>NC_052155.1:17842288-18148009 GCF_902713615.1 Scyliorhinus canicula
GCTGCGATCCGGGAGCTGCAGCAGCAGGCCGCCGAGAGGGAGGACGAGGTCGTGGCCGTGGTAGGGAAGGTGGAGGTGCACGAGGCGCTCCATAAAAGATGGCAGGAGCGGTTCGAGGAGTTGGACAACCGGTCGAGGAGGAAGAATTTACGGATCCTGGGCCTCACGGAGGGGCTGGAGGGGTCGGACCTAGCGGCCTATGTGGTGATGATGCTGAACACGCTGATGGGGGCTGGGTCCTTCCAGGGGCCCCTGGAGTTGGAGGAGGCCCACAGAATTCTGGCGAGGAGGCCCAAGCCGAACGAGCCGCCGCGGGCGGTGTTGGTGAGGTTCCACCGGTTCGTGGATCGTGAGTGTGTGCTCCGGTGGGCCAAGAAGGAGCGGAGCAGCAAATGGGAGAACACGGAGGTGCGGATCTTCCAGGACTGGAGTGCGGAGGTGGCGAGGCGGAGGGCCGGGTTTAACCGGACGAAGGCGGTGCTCCACAGACGGAAGGTGAAGTTTGGAATGCTGCAGCCGGCGCGTCTGTGGGTCACCTACAAGGATCGGCACCATTATTTTGAGTCCCCGAAGGAGGCGTAGGCCTTCGTGCAAGCCGAGAAACTGGACACAAACTGAGGGTCCCCTGGATGGGGGATGCTGTAGAATACTGTATTTATTATACTGTATGTGTATTTGCGGGGTTTAGGGTATGATGTGGGGTGGCCGTAGGGTGGGTGGGGTGATGCCGTACGGGTGTTTTCTTTATGGGTTTTCTAGCAGGAGTTGGGTGGACGGGTTTGGACTGAGGGGTAAACGGGATGTTTGGGGAGCTGGTGGGGACTGACAATGGGAGTGGCCCTGGAGGAGGCGGGGCCCGGCAGGGCGAAAGCGCGGGCTTTTTGCGGGGTCCCCGCGCTGGGAGAGGGAGGGGACGGGGTTTTCTTTTCCCGCGCAGGAGCGGGGAGGGTGGACTGGTTGATGGGCACTATGGAGGAGGGGCAGTCCCACGTTGGGAGGAGCCGAAAGTAGGGCGGGAGCCGCCGGGGTCAGCAGAAGATAGCTGGCTCACGGGAGTGCTGTAGAGTGGGGGCGTGGCTAGGAGGGGTCCTAGCCTGGGGGGGGGGGGGTTACCGGGTTTCTGCTGAAACGGTCAGGAAGGAGCTGGAGGACGCAGGGGGTGCTGGAGGGGGGGAGGTGCCGCCGTGGGAAACTGGCAGAGCGTGGAACGCTGGCCAGGGGTGGGCAAGGGATGGGGTATGGCTAATCGGCAGGGGAAGGGGGCAGGGAGCCCTCGGATCCGGCTGATAACCTGGAATGTGAGGGGGCTGAATGGGCCAGTCAAAAGGGCCCGAGTAGTTGCGCACCTGAAGGGACTGAAGGCGGATGTGGCCATGCTCCAGGAGACACACCTGAGAGTGGTGGACCAGGTCCGGCTGAGAAAGGGGTGGGTGGGCCAGGTATTCCACTCAGGGCTGGACGAGAAGAGTAAGGGGGTGGCGAACCTGGTGGGGAAGAAGGTGTCGTTTGAGGCGTTGAAGGTGGTGGCTGACAGTGGCGGGAGGTACGTGATGGTGAGTGGCAAGCTGCAGGGGGAGCGGGTAGTGTTGCTGAATGTTTATGCCCCAAATTGGGACGATGCGGGGTTCATGCGGCGTATGTTGGGCCGCATTCCGGACCTGGAGGTGGGGGGCCTGATCATGGGGGGAGACTTTAACACTGTGCTGGATCCCCCATTGGATCGATCCAAGTCCCGGACGGGTAGGAGGCCGGCGGCGGCCAAGGTGCTGAGGGGATTTATGGACCAGAAGGGGGGGGGGGGGGGGGGGGGGGGGGGGGGGGGTGGACCCTTGGAGGTTTGCGAGGCCAAGGGCCAGGGAGTACTCGTTTTTCTCCCAGCTGACTGTCTATCCCTCTGGAGAAACGCCCTACAGATCCTTGGGGTCTTACCCACACAAATAAACGAGGACACTAATTTGTTAACTCTGACAAAAAAGGATTTAGGGATAAAAATTGGGAGACACTGAAAAATAAATAATAACCTGGGGAGGATATTCTTTTTGATAATCTGAACCCTGTCCGCGAAGGACAGGGCGAGCTTATCCCACTTTTGCAAGTAAGATTTGACCTATTCACCAGACTAGCAGAATTAAATGTATGAATTAGGCCCAATTTTGGGCAACCCGGATACCCAGATCACAAAAGCCAGATCTGGCAAGATGAAAGGGTAACATTCCCAGATTGGCACCCTTCCCCAGGGGATTAACCAGGAAGTATTGGATTTTAATCCAGATTCAATATATACACGGAGAAGGAACCAAAACGCCAAAGTAGCTTCAATATCTCATCCATAGTGGAGACTAGGTCCATACATAAAGGATAAAATCATCTGTGTACAAGGACACCCTATGCTCCCTCCCTCCCTGATTTGTCCCCTTCAGAAAATCTCAACGTTAGGGCCAATGCTTCATTCGCCAAAGCGAATATAAGAGAAATACCCCGAGCTCAAGGCATTATTGCAGATCCTAGCCACGGAGGTGCCCTATACAGTAACTGAACCCAAGAAATGAACTCTTTCCCCAAACCAAACCTCCCAAGAATCTCAAAAAGATATCTCCACTCTACCCTACCAAACACTTTTTCAGCATCCACGGATACAATCACTTCTGGCTTGGGCTCAGGAGAGGGGAAAGATCGATATTTAACAGCCGACCTATATTGGCCAACAATTGTTGACCCTTAATGAGGTCTGTCTGGTCTCCCGCAATCACCTCTGGGAGGCAGAGCTCCAATCGCAGCGCCAACACCTTCACAACTAATTTAGCCTCTGCATTTAAAAGCGATATTGGTCGATACGACCCACATTAGAACATAGAACATAGAATGATACAGCGCAGTACAGGCCCTTCGGCCCTCGATGTTGCACCGACATGGAAAAAAACTAAAGGCCATCTAACCTACACTATGCCCTTATCATCCATATGCTTATCCAATAAACTTTTAAATGCCCTCAATGTTGACGAGTTCACTACTGTTGCAGGTAGGGCATTCCACGGCCTCACCACTCTTTGCGTAAAAAACCCACCTCTGACCTCTGTCCTATATCTATTACCGCTCAATTTAAGGCTATGTCCCCTCGTGCTAGCCACCTCCATCCGCGGGAGAAGGCTCTCGCTGTCCACCCTATCTAACCCTCTGATCATTTTGTATGCCTCTATTAAGTCACCTCTTAACCTTCTTCTCTCTAACGAAAACAACCTCAAGTCCATCAGCCTTTCCTCATAAGATTTTCCCTCCATACCAGGCAACATCCTGGTAAATCTCCTCTGCACCCGTTCCAAAGCTTCCACGTCCTTCCTATAATGAGGCGACCAGAACTGTACGCAATACTCCAAATGCGGCCGTACTAGAGTTTTGTACAACTGCAACATGACCTCATGGCTCCGGAACTCAATCCCTCTACCAATAAAGGCCAACACACCATAGGCCTTCTTCACAACCCTATCAACCTGGGTGGCAACTTTCAGGGATCTATGTACATGGACACCGAGATCCCTCTGCTCATCCACACTACCAAGAATTTTACCATTAGCCAAATATTCCGCATTCCTGTTATTCTTTCCAAAGTGAATCACCTCACACTTCTCCACATTAAACTCCATTTGCCACCTCTCAGCCCAGCTCTGCAGCTTATCTATGTCCCTCTGTAACCTGCAACATCCTTCCGCACTGTCTACAACTCCACCGACTTTAGTGTCGTCTGCAAATTTACTCACCCATCCTTCTGCGCCCTCCCCTAGGTCATTTATAAAAATGACAAACAGCAACGGCCCCAGAACAGATCCTTGTGGTACGCCACTCGTAACTGAACTCCATTCTGAACATTTCCCATCAACTACCACTCTCTGTCTTCTTTCAACTAGCCAATTTCTGATCCACATCTCTAAATCACCCTCAATCCCCAGCCTCCGTATTTTCTGCAATAGCCGACCGTGGGGAACCTTATCAAACGCTTTACTGAAATCCATATACCCATCAACTGCTCTACCCTCGTCTACCTGTTCAGTCACCTTCTCAAAGAACTCGATAAGGTTTGTGAGGCATGACCTACCCTTCACAAAACCATGCTGACTATCCCTAATCATATTATTCCTATCTAGATGATTATAAATCGTATCTTTTATAATCCTCTCCAAGACTTTACCCACCACAGACATTAGGCTCACCGGCCTATAGTTACCGGGGTTATCCCTACTCCCCTTCTTGAACAAAGGGACCACATTTGCTATCCTCCAGTCCTCTGGCATTATTCCTGTAGCCAATGATGACCTAAAAATCAAAGCCAAAGGCTCAGCAATCTCTTCCCTGGCTTCCCAGAGAATCCTAGGATAAATCCCATCAGGCCCCGGGGACTTATCTATTTTCACCTTGTCCAGAATTGCCAACACTTCTTCCCTACGCACCTCAATACCATCTATTCTAATAGCCTTGGTCTCAGCATTCTCCTCCACAATATTATCTTTTTCCTGAGTGAATACTGACGAAAAGTATTCATTTAGTATCTCGCTTATCTCCTCAGCCTCCACACACAACTTCCCACCACTGTCCTTGACTGGCCCTACTCTTACCCTAGTCATTCTTTATTCCTGACATACCTATAGAAAGCTTTTGGGTTTTCCTTGATCCTACCTGCCAAAGACTTCTCATGTCCCCTCCTTGCTCGTCTTAGCTCTCGCTTTAGATCCTTCCTCGCTTCCTTGTAACTATCAAGCGCCCCAACTGAAACTTCACGCCTCATCTTCACATAGGCCTCCTTCTTCCTCTTAACAAGAGATTCCACTTCTTTGGTAAACCACGGTTCCCTCGCTCGACCCCTTCCTCCCTGCCTGACTGGTACGTACTTATCAAGAACATGCAATAGCTGTTCCTTGAACAAGCTCCACATATCCAGTGTGCCCAACCCTTACAGCCTACTTCTCCAACCTACACATCCTAAGTCATGTCTAATGGCATCATAATTGCCCTTCCCCCAGCTATAACTCTTGCCCTGCGGGGTATACTTATCCCTTTCCATCACTAACATAAAGGTCACCGAATTGTGGTCACTGTTTCCAAAGTGCTCACCTACCTCCAGATCTAACACCTGGCCTGGTTCATTACCCAAAACCAAATCCAATGTGGCCTCGCCTCTTGTTGGCCTGTCAACATATTGTGTCAGGAAACCCTCCTGCACACATTGTACAAAGAACGACCCATCTAATGTACTCGAACTATATCTTTTCCAGTCAATATTTGGAAAGTTAAAGTCTCCCATAACAACTACCCTGTTACTTTCGCTCTTTTCCAGAATCATCTTCGCCATCCTTTCCTCTACATCCCGAGAACTATTAGGTGGCCTATAGAAAACTCCCAACAGGGTGACCTCTCCTTTCCTGTTTCTAACCTCAGCCCATACTACCTCAGAAGAAGAGTCCCCATCTAGCATCCTTTCCGCCACCGTAATACTGTCCTTGACTAGCAGCGCCACACCTCCCCCTCTTTTGCCCCCTTCTCTGAGCTTACTAAAACACCTAAACCCCGGAACCTGCAACAACCATTCCTGTCCCTGCTCTATCCATGTCTCTGAAATGGCCACAACATCGAAGTCCCAGGTACCAACCCATGCTGCCAGTTCCCCTACCTTATTTCGTATACTCCTGGCATTGAAGTAGACACACTTCAAACCACCTACCTGAACACTGGCACCCTCCTGCGATGTCAAATCTGTGCTCCTGACCTCTATACTCTCAATCTCCCGTACCCCAAAACTACAATCCAGTTTCCCATGCCCCTGCTGAATTAGTTTAAACCCCCCCAAAGAGCACTAACAAATCTCCCCCCCAGGATATTGGTGCCCCTCAGGTTCAGATGTAGACCATCCTGTCTATAGAGGTCCCACCTTCCCCAGAAAGAGCCCCAGTTATCCAGAAATCTGAAGCTCTCCCGCCTGCACCATCCCTGTAGCCACGTGTTTAATTGCTCTCTCTCCCTATTCTTCATCTCACTATCACGTGGCACGGGCAACAACCCAGAGATAACAACTCTGTTTGTTCTCGCTCTGAGCTTCCATCCTAGCTCCCTAAAGGCCTGCCTGACATCCTTGTCCCCTTTCCTACCTATGTCGTTAGTGTCAATGTGGACTACATTCCAATGAATCCAATGTGGATTCCGTAGAGTCTTTGCCCTTCTTCAGGATTAGAGAAGTAGAAGCCTGTGTATGTGTAGTGGGCACCGAACCCCAGGACAAACGAATACATATGCTCCACCTCGAGGATGGAGACCACTAGCCTCTGCTGTTCCACTCTTGCAGTAATTTCTGTATGTGCTTTAAAGGAGATTATCTCCCCCTATTAACCACCTTAAAAGCTTCCTATAGTGTAGGTGGTGAGATAGACTCGCTCTTATTAAATTTGACATATTCCTCAACAGCAGAGCATGTACATTAGCAAAATCCTTTATCTGCTAACAATGCCGTATCCAACCTCCATGGCGGCAGTGAGGGGAACCCAAATCTCAAACTAAGTCCACAAACGTGGAACCTGGTCCAAAATCACAGTAGCCGAATACCCAACCTCTTCATCCAGGATTGAAGAATTTGGGCACAAATTACTTTCAGCACAAATAGAGTTCTTGCCTTCATTTACACTAGGTTAAAACAATGCACGCGAGAGGCTGACTTTGCCCACAGACATGAACTTTATTCTGCTATTAACACATTCTGTTATCTTACCTTTTTGCCACTCTCAGCATATTCTTTAGTCTTTAATAGTACTAATCCCAAGGCACCTCTGCTTTTACTTACCTACATGCTATATATTACTAAGGGTTGTGGGTTTTATTGTGGATGGGGACCTAACAGCCACATTCAGAATGCCTTACAACAGTTTACAGATGGTAGAAATAGAAACTCAAGCTACTGATACTATGAGAGAACTTCAGGGGTCAAGGGATAACAACATTGGTTTCAGTTTTCATGGAATAGAGGAAGAGGCAGGTGATATTGCGGAGATGAAAGTGGTCTTGCTGACGAATTGGAGATGGGGATGGGAATTAAGTTTACTGGCACGGTGGTTAGCACAGCTGCCTTACAGCGCCAGAGACCCGGGTTCAATTCCGGCCTTAGGTGACTGTGTGGCATTTGCACTGTCTCCCCGTGTCTGCATCGGTTTCCTTTGGGTGCTCCGGTTTCTCCCCGCAGTACAGAGATGTGCCGGTTAGGTGGATTGGCCATGCTAAATTGCCCTTAGTGTCCAAGGATGTGTAGGTTAGGTTAAGGGGTTATTGGGATAGGTTGGGGGAGTGTGCTTGGATGGGGATCTCTTTCAAAGGGTCGGTGCAAACTTGATGGGCCGAATGCCCTCCTTCTGCACTGTAGGAATTCTCTGATATGGCCGAAGGGTGCCTCTGGGCTGAGCTTGAGGCAGCAGTAGGTGAAGAGGTGAATTCCGTCTGGAGCTGTGCAATTATTTGCAGCAGTTGAAGAGAATGGTTTCAATTTGACTGACATTATGATAGAAGGGGTCTTGTCTCATCTATTGACGACTGTTGAAGCCAGTGCTTTCATTATTTCTTTTGCCTGTGAGGAGTACTTGAGAATTATAGAAATACCTTTCCACAAAAGGAGAAGTAGGATAGAAATACAAATTCTATTGTGACTTTGAATATTTCTCTATATGCAATTGTGGTTGATTTGATGGAAACATCCTTGTTCTGAAGTTTAGGACAAGCCACACATCGAGCAAGTTATTCAATTCTGTTCTCCCTGAGGACAACATTAAGAATAAAGGTCTTAATCCCTCACATGTATCAACACTAACAAGTGATGGTATGGGGAGGTAGTGGCATGGTGGTATTGTCACTGGACTAGTAATCCAGAGACCCAGGGTAATGTTCTGGGGACCCAGGTTCAAATCCCACCATGGCATATGGTGAAATTTGAATTCAATAAAAATCTGGAAATAATCAAAGCATTGTCGATTGTTGTAAAAAACCCACTGGTTCACCAGTCTCCTTTGGGAAGGAAATCCGCCATCCTTTACCATCGTCTAATCATTGCAGATATCAGTAAGTTTCCCTGATAAGACACATAAAAAGAATTTGTTTTTAATATGAGGCTCTTTGATCTTCCACAGGTTGCCATCAATGTCCAAATCTTCTGAGAAGTCAACCGATAGCCTAGAGTTTCCCAAAGAGTTGATGGAGGACTGGAGCACGATGGAGGTTTGCGTTGACTGCAAGAAATTCATTTCAGAAATCATTAGCTCCAGTCGGCGGAGTCTTGTCCTGGCGAACAAGCGCGCCAGATTAAAACGGAAAACTCAGTCCTTTTATTTGTCCTCAACGAGCACGTCAGAATTTCGACTGGCAGCACCCAAGGAGCGAACTATCAAAGAGGTTTAGACTTGTGCCTTTTTATTTTTGTCCTTCTTCCTGAAGCTTGTTTTCTCAACAGGAATCTATGAACAAAATAACTGGAAACGGATCCACAAACGCACAGGAACACTGACTGTGCTAAAAATCATAAGTATCTAGCTTTCATGTATTAATAAAGGTCTGGTCATCTGGTCATATCTTTGTGAATGGATCCTATCAAACATGAAGTAATGTAAGTTTCTTGTATATAATTGTAATATATTTTGTTAACAGGAGGGTTTGGGCCCCATTGACATTGGGAGTGGACATCTAATACCACTTACAGCAGTTGAAAATTGACAACTTGTATAATATTTAACCTGTGCGGCATATGTACATGGAATATATACAAAAGATCTTGGTTTAATCTTGAACATCTTTCAAGGTAATAATCTTATTTGATGTAGTCATTTTTTTTTTTAACTTAAACTTTGTGTCAATGGTTTATAGGTGAGGGAGAAAGACAGTTTCGGGTATGAAGGGCAATGGGAGCTCTTTTTTTTATAATTTAAAAAGAAAAAGCGCTTTTATTTTTTAACTGGATAATGATGGACTTATGAGGCAGCCCCTCTGATTTCATGAAAGCACCAGAAAATTGTCAGTATTTGTCAAACTGACGGGAGACCTGTATTGAACACTCGAATGCCAGCTTATACAAGACAGTTTTTGCACTTATATGAAGTACTTGATCGACGCTCTCTTTTGAAACTTCTTTGAACTAATGGTTTTCTCCATGGAAGTAGATCATGCGGTCATTAGAACTAGGAACAGGCGTAGGCCCATTCAGCCCAGCGTGCCTGCTCCGCCATTCAATAAGATCAGGGCTGAACTAATTGTGGTCTTAACTCCTTTTTCCTGAAGTAGCATTGTGATCAGTTACCCATTGGGCGGATCCGACCAGCTCAGTTCCAATAAATCCATACATAACCCAACTTGTTGCCTTTCAGTCTTGGCTTGTTGGTGACTAGCCTGAATACTTAAGGAATGGATTGCCATAACTTCCCGTCCTTTCCCTCCATTCCCCCACTGTGCACATTATATAGTTTCCAAGTTAAACTGTAAAGCTGATGTGGACAAGACATGCCATTCAGTTCCCTTGTACTACTGAGTTTCCTGTATGTTCTATGTAAATGCAATGACTGTTCATGCATTAATTAAAAAGAACTATAATCTTTATGAAGAATATTGTCCTCTCATTATCAATAGGAACAGTCAGTTTTATCAATAGGAAGAGCCAGTTTTCACTGTGTAAAATACCTGATGAACCTTTTTAACTCCGGAATGGAAAGGTAATTCCGATTGAGGTTTGAGCTCTTAATATGTTCAGCACTCTTATCTATGATTAACGTTATTTGAACTGGATGTGGATCACATTGAGGTAATTTGCCTTTGGCTCACCATGTGATAGGACAGTGGCGAGAGAACGATTTCTATGTTTTACTGATTGTATTTTTCGAATCAACTCAAGCATTCATCATTTTCGTTTTGATGGAGTAAAACTACTTTCTTATTGATGGGATGTGGGTGTCGCGGGCACGGCTAGCATTTGTTGCCTAATGCGGACTGCCGTTGAGAAAGCAGTGTCAAGAAGCCTTCATGAACCACCGCGCTTCATCGGGGCTCATATCATCTTCCACGAAGAGTAACTGGGAAAGCAACCTGAAATTCTGGTTCCTGGCATTTGTTTTTTGATTTTGAAATGTCTTGGGACTGGGAGATACCCTCTGGTTTGGCGCAATGCCACGTAGCAGCAGTTTGACACATGGCCACAGCTAGAATTCTGCATTCTCGGGCGTGAGAAATTTGTCCAGTGGCACAGAAATACTTCCTGGACCTGGATTTGGCAGCATTACGCTTATAGGAGAAAATTGTTGGGATTTTCCAGTCGCACCAGCCGCGGGGCATCATCACGGATGAGACGGTAAAATCTGGAGAGCAGCCAAAGCCGATTAGGATATGTTGTACTTACGTTTCCAGTAACGAAACGTGAAGATAAATGGTCTCACTTCATATAGGACTGATCTCCAAATGACAAACGCTGTGACAAATACTTCATTAGGCATGTCAATGGGAAGAGGCAGCTGACACTCGATTCATCCAAAGCCAACATAATGGGCATTTACTGAGTTTAGCGTACATGGTGCTGGAGGTCAGTGGCTATTGTGTGGCAGCTTTAGTGTAACAAGCGGTTTGTCCATCACTCTTCTGAGGTCATTTATAACACCACCCATATCAGAAAATTCAACACTTTACTTTTCAATTTGACAGTAACTTGTACATTTTATACAAATATACACATAAAAATTAAAACAGGGGTCACGTTTACCATTCAACAGTTTAAAAACTGCACGCATTTGTGGATTTATATCCAAATACTTCCACTCATCTAACTGGCACTACAGTGACATTGGGTGCTGGCCAGGGAATAACACCCATCCGCAAGAGCTTGAATGTTCTTAAATTGGAGAATGGCAAGCGGAAGATGCAGCATCTCTCTCTACGATTTTAGGCACCACACATTAGAATACCAAGGCCATCCATTTTGGTGGAATCTCATTTTATCCACCATCACCCCGGCATAAATAATGTCAGTGGGATTAACACTTCCCACATAAAGGCAGGGCAGTTCATCAAATAGTGCAGCACCGAAAGAGCCCATTTGGCCGCTGAGTCTGTGCTAGTCCATCGAAGGGCAATTCAGTTAGCCCCACTTTCCTGCCCTTTCCTTGTATCTCTACAATGTTTTCGTCTTCAAGTGTTTATCCAATTGCCTTTTCAAGGCTACTGGTAAATTCATTTTCACCACCCTATCAGGCAGTGGAATCCAAATTCTAAACATGTTGCCTTGGTTACAAGATGGCGTCGGACTGTGGAGCCTCTCTGCAAGCTCTCCCCCACAGATCCTCTTCCTACATCTTTTATAATCATTCTAACCTTTTAACACCCAATGTCTATGTTTATGTATTACCTTGTGTATTGATCGTATGTTCTATGTTTTCATATATGGCGCGATCGGCCTGGACTGTACGCAGAACAATACATTTCACTCGTGGTACACGTGACAATAAATCTAAATCTGAAAAGGCTTTACTTTGTGCTGCCTGGTTCTATCAACTATCTTAAATCTGGTTATTGAATCTTTAGCATTGGAAACAGTTTCTCCCTATCTAAGCCCTTCATAATGTTAAAGCTTTCTTAGCTTTCTGTAGAAGTCAGGTATTTTAAATACACTTAATATAGGTAAAAAGGCAGTTTAGAGCATAAATATTAAATCCAGTTTTAAAATGTTTGAAACATACAATTCCCAAACTCAGACCCAAACTCAGACATGAGTTTGGGAAAAACAGAACCACTGATAAAAACATCACATTCTTTCAAGGACAGCGGCTAAATCCCATGGGCTGTAAGGTGGAATCATTAACGGCTCCATTGTTCTGATTTCAGGCCACTTGTGAAACAGCCTGAACCACATTCCATAACATATGCAAGCCAAAACATTTTAGACTGTGTCAAAAAAACAGTTTATGATGAGATGACATAACGTCTTAATTGTTGCAGATAAGCAACAATTGGAAGTGGCGTTGCATCGTGAGGATGGACGGCTTGTTATCAAATCAAATGTGTTTTGAATTTAGCTTAAACCAATTAGGATTATATTGGGGTGTGATCGGATCGCTTAAAACAGATATGAAAGAGTATATCCATGGATGATTTGGCCACCATTTTAGAAAGAAAGAAAAGAAAGACAGAAGGACAGAAAGAAAGACAGAGACAGAGAGAAAGAGACAGGAAAGAGACAAAGAGAACAAGACAGAAAGAGAGAGAGAGAGAAAGTAAAGGAAGAGAATTAGAAAAGAGTTCTGTATTCCTATTTCATTTTCATACTTTGACTTCAGCCTTTGACTTTTAAAGTTGTGTGCAGGCTATTATCTCAGAAGATAATTCCTGTGATTCTTTGAAGAAAATCAAATTGTCTACAAACTACCTTTTAAATCATTTTCAAGTTGTAACCAATGAACTTCAAATAAAACAATTCTTATTTGCACCTGACAAGGTTTTAACTTGAATTTCTACTGAGTTTCATCAATGTCACAACAACAACCGGCAACTGTAAATTGAAAAAACTTCACAAAATCCAAAGATACAACACCTCCTCTGCTCTGAAGAGGACGGACAACTCAACTCCTCCATTCTATCCAGGTGACTGGAATCCCCCAGTCCAGAACCATTCCAGTAAACCTCTTCCATAAACATCTCGCCCTTCCACAGGGGATGCTAGAACGGCTGCTTGGACAAAGTGGCAAATGGATTCCATCAAAATAGGAAATTCCGGCTTTTGTATAATAGAGGAAAGTATTATTCTTTTCAATTTTAATTTTGAATTTCCCATTGCTGGGGAGTTGGAACTGATTTAATCTGATTTAACCTCCGACAGAGCCTTTAGCATTTCATTCTCTTCCCCCCCCCCCCCCCCCCCCCCGGCCCCTACCCAGGACATGGCACACAAATCACAGTTCCAGTGAGTTACTTGATCGAATGGTTAGAATACCACACTTGGATTAGGGGAATAATGTGCAAATTGACTTGCAAAGCTGACGATACAATCAAGGAAATGAGCAAACCTGTATCTTCAAAAAAATAATAGGAGCAGGAGTAGATCACAGGATCCCTTGAATCTGCTCCGCCATTTAATAAGATCACGGCTGATCCTTCATCTCAACTCTACATTCCTGCCCTAGCCCCATATCCCTTAGTTCAACTATATTAAATATATATTATATATAAATATTAAATTATACACTAAATTCTACCAATCCCAGCTTTAAATGACTGAACATCCACAGTCTTTTGGGATAAAGAATATTCTTATTTAACACCTTGAAACACAGCTTACAGCACAGAAACAGGCTGTTTGGCCCATCTGATCCATGCTGGTGTTTCTGCTCTGTTCACATTTGTGACCGTCGCAATATTGAACAGTTTTCAGAGTCCAAATTGTCAATTCCACCCCCCCTCCCCTCCCCTCCAACACCAAATTTGGTTGATATTTAATGATGGTTGAGCTCCATGCGCTGTTACCAGGTGACAAGTGCTGACACTCTCCGCCAATGCTGCTTTTGATGTATCACTTTCTTCAAGAGGTTACAGGATTTCTGGCTGAAAAGAAAAAAAATCTCTAAATTTCTGTGATAAATCACATTAATTCACACTGATAGATCGCTGTGATTTTATATAAATATATATATATTCACATTGGGGATACCCTCCATCGTTGTGTGGGGCACTATCACCGTGCTAAATGGGATAGATTTCAAACAGATCTAACAACTCCAGACTGGGTATCCATGAGGCGCTGTGGGCCGTCAGCAGCAGCAGCAGAATTGTACTCAACCACAATCTGCAATCTCATGGCCCAGCATATCCCCCATTCTACCATTACCACCAAGCCAGGGGATCGACCCTGGTTCAATGAAGAATGCAGGAGAGAATGTCAGGAGCAACACCAGGCATACTGAAAACTGAGGTGCCACCTGGTAAAGCGACAACACAGGACTACTTGTGTGCCAAACAGCATTAGCAGCAAGTGATAGGCAGAGCTAAGTGATTCCATAACAAACACATCTGGTCTAAACTCTGCCACATCCAGCCGCCAATGGTGTGGACAATTAAACAACTCACTGGAGGAGGAGGCTCCATAAATATCCCCATCCCCAATGATGGAGGGGCCCAGCATATGTGTGCAAAAGACAAGGCTGAGGCATTTGCAATAATCTTCAGCCTGAAGTGCCGAATCGATGATCAATCTCGGTCTCCTCCAGAGGAGGAGTCAATCTTCAGCCAATATGATTCACTCCACGTGATATCAAAAAATGGTTGAAGGGACTGGATATTGCAAAGGCTATGGGCCCTCACAATATTCCGGCAATAGTACTGAAGACTTGTGCTCCAGAACCTGCCGCACCTTCGCCAAGTTATTCCAGTACAGCTACAACACTGGCATCTACCCGGCAATGTGAAAAATTGCCCAGGTGTGTCCTGTACACAATAAACAGGACAAATGGGTGGCACAGTAGCACAGTGGTTAGCACTGTTTCTTCACAGCGCCAGGGTCCCAGGTTCGATTCCCGGCTTGGGCCACTGTTTGTGCGGAGTCTGCACGTTCTCCCCCTGTCTGCGTGGGTTTCCTCCGGGTGCTCCGATCCCCCCCCCCCACCCTCACACAATTCCCGACAGACGTGCTGTTAGGTGAATTGGACATTCTGAATTCTCCCTCTGTGTACCTGAACAGGTGCCGGAATGTGGCGACATGGGGATTTTCACAGCAACTTCATTACGGTGTTAATGTAAGCCTACTTGTGACAATAATAAAGATTATTAAATCCAACCCCTTTCACAAACATTCAATCCCACCACAGCCAACGAACAGTGGCAGCCGTGTGTACCATCTACAAGCTGTACTACAGTAACTCACCAAGGTTCCTTAGGCAGCACCTTCCAAACCCACGACCATCTAGAAGGACAAGAGCAGCAGATACCTGGGAACCCCACCACCTGGAGGCTCCCCTCCAAGTCACTCACCACTCCACTCCGACTTGGAAATATATCAGCGTTCCTTCACTGTCGGGTTAAAATCCTGGAACTCCCTAAGAGCATTGTTGGTGTACCTATCTCTGGGACTGCAGCGGTTCAAGAATGCAGCTCACCATCTGAAGGGCAAGTAAGGATAGGCAATAAATGCTGCCCTGGCCAGCGATGCCCATATCCCATAAATTAATTTTTTTAAAACAGCATATCAGCCTTTAAATGCCTTCAAGTACATTTTTTAATAGGGGTTGGGGTAGAACCACAGATCCCCGTAACATCTAGGCCATAGACATAAATTATATTTTACAAACACTTACCTGCAGCATTTGATTTGGTGCATTACTTTTGACTACCCTCTTTCATTTTTTTAAACTGTTCTGCATCTTGTTTCTCTTCGCATTCATTTTCTCCATATTCTTCTTCCAGCTCCTTTTCCTCATTATCATCTTCATCACTGGATTCTTCTACAACTGTGAATGCATTTCTGTTTCCAACAGTCATATTTTGTACTTTGGAACTGATGACTTTGATACCAGTTTCCGCTTGGAGGGCTTCTGTGCTGTTTGTGCTCATTTCTTTAGAACCGCTGCACAAGTGAGACTTTGCATCCAGATCTTCTCCTAAAACAGGGGATTGAACCAAGCTGAGTGATTAGATGTGTACTTTTACTGAATTACTTTTCCCGTTATTATCCTGTTTGTTAAAGCAGCTGAATGACATTTTGAAATGACTTCGTAATTTTGCAGGAACACATTCAGCAGCCCCAAACCAGAAGAAATGTACCCCCTTTAACCTACCCGGTTCAGCCGAGTAACGTCTAGCTGTCTTTTGTGCTGAGCCGTGCAATATTGTTCAAATTCTAGCCTCTTTGAATGTTGCCGACGGGGTTCTGACCCCATCAAATTGGTGTTGTGTAAATGAAACATCATAAGCAAAAGCCTCAGGCCAACTTGCTGCTACTAATTCATTTTATCTTATTCTCATTTGATTATGAATGACTGTCAGTCTAGATTGTTGGCTGAATTAAATGTTTCTGACTTTACTGTGATGTCAGTTTGAAAGGTGTTGTATGGTCCTTTTTTAGCTCTGAAATCCAACCATGGGCCAGCAATAGAAGCTCAAGGCAATTTAGTTGTACATCTTTCAATTTACCCCATTGTAGAGGCAATTGCTTCTCACAATTGCCATCTCTATACTGAAGAAACCAAACACAGACTAGGGACGCGACCCTCACGAACCGTAACTATTTGATGACGCTAGGAGCAACCCCGACTTGCCACGCTATGTCACATGGAATTTTCTTTGCGGAATCGGCTTTCTCCATGGCACACCCCGCTGCAAATGAGAGGGGTGGGACTAAATCTCTCAAACAGGTTTCACACCTCTGAGATCAGAGCACCATTTTTAAAGGGCGCCCGAATTTCAGATAGTTGCTGCAACCTCCCTGAGAATCCTGACGGGTCCCTCCCTCCCTATCCTAATCACTGGAAAGGGCCCTCCCCTCACAACCCCACTTTGGTCCTCCCACTTCTGCGTTTAGCACCCCCCCCACCCCGCCAGTACCACACCCTCATTTCACCCTCACCTGCCCACTCTCTTTCCCCCCCCCCCCCACTTTTTGCTGGGGGTTGCCCCTGCAACTTCTAAGAAACACTTGAGAACAAAGAGACAGGCTCATTTTTTTTTTAAACTGCGGTTAGGAAAACACCTTTTTTCCTGTAAAAATAAGCAGTCTGATTCTCCCCTTTGAAACTGCCTCAACTTGTCAATCAAGAAACTTTCAGCAGACAATGGAGTGTGAAAATGATTGTAAACAATCCAGTTCAAAGCTTTCAGCGTTCTAGCCATACACACAGACTTCTATACTTAAAAGGGCAATAAAATTGTGTGAGAACCACGTCAAAGCTTTCCACCATTTTAAAAGGATAATTTTACTTTCTTCTCAGACCTTTAAACTTGGCATTTTGACAAATGTTTGAAATTGTTTAGGGGTACAGATGAAAACACTTTCATTTTATTGTGAGTAAACTTTAATTTTTACATACTGACTGCTCAATTGGTTTAAAGGCTGGAGAGCTGCCAAACGAGCCCAATCCAGGGGATGACTCCCGCCCTGTGCCCGTCCAGCCCAGCACAAGCCCCCCCCCCAAACCTCTACCTCCCATGAAGTACCTCCCTTGGCACCATGACGGCATTTGTTTGGAGGGTACTTACCACCTTGCCACCCTCAGACTGCAAGCTGCCAGATCCTCGTTCCAAATACTTGCACCAATTCACGTCTGCCAGACTCTCGGCTGGGAAGGCCAGAGCATCCCAGCTGGATAGTGAATGGTGTGTCCTGCCCAACAATGAGAGGTAAAATAGTTCCAATGAGCTATTTGCAAGGTCCTGCCAGGTTGGGGCAGGAAACCTGGCTGGGGCATCGGGAATCCTGGTACGGCCGGCGGGGCGGGCATGGAGACTCTGGGGTCTGCTGCCCTGCACAAATCCCGATTCTGTCCTGACACAGGATTCTGCAGGCCATCGTGCAATACCGCAAACATGACCCCAACTTTCTGGTTGCTTGGCATTTCAACCTATTCTCATGCTCGCACCTCTGTCCACGGCCTGCTGCAACGTTCCAGTGAAGCCCAGAGCGAGCAGGAGGAACAGAACCTCCGTTTCCCATTAGGCTCTTTACAGCCTTCTAGAATTCAACAACTCCAGAACATGACCTCTGACCTCTAGTTTGAATTTTATTTTCCACCCAGCGACCATTTGCATTTTGTTTTCATGTTTTTGCCTTTCAGACAGAGTTGACTTTTATTCTGCTATTAATACCTACTCTGGACCTTACTTTGTCTCTTTACCATTACTACCGTTTCCCCCTTTGCCTTTTGTTTCATAACATCTTTGGTATTTAATCTCCCCCTTACCTCTAACACACCCCCGACCTTTTGTTCCACCAGACTTTTTCAAAGGCATAAAACCCATCACGTTTTGACCTCTTTTCAGCTCTGAAGAAGAACCATAATGGACCTGAAACGCTAACTCTGTTTCTCTCTCCACAGATGCTGTAGGACCTGCATTTTCTGTTTTTATTTCAGATTTTCAGCATCCGCTGTATTTTGCTTTAATCTGATTGTTTTAATCCCAGATGGAAGAGATAGAGAAAGCAACGTTCAGGCAAGCAGTGATTACACATACCATGTTCTGGGTTTGTACTGGATGTTGCCTCCACAAAGTTATCTGAATCAGAGAATGACATCGTCCTCATAATGGACACATTGTTGTTCGAACCAAAGGTGCAATTGTTTAGATTCGAGTTGCAGATACAAATCTTGCAGATTACTGGAGATTGCGAGTGTCCTTTGAGGGGAACAAAATTGAAACTTGAAAACTCAACTGAGCACCTCATATTTTACCACCGATCACGGGGGAGATTTCCAGCCCGCATCAGCCGTCAGCGAGAATGGCGACGCAGCAGGAAATCCCGGCAGAATCGGAAAACGTGATTCTTGCCGGCGAGGTTGTATTTTCCACGCCTCTTGCCGGTGACATAATGAGGTTCACGTCCAGAAAGGGTGGGAAACTCATTTAAATACATTGCAATATTCTTACGGAGCCCCCGTCACATGATCCCCCCCCTCCTCCCCCACTGAATAATCACTCAGGGGGTTGATTTTCTGTGCTGATCAGGGTGTCCGATCTCTGTCCGGCTCCACCAGCAACCACCCCCTCCCCCTCCACACAGTGATGGAGTATAACACCCCCCACTGCATTTCTTTTTCAGAGAGGCTGAAAACCTGGAATAAAACTCGGCTGTGCAGCTGGAGAGCTACAAGCCGAGTTTCAGTTAGCGCCTGACACTCTGAATAAATAAATAAAATAAAAAAAATAAAAAAAAATAAATAAAAAAATAAAATCGCTTATTGTCACGAGTAGACTTCAAATGAAGTTACTGTGAAAAGCCCCTAGTCGCCACATTCCGGCGCCTGTTCGGGGAGGCTGTTACGGGAATCGAACCGTGCTGCTGGCCTGCTTGGTCTGCTTTAAAAGCCAGCGATTAGCCCTGTGAGCTAAACAGCCCCAGGGAATATGGGGAATATCCGCCCAATGTCTCATTTTTGATGTGGTACCCAGAATAATTTTGGAGGAAAATACAAATTAAGGTGTGATTAGTGCAATAACTTCACATGACTTTGCACGCTTTTTGGTGTTTTTCTGTCCAAACTACTGCGGATGTTTAGGAGAATTTCCTCATCGAAATTCCGCTTCAATATTCTTTAACGGTAAAACCTTTTCTGGTGCCATTGGCAATTATGTTCCACTTTTCACTGGCAAAATACAGTCATCTCTCTGCTAAATGTAAGCTCTTGAGAGCACATATACCATGGCAGGTTTTTTTTACACAGAGGGTGGTGAGTGCCTGGAATGCGTTGCCAGGGGAGGTTGTGGAAGCAGATACATTAACGGCGTTGAAAAGGCGTTTTGACAAACACATGGATAGGATGGGTATAGAGGAATACAGCACAAGGAAGTGCTGAAGGTATTGGCCAAGGTTGGCATCATGACCAGTACAGCCTTGGAGAGCTGAAGGGCCTGTTCCTGTGCTGTATTGTTCTTTGTTCTGTCTGGATTCACCAGCAGGCTCGTGACCCAATCAGTTTTACATTTGGCTCTGTAAAAGTTCTATGATTTTTGCACGAAAAGTCTTTGTCCATCTCATGCTCCATTTCAATTTCTGTATTAGCAGTGTTGATATTTGCTTCTTCCACTAATCACCCTCCTGTTACACATCTGTTTCTCTCCCCAACTTCAATCTTCCTCCCACAATGAACCATTAATCGTGCAAACCCACTGAACAGCAAAAAAACTGCCGTCGACCACCCCGACCCATGACCCACCATTACCTTGGCAAGTTTAACTCCACCCCACCCCAACCAACTTGAGATTTTTAATTTTGTCAATAAGACTTTCCCCCAAAATCAGAAGGTTGTCTCATAGGCCCAGCACCCTCCTACTAACTAAATTGCTTTCAATTTCTCCGACAGCCACCCAACCCCTCCATCGCACTGCCACCCCTCCACCGCACTGCCACCCCTTCACCGCACTGCCACCCCTTCCCCGCACTGCCACCCCTCCGCCGCACTGCCACCCCTTCACCGCACTGCCACCCCTTCGCCGCACTGCCACCCCTTCGCCGCACTGCCACCCCTCCGCCGCACTGCCACCCCTTCACCGCACTGCCACCCCTTCGCCGCACTGCCACCCCTCCGCTGCACTGCCACCCCTTCGCCGCACTGCCACCCCTTCACCGCACTGCCACCCCTCCATCGCACTGCCACCCCTTCACCGCACTGCCACCCCTCCATCGCACTGCCACCCCTCCGCCGCACTGCCACCCCTCCGCCGCACTGCCACCCCTCCGCCGCACTGCCACCCCTTCGCCGCACTGCCACCCCTTCGCCGCACTGCCACCCCTTCGCCGCACTGCCACCCCTTCGCCGCACTGCCACCCCTTCGCCGCACTGCCACCCCTTCACCGCACTGCCACCCCTTCGCCGCACTGCCACCCCTTCGCCGCACTGCCACCCCTTCGCCGCACTGCCACCCCTTCGCCGCACTGCCACCCCTTCACCGCACTGCCACCCCTCCGCCGCACTGCCACCCCTCCGCCGCACTGCCACCCCTTCGCCGCACTGCCACCCCTCCACCGCACTGCCACCCCTTCACCGCACTGCCACCCCTTCACCGCACTGCCACCCCTTCACCGCACTGCCACCCCTTCACCGCACTGCCACCCCTTCGCCGCACTGCCACCCCTCCGCCGCACTGCCACCCCTCCGCCGCACTGCCACCCCTTCGCCGCACTGCCACCCCTCCACCGCACTGCCACCCCTTCACCGCACTGCCACCCCTTCACCGCACTGCCACCCCTTCACCGCACTGCCACCCCTTCGCCGCACTGCCACCCCTCCGCCGCACTGCCACCCCTTCACCGCACTGCCACCCCTTCACCGCACTGCCACCCCTTCACCGCACTGCCACCCCTTCACCGCACTGCCACCCCTTCACCGCACTGCCACCCCTTCACCGCACTGCCACCCCTTCACCGCACTGCCACCCCTTCGCCGCACTGCCACCCCTTCACCGCACTGCCACCCCTTCACCGCACTGCCACCCCTTCACCGCACTGCCACCCCTCCACCGCACTGCCACCCCTCCACCGTACTGCCACCCCTTCACCGCACTGCCACCCCTTCGCCGCACTGCCACCCCTTCGCCGCACTGCCACCCCTTCGCCGCACTGCCACCCCTCCGCCGCACTGCCACCCCTTCGCCGCACTGCCACCCCTCCGCCGCACTGCCACCCCTCCACCGCACTGCCACCCCTTCGCCGCACTGCCACCCCTCCGCCGCACTGCCACCCCTTCACCGCACTGCCACCCCTTCACCGCACTGCCACCCCTCCACCGCACTGCCACCCCTCCGCCGCACTGCCACCCCTTCTCCGCACTGCCACCCCTTCGCCGCACTGCCACCCCTTCACCGCACTGCCACCCCTTCATCGCACTGCCACCCCTCCGCCGCACTGCCACCCCTTCGCCGCACTGCCACCCCTTCGCCGCACTGCCACCCCTTCGCCGCACTGCCACCCCTCCACCGCACTGCCACCCCTTCATCGCACTGCCACCCCTTCGCCGCACTGCCACCCCTTCGCCGCACTGCCACCTCTTCACCGCACTGCCACCCCTTCACCGCACTGCCACCCCTTCGCCGCACTGCCACCCCTTCATCGCACTGCCACCCCTCCGCCGCACTGCCACCCCTTCACCGCACTGCCACCCCTTCGCCGCACTGCCACCCCTCCGCCGCACTGCCAGCCCTTCACCGCAATGCCACCCCTTCGCCGCACTGCCACCCCTCCGCCGCACTGCCAGCCCTTCACCGCACTGCCACCCCTCCTCCGCACTGCCACCCCTTCACCGCACTGCCACCCCTTCACCGCACTGCCACCCCTCCACCGCACTGCCACCCCTCCGCCGCACTGCCACCCCTTCACCGCACTGCCACCCCTTCACCGCACTGCCACCCGTTCACCGCACTGCCACCCCTTCACCGCACTGCCACCCCTTCACCGCACTGCCACCCCTCCGCCGCACTGCCACCCCTTCGCCGCACTGCCACCCCTTCGCCGCACTGCCACCCCTTCGCCGCACTGCCACCCCTTCGCCGCACTGCCACCCCTCCACCGCACTGCCACCCCTCCACCGCACTGCCACCCCTTCACCGCACTGCCACCCCTTCACCGCACTGCCACCCCTTCACCGCACTGCCACCCCTTCGCCGCACTGCCACCCCTTCGCCGCACTGCCACCCCTCCGCCGCACTGCCACCCCTTCACCGCACTGCCACCCCTTCGCCGCACTGCCACCCCTCCGCTGCACTGCCACCCCTTCGCCGCACTGCCACCCCTTCACCGCACTGCCACCCCTCCATCGCACTGCCACCCCTTCACCGCACTGCCACCCCTCCATCGCACTGCCACCCCTTCACCGCACTGCCACCCCTCCATCGCACTGCCACCCCTTCACCGCACTGCCACCCCTTCGCCGCACTGCCACCCCTCCGCCGCACTGCCACCCCTTCACCGCACTGCCACCCCTCCACCGTACTGCCACCCCTTCACCGCACTGCCACCCCTTCGCCGCACTGCCACCCCTTCGCCGCACTGCCACCCCTTCGCCGCACTGCCACCCCTTCGCCGCACTGCCACCCCTTCGCCGCACTGCCACCCCTTCGCCGCACTGCCACCCCTCCGCCGCACTGCCACCCCTTCGCCGCACTGCCACCCCTCCGCCGCACTGCCACCCCTCCACCGCACTGCCACCCCTTCGCCGCACTGCCACCCCTCCGCCGCACTGCCACCCCTTCACCGCACTGCCACCCCTTCACCGCACTGCCACCCCTCCGCCGCACTGCCACCCCTTCGCCGCACTGCCACCCCTTCGCCGCACTGCCACCCCTTCGCCGCACTGCCACCCCTCCACCGCACTGCCACCCCTTCATCGCACTGCCACCCCTTCGCCGCACTGCCACCCCTTCGCCGCACTGCCACCTCTTCACCGCACTGCCACCCCTTCACCGCACTGCCACCCCTTCGCCGCACTGCCACCCCTTCACCGCACTGCCACCCCTTCGCCGCACTGCCCCCCCTCCGCCGCACTGCCAGCCCTTCACCGCAATGCCACCCCTTCGCCGCACTGCCACCCCTCCGCCGCACTGCCAGCCCTTCACCGCACTGCCACCCCTCCTCCGCACTGCCACCCCTTCACCGCACTGCCACCCCTTCACCGCACTGCCACCCCTCCACCGCACTGCCACCCCTCCGCCGCACTGCCACCCCTTCACCGCACTGCCACCCCTTCACCGCACTGCCACCCGTTCACCGCACTGCCACCCCTTCACCGCACTGCCACCCCTTCACCGCACTGCCACCCCTTCGCCGCACTGCCACCCCTTCGCCGCACTGCCACCCCTCCACCGCACTGCCACCCCTCCACCGCACTGCCACCCCTTCACCGCACTGCCACCCCTTCACCGCACTGCCACCCCTTCACCGCACTGCCACCCCTTCGCCGCACTGCCACCCCTTCGCCGCACTGCCACCCCTTCGCCGCACTGCCACCCCTCCGCCGCACTGCCACCCCTTCGCCGCACTGCCACCCCTTCACCGCACTGCCACCCCTTCACCGCACTGCCACCCCTTCGCCGCACTGCCACCCCTTCTCCGCACTGCCACCCCTTCACCGCACTGCCACCCCTCCACCGCACTGCCACCCCTCCACCGCACTGCCACCCCTCCACCGCACTGCCACCCCTTCACCGCACTGCCACCCCTTCACCGCACTGCCACCCCTTCACCGCACTGCCACCCCTTCACCGCACTGCCACCCCTTCACCGCACTGCCACCCCTTCACCGCACTGCCACCCCTTCACCGCACTGCCCCCCCTTCACCGCACTGCCACCCCTTCACCGCACTGCCACCCCTTCACCGCACTGCCACCCCTTCACCGCACTGCCACCCCTCCACCGCACTGCCACCCCTCCATCGCACTGCCACCCCTCCATCGCACTGCCACCCCTTCACCACACTGCCACCCCTTCACCGCACTGCCACCCCTTCACCGCACTGCCACCCCTTCACCGCACTGCCACCCCTTCACCGCACTGCCACCCCTTCACCGCACTGCCACCCCTTCACCGCACTGCCACCCCTCCATCCCATCCCTCCTCCCTGCCTCAGCACTGCCGTCACACTCCCCCATCCCCCCCCCCCCCCCCCTCACCCCATCCCTCCTCCCTGCCTCAGCATTGCTCTTCGGCCCCTCCCTCCTTCACTCCCTCTCTCCCCCATCTTCACTCCTTTACCCCAGAAAGCCAGGTGGATATTTTAAATCACCAATGGGATTTGTCTACTCAGGTCTTTCTCACAGGTTCCGATTTTAACATTCTACCCTGAGCAGGTGGAAAGAACTCCGATCAGTAATCTGCAGGTCCTTCTGCCAAGTCTGCTTGTGGATTTTAATTCACTTCCTTTCTCTTTATTTTCAACACTGAAATGTGGTAAAGTGTGATATCTGAAGGTTAAGGGGCTTAAATCAGATTTTTCATATCTAGTCAAGCTGCTCTCCAGTGATAACGTGATGGCTGAAATGTTACATTCCGCTGTTACTCTGAATTATTCCATTACTACTTCAATGCTCCCCTGTGGTACAGTAATCGAAACAGGTTCCAGAGATCGTGGGCTGGATTCTCTGCCGGCGGGATGCTCCGTTTTGCTGGCAACCCGGGGATTTCCCAACGGTGTGGGGCTGCCCCACAATGCAAAACCCCACTGACTAGCCGGCGTAACTGAGCATCCCGCCGGTGGGGTGAAACAGAAATGTGGCGCAGCGGGGCAGAGAATCCAGCCCCAGATTACTCAGTTTTGATTCCCTGGTGTTTTGCACTAATGTGACATCTGGACTGTTAGATCTGGACTGTAACACCTGGACTGCGACATCTGGACTGCGACATCTGGACTGTAACATCTGGACTGTAACATCTGGACTGTGATATCTATGGAGCAATGACTACTTTCAAAATATTTAAATAAATTAAGAACTTACTTTGAGACGACAATGCTTCTACAGAACTTTGCAGCTTTGAAATAGGGCTTTCTGTAGAAATGAAATATGACAAATTAGAAACTGCCCCTTTATGTATTCTCTGTTCTTTCAGCAAGTATTTGTGATATCGCTGTCGTAGTTCTAGTTTTACTCTGTGCTGACCTTTTCTAAGCCCTTCCACCTCTGCTTCTCCTGCCTGCTTTAAAATCCTTCTCACAACCCATTGTTAGAGATCCCGGTTCTGTCATCCTTCCTTATCTCTCCCATCAAGGCTCAATGTCCAGGTCCCTAACTGATTCCATTTGGGAAGTGCCTTGAGACATTGTTACGTTTAATTCACTGTATACACGCAAATCATTGGTGTGTAATGAAGTGTACCAGAATACATATTCATTGCATCTGTCAATATATTAATGTTGCTGAAATTAAGATTTTCATCTTTCTCAGCAGGCCAAATACAATAATGCAAAATTTCACACAATCACAATTTATACTACTGGAGGAAAGGGTAGATTGATTGGCTAGTCAACTCTGTGGCTGAGACGCTGTCATGAAGAAAGCAAAAAGGAATTACAGGCTCCCCAAGCTCGTGAGTCATCTTAAAAAAAGGCATAAGACTTCTTTGCGGAGAATTAATCGTCAGCAGGGGTGGGGGGGGGGGGGGGGGGGGGGTAGCATAGAGTAGGGGGTTAAATAGGCGGGCCTTGGAGGGACGGATGTCGGCGGTTGCACTATGACTATTGTTCTTTGTACTCTATTTTTATACTGTGTTTGTTTGTAATGCCACAAATGCCTCATTAAAATTGTTTTAAAAAAGGCACAAGGCTTGAACATGTACCTTTTGTTTGCAGAGTCACTGCATATGAATGTATTTTGCTTCTAGCAAGCATAAATGAGCCATGTTAGAAGCTCAACTGATTATCTTAAATTAGTTGTTAGTATAGCACAATATAAATCAAAAGAACTCAACCATTGGGGAAATTTGAATACAAAAATGGGGCTGCCAAGAAGAAAAAGACATTGCGGTCAGCTGGGGCTCTCGCTTATATCAGAGTCAGACGTATGTGGGTTCAAGAGTCCCTCCAGGGGCTTGAGCATCCAGGCTGACATGGCAAGTGCAATACTGAGAGAATGGTCACTGACAGAGATTCTGTTTCAGATGAGACGTTAAACTGAGGCCCTGTCCTGCCCGAGTTGGTAGATGTAAAAAAGTCCATGACACTATTTAACGAAGAGCAGCAGAGCACTAACTGGTGTCCTCACCGATACTTATCCCTCAACTAACATTCAAAAACAGATTATCTGATCACTATCAGAGTGCTGTTCATAGGACTCTGCTTGGCACAAACTGGCTGGTGCATTTCCTACATTAGAACAGTGACCATACTCTTTAGTGTTTTGAGGTCTCCACTGGTCATGAGAGGCATCATATAAATGCAGATCTTTTTAAAGAGTCATCTGATTTCAGCATGTTCAAAAATGCAAATCTATCATGAAGTACTGGCAACAATTCAAAAATAAATTTATTTCTTGATTCATTAACTATACTTTAATCAATTTAAATCCTTATTGATAACTAAATACATAGATCATTGGGTAGTGTTTTATATATTTATTTTAAATGTTTTCAACAGAATTGCAAAAAAAATTCTTCAATTCAATTTTGTAGTAACAATGTAATGGTGGTCTTAATTGTATATCCATACTTTCTGCAGTGAACAGCCTTTTGCTAACCCAACCCTTTAAAATGCAGTTCAGTATTGTTAATAGCATCCAAACCGAAACTGAAACCAAGACACAGAGGGGGCGATTCTCCAATATGGAGCCCAAGTGTTTGCGCCATTGTGAACGCCGCCGTGTTTCACGATGGTGCAAACCAGGCCCAGGTACGACCGATTCTGGCCCCCATAGGGGGCCAGCATGGCGCTGGAGCGGTTCATGCCGCTCCAGCCTCCTTTCACGGCACCAAATGGGCGCCACGCCAACCCGCGCGTGTGCAGTTGGGCCACGCCAACCTACAAATGCGCAGGGGACCTCTTTAGCGCGTTGGCCCCGACTCAACATGGCGTTGGTGTTCAGGGGCCGGCCGCGCCAGAAAGTAGGCCCGGTGGGCCCCGATCGCGGGTCAGACCCCCCCCCCGACCGTTCGCGCATAATTCCCGCCAGCGGCGACCAGGGGTGAATGGCGGGACTCTGCCATATCGGCACGGCCACTCGGCCCATCCGGGCTGGAGATTCGGCGGCCCCGCCGATTCCAGCGGCCCGTGGCTGGCGCCGCACCTCGGAGAATCGCACGCCGGCGTCAGTGTTGTGGCACAGTTACGGCGTTTCTCCGGCCCAGCACGGGGCTCGGAGAATCGCCCCCAGAGACTTTCTTTATTAAAAGAGTTTTTTTTTTAAACTTGTTCAGTCTCTCCGTTCTCCTCCCATTCAACCCAGTGTCCCAGCTATCCCTTATTTATACTCTTGGCGTACAGTTCTCTGTCTGAAGGTAGGTCCTTGCCAATCATTCATTGAACCACAGAAAAGTGCCATAATTTTGTGTTATAGGTAGGGCAAGACGGGAGGCCCCCAATTGAACCTTGTGCTGTTGGCACTAATCTGATTCATGTGCTGCTAGCTGTCTCATCAATTGAGCTAACCAGACCCTCTATCCCCTATTTATATATGTTCAAAGACATCACCTGTTTCTCCAAACCTGAACAATGTCAAGATTTTTAATGCAATTAATGCGACATTAGCAACTATAATTGTATAGAAAGTTGTGAAACTAAACTTTTATTTTTACAATACCTTCTGTGCAAAAGGAACCGACAGATTGATAGAAAGGACAATTATTTAAAATGCATTTGATTCCGTTTTAAGAAATTGAGCATGATGATTGAGGTTATGGAAGCATAACTGGGCAGCAGGGTAGCATGGTGGTTAGCATAAATGCTTCACAGCTCCAGGGTCCCAGGTTCGATTCCCGGCTGGGTCACTGTCTGTGTGGAGTCTGCACGTCCTCCCCCTGTGTGCGTGTGTTTCCTCCGGGTGCTCCGGTTTCCTCCCACAGTCCAAAGATGTGCGGGTTAGGTGGATTGGCCATGCTAAATTGCCCGTAGTGTCCTAATAAAAGTAAGGTTAAGGGGGGGGGTTGTTGGGTTATGGGTGTAGGGTGGATATGTGGGTTTGAGTAGGGTGATCATGGCTCGGCACAACATTGAGGGCCGAAGGGCCTGTTCTGTGCTGTACTGTTCTATTCTATAACTAACATGGGTGTAAGATTTTGGTAGCTCTATTAACGTTTAGAATCTGTAATATCTATAGATTTTATTCTGTAACTGCAGTTTACAATTAAATGGTTTACTTTTGACTTTCTGGTGGACAATTAAGGCAAGGCAGTCGGGGGGGGGGGGCAGGAAAGAAGCTGTTTGGAAAGAAACAAAGTGGTTCTTTGAGGGAGGACCTTCGAGTCTTGAGCTGCAGCTGTTTTAAAGATCACGATACAATTGGACATTTTTACCATGTTGTTTGAAGAAATAGCTAACAGCAACCTGAATTTAAGATGACACTGTAGGCGGGATTTTCCAGCCACGCACACCAGCAGGATTTTCCCACCAATGACAACGCCCCACCACGGATTCCCAGGCGGCATGAGGTGCAAAAAACAGGAAACCCCATTGTCAGCAGCGGGATGGGAATATCCCACCGCCGGCACAAAACATCTGGGTTGGGGAAGGTGGAAAATCCTACTCTATGTTTATCAAGCCGTGCATTGCTTTCATTGATCTTTATTCTCTGATATTATTATTCGGAAATGGTCTTCACTGATGGCTTTAGTGTGGGGCTTGGGATAGGTCTGACCTCTAAACAAGATGGCAGAACTGAACCTGGGTATCTGCTCCTGGGGACAAGTTCAATTCTTGACTCCTGAGGTCATGTAAGGGGAGTAACTCTGATGGGAAAATGATGGGGAAAAGGATGAGGGCAAGCACTTCTGTTCTTTCTGGACCTGTAAAATAACTTATCTCTTCCCCAAAGCTGTCCTTGCCTCCATTCTGCTGTCAGATTTCCCAATTGGTTATTATAAACCTGTGAGCTGATATTTTGTGTTTATATTTTATCCTTGGTATTGGTTGAAATATTTGGTCTCCCCATAGGGCTTTACTGCAAACTATTTAGCCTGATTAAGGACAATTCTGATAGTACCTTGAGACATCAATAAGTACTTACTGGAAGGAGCTGGCCCCAGTGATGAAGGGGCTGGTGGAGTGTGGCCAGTAGAATTAACTGTTAAGAACCAAAAGAGAAAGGTTAATCAAACTCAGTATCAACGTTTCACTATAATTAAAAGTACAAGTGCAGGAATCGCGGGGTTAATGATGGACACTCGCAGGCTGTCAAGCTGCAGCCGCGCTTAAATACACCCCCCCCCCCACACCCCACACATATTGATCGGGGCCAAAAGGATGGGGAAGGTTATGCTGCAGCGCCCATACAGCTGGTGGGTTGGCTGGGATCAGAGGGCACCCATGGGGGTGCCCCGGGCAAGTAACCTATATAACCTAGGGCACTAGGTTTAATGCAGGCTGTCAGTGGCATGCACAGCTGCATGGCTGCCTTGCCGGTTGCGGTAATGGTATTGCGTACCCGTCAACCCTGACCACACAGCCCACCTCCTGGCCATCCCCCAGCCTTGGCAGAAGCCCCCCACCCCCCCCCCCCCCCCCCCCCCCCCCCCCCCCCGGCCAGCGGTACGGCTGTCATCAAAGTATGGTAGTGCTGGACACCGTCCGTACGCCCTCTCTCTCTCTCAGCAGCCACCACAGCAGGTTCACGATTAGTGAGAGCACACGTGGACCGCGCCGTTGGAAACTCGGCCCATCATAGGCACAGAATCACAGATGGGCCCACCAATTATATGCGAACGGTGTTTGAACTAAACGTGCCATGCGTCGGACTGATGCCATTTTTGAGGAGGTGGAACATTGATTTGGCGTCAAGCCGGTGCCTGCTGCGATTTCGGCATCGGGAGCTAATCGCCCAATCGCACACCCCGATTTTGCCGTCGGTCAACGGAGAATCCCACACATGGGCCGGGATTCTTCCCTACCCAGCGGGGCAGGGGGTCCCGGCGTAGCGGAGTGGCGCCAACCATTCTCCGCACCTTTAGGGGCTAGGCCCGCGCCGGAGTGGTTGGCGCCAAAACCAGCGGCAACGGCCTTTGACGCCCGCCACCCGGCGTCGGGGCTGGCCGAAAGACCTTCGCCGGTTCGCGTTTGCGCCGGTGCGTCAGCAGCCGCTGACGTCACCACCAGCGCATGCACGGTAGGGGGTTCTCTTCCCATGCTGGAAGCCGTGGCGGCGGCGGAAGGAAAAGAGTGCCCGCACGGCACTGGCCCGCCCGCCGAATGGTGGGGCCCGATCGCGGGCCAGACCCCCGGGGTTCGATTGCCCCGCCAATCCCGCTGCCAGCAGAGGTGGTTGAAACCACGTCGGCGGGATTGGCCTCTCAGCAGCGGGACTTCGGCCCACCATGGGCCGGAGAATCGCCGCGGAGGGCACGCCGATCGGCGGGGCATAATTCCCGCCCCCGCCAATTCCCAGGTGGCGGAGAATTCCGGCCACAGTGGGGGCGGGATTTACGCCGGCCCCGGGCGATTCTCCGAACCTGCGGGGGGTCAGAGAATTTCGCCCATGGTCTTTTGAGCCAGGATTCCATTCTGGAATCTTCCCATCCAGTTGTAACATCAACTGGGATCGAAACAGTTTATACATTGAAATCTCATATCAATTACCAACTTGCATTTATATAGCTGTTTTAAGGATGTAAAAGTGCCCAGAGTGCTTTATAGCAGCATTAGCAACATTTGGCTCTCAATCACATTCTGAGGGGCATGGACAGGGTAGATAGGGAGCAGCTGTTCCCCTTAGTTGAAAGGTCAGTTACGAGGAGACACAAGCTCAAGGTGAGGGGCAGGAGGTTTAGGGAGGATTTGAGGAAAAACATTTTTACCCAGGAGGGTGGTGACGCTCTCGAATGCACTGCCTGGGAGGGTGGTAGAGACGAGTTGCCTCACATCCTTTAAAAAGTACCTGGATGAGCACTTAGCACATAACATTCAAATCTATGGGCCGAATGCTGGCAAATGGGGTTAGGTAGGCAGGTCAGGTGTCTTTCATGCATTGGTGCAGACTCGATGGGCCGAAGGGCCTCTTCTGCACTGTATCATTCTGTGATTCTGTGCTTATGCCAAGCTGTCATGCCAAGCACACAACATTGAATTGTATTATTTGCTACATTGGGCCACAATTTTCTGTCACAGGATATCTAACTGCATCTGCCATCAGTTAAATTTGCTCTTTCATGTCTTGGTTTGTAAATTCTTTTGGGTGACGAGTTACTGAAAGTGGGAGCTGAGAAACCAGAGATCTGGGATGTGAGTGAAGAGATCAAGCAATAGTTTAATGACTGGACTCGTCAGATTGATTGAGGCACTGTAGAATTAACAGGGCAAGAGCCAGGAAGGAAGTGTAAATTAGAATGGGTGAATTCAGTATTAAAGCATTAGACGGAAGATTGGATTAGGAGAGAGAAGAAGAGGCAGGACGGGAAAGTGGAAGGATTGACATTTTCAAACTTTACATTTTTAAATCTCCAACAACAATTAAAACCTGAAAGATTGACAATTGTAGTAACTAATTTCATTGCCAGAGAGGTTGACCAGCAGTAATTGACACCTATTATGCCATCAAAAGGGTACTTTGACTGAAATGGATGGCTTAACTTTATGTGGTAAGGTTACGCAAATGCAGCAACATCACACTGCTCAATCTGATTCAATGTTGTGGCAGACACTGATATGTGGGCACTGTACGATGGCACAAATCGGACAATTTTGACTATTTGAGTTTAAATGTTCCCTCGCCTGAAGTTGTACCATTTGCACATAAATAACAATTTATGTCATTAGCTTCGCCATTACTGATAAATTATGCCTCATTTTATTATACTACACAGAATGACTGCCACTCATCATATAACACAGAGCAAATAGGTACTAAATGGCTTCATGAAGATCAATCAGGACATTTAGTTGCCAATGAATTTTGGCAGCTCTGTTGATCTATCATTAGTCTCTGAGGCCTGAGACCTACTCAACAAGCCCCAGCTTTTAACTGGCAAGTGTTATTGGCTGTAATCATCTTGGGTGCTGGAAGTACAGGCTCTTAAATAAGCTTGTGCTTGCTTGCGTTTTTTACCCAGCGAGTGCTTAGGATGCCTGAGAGTGTGATGGAGCAGATTCAATCATAGCGCTCAAATGAGGATTGGATCATTATGAGAAAAGGAAAGATTTTCAGGAATATGGGAAAAAGGTCGGAGAACGACACTTGCTGTTGCAGAGAACTGGCATTGTCCATGATGGCCCGAATGTACTTCCTCTGTGCTGCAATCATTATATTTTATTTATATTCATTTCTCATCAAAGGTTCTTACGTTATCTCAAAAGATTGTGAGGTAAAATGACATTAGCTAATAATAATAATCACTTATTGTCACAAGTAGGCTTCAATTAAGTTACTGTGAGATGCCCCGAGTCGCCACATTACGGCACCTGTTCAGAGAGGCCGGTACGGGAATTGAACCCGCGCTGCTGGCATTGTTCTGCATTACAAGCCAGCTGTTTAGCCCACTGTAATAATAGTTGATTACAGAACATCAAATTCACATCACAGTGAAATTGCAGTTGATCGTAGATCAGTGACTACATTCACCATTTTACAGAGAATACATAAAAACAAATTAAGGGGCTTTGAACATTTCTTGTCGCTAATAATATAATAATCTCTATTGTCACAAGTAGGCTTAGATTAACACTGCAATGACGTTACTGTGAAAATCCCCTAGTCGCCACATTCCGGCAAATGTTTGGGTACACAGAGGGAGAATTCAGAATGTCCAATTCACCTAACAGCACATCCTCCTGTGGGATGAAACCGGAGCACCCGGAGGAAACCCACACAGATACAGGGAAAATGTGCAGACTCCGCACAGATAGTGACTTAAGCCGGGAATTGAACCTGGGACCCTGGCACTGTGAAGCAAGTGCTCAGAATTCCACAGGCTCACCACTCTCTGGGTGAAGAAATTCCTCCTTACCTCTGTCCCAAATGGTTTACGCCATATCCTCAGACTGTGACCCCTGGTTCTGATTGCCTCACTATCAAGAACATCCTTCTTGCATCCATCCTGTGCAGTCCTGTTAGAATTTTATAGGTTTCTGAGATTCCCCCTCATTCTTCTAAACTCCAGCGAATATAATCATGACAACTTCAATCTCTCCTCATACATCAGTTTAGAGCAAGAACATCCTTCCTCAGGTAAGCAGACCAAAACTGCACACAATATTCCAGGTGTGACCTCATAAAGGCCCTGTATAATTGCAGCAAGACATCCCTGCTCCTGTACTCGAATCCTCTTGCTATCATGGCCGGTACAGGCTTGGAGGGCCGAAGGGCCTATTCCTGTGCTGTATTGTTCTTTGTTCTATACCATTTGCCTTCTTTACCGCCTGCTGCACCTGCATGCTTACCTTCAGTGACTGATGTACGAGGACACCCAGGTCTCGTTGCATATTCCCCTCTCTCAATCTATAGCCATTCAGATAATAATCTACTTCCTGTTTTTGTTACCGCATGTGGATAACCTCACATTTATCCACATTATCCTGCATCTGCCATTCATTCGCCACTCATTCAACTGAAGCATCTTTGCATCCTCTTCACAGCTCACCCCCCCATCCAACTTTGTGTCATCTGCAAATTTGGAGATATTACATTTAGTTCCCTCATCTAAATCATTAATATACATTGGTAATAGCTGGGGTCCTTGCACTGATCCCTGTAATACTCCACTAGTCACTGCCTGCCACTTAGAAAAATACCCCTTATTCCTACACTTTGTTTCCTGTCTGCCAACCAATTTTCTACATTTCTAATACACCAACCTCAATCTCACTGCACTTTAATTTTACACGCTAATCTCTTTGTGAGGCCTTGTTGAAAGCCTTCTGAAAGTACAAAGAAACCACATCCACTGGCTCCCTCTCATCAACTCTACTCATTACATCCTCGAAGTATTCCAGTAGCTTTGTCAAGTATGATTTCCCTTTCATAAAACCTGCTGACTCTGTCTGATCCTGCCACTGTTTTCCAAGTTTTCTGTTATTAAATCTTCTATAATGAACTCCGGTATTTTCTCCATTACTGATGTCAGGCTGGCTGGTCTATAATTCCCTGTTGTCTCTCTACCTCCCTATTTAAATATTGGGGTTACATTAGCTACCCTCCAATCTGTAGGAATAGTTCCGAGTCGATAGAACCTTGGAAGATGTCCATCAATGCATCCAATATTTCCAGGGCCACTCCCTTAAGTACCCTGAGATGTAGATTATCAGGCCATGGAGATTTATCGGCCTTCAATCCCATCATTTTCACCAACACCATTTCCTTACTAATACTGATTTCCTTCAGTTCCTCCCTCTTACTAAACCCTGTGTTCCCCAACATTTCTGGTACTTAATAATAATAATCTTTATTACTGTCACAGGTAGGCTTACATTAACACTGCAATGATTTGTGTCCTCCTTTCTGAAGACGAGGTATGTATTTAATTAGTCAGCCATTTCTTTGTTCCCCATTATAAATTCCCCTGTTTCTGACTGCAAAGGACCTACATTTGTCTTCATCAATCTTTTTCGCTTCACATACCTACAGAAGCTTTTATTTCAGTTTTTATGTTCCCCGCAAGCACACTCGTACTCTATTTCCACCTTCTTAATCAATCCCTTTGTCCTCCTTTGCTGATTTCTAGACTGTTCCCAATCCTCAGGTCTGCTGTTTTTTCTGGCCAATTTATATGCCTCTTCCTTGACTCTAATACTATACCTAATTTCCCCTGCAAGCGATGTTTTGGCCACCTTTTCCATTTTGCTTTTGTGCCAGACAGGAAAGAACAATTGTTGCAGTTCACCCATGCACTCTTTGAATGTTTGCCATCGCCTATCATCCCATTAAGTAATGCTCCCAGTACATCATAGCTAACTCGCCCCTCATATCATCGTAGTTTCCTTTATTTAGATTCAAGACCCTAGTCTCAGAATCAACTATATCACTCTCCATCTTGATGAAGATGTTCTTTATGTACCCTTTCTTTAATGAGATTCCCACAATTAATTTTTGGTATTCCAGAGATTACCTGAAGGAAATAAGGAGGGGAATATAATAGAAAATCAAGGAAATAATGTTAATCATGTGAAAGGCTTGAATCAATCTACAGCTGGAGTAACATGTATAATTGTGGTCATCACATTAAAGAACATTTTGAATAAAAGCAGGTAAAAATAATTCTAGAAATACATTGTAGCTGAGCCAGCAATAATAAAGAGGACAGGTTAATGTTTAGGATGTGTAACATTTATCAAAATGCACAAGTCAAAGGGTAAAAGCAAAGCGAAGAGAGCTAATGGGGGAAAATAACAAATACCAAATCATAACTTAGAAAGGTGGAGGAACAGAGTCTGAATAAAAGACTCTGTTAGCAAGCAATGTGCCAGAAAGGTAGCAAGCACAAAGTTTAATAAAAATACTGAAAGTATTCAGTAGGCCTGGCAGCATCTGTGGAGAAAGAAAGTTAACATTTCATTGGTTAATGTCTGCCAGAACAATATTTACCTTGCTTTCCAATTATCTGTTCGCTCAGATGTGGGTCACACATTTCAAGTGCCTGAAAGAAGATGCCACAGGCCTTCTTCCCTTTCCGAAGGACGGCAGAAAGTAGCTCTGCTGCCTTTGAAAGCAGTTCAGACTTGGAGCTGATGACATTAAGTTCATGTTGGCTGAGAATCCGGGTACTATACAGGAAATATGTGATCTGCTCAACCAATGGAAGCGACATTGACGTACTGAGCGTGTAGTAATGTCTGCGCAAATCTATCCATCACAAACAGAAAGTACAGATATGATCTTAAAAAGATTCTTGCAACTAATGAGCTGCAATCTTTTAAAACATTAACATTTCATAATCTTCATCGTCACAAGTAGGCGTACATTAACACTGCACTGAAGTTATGTGAAAAGGACCGAGTCGCCACATTCTGATACCTGCTCGGGTACACTAAGGGAGAATTCAGAATGCCCAGAACAGCACGTCTTTCTGGATTTGTGGAAGGAAACTGGAGCACCCGGAGGAATAATTTTAAGGTGATTGGAGGAAGGTATAGGGGAGATGTCAGAGGTAGGTTCTTTACACAGAGAGTGGTGGGTGTGTGGAATGCACTGCCAGCAGAGGTGGTTGAGTCAGTCATTAGGGGCATTTAAGCGACTCTTCGACAGGCACATGGACAGCAGTAAATTGAAGGGGTGTAGGTTAGGTTGATCTTAGATTAGGATAAATGGTCGGCTGAATGAACAACATCGTGGGCTGAAGGGCCTGTACTGTGCTGTACTGTTCTATGTTCTAAACCCACGCAGACACGGAGAACGTGCAGACTCTGTACAGTGACCCGGGAATCAAACCCGGGTGCCTGGCGCTGTGAAGCAACAGTGCTAACCACTGTGCTACCCTATCCCACATTTCTGTGCCTTCTTCATTTACTGTCTTATTTACTGCACGATTTACATTCATACAAAAAATGTAACATAGAAAAGTGTAGTCTTTCTCATCGTCAGAATCCTAGGATCAACAACAACAACTTGCTGCTATTTAATGGTGCCTTTAACATAGAAAAACGCCCCAAGGTGCTCTCGGGAAGGTCGTCAGCCAAAAATTGACCTGGGTGGAACCCAAGGTGCTCTCGGGAAGGTCGTCAGCCAAAAATTGACCTGGGTGGAAAGAAGGAAATATTAGAGAGGGCGAACTGGCTAAATCCTTGTGGTGGGTTTTAGAGGTGGGTTTTAAAGAGGGTCGAAGGTTGAGTTGTGAATAGTGGAGAGGTTTAGAGAGGGTATACTTGGCTAGCTGTAGGAGTAGCTGAAGGGAGTGGCAGGTGCGCAAGGCCAGATTTGGAAGAGGCAGAGTTGTCAGAGGGATCTATGATCCTGGATAACATTACAGAGTTGGGGGGAGGAGGCCATGAAGGGATTAGAACATGAGGATGAAAATGATTTTTTTAAACTGAGGTGTTGGAAGGCAGGGAGCTAATGTATCCGGGGATCCATTGAAATAATAAGTAAATAGCCAGATGGGATACATCAGACATAGTAAATGAGTGGAAAATATCCAGCAACATTATATCACTTTTATATTTTCATTTGGAGTAAAGTATCCATTTTAATAGCTTTTGATAGCTGCAGCAGTGTGAATGTGCTGCGCTCTATCAGACTAAGAGACACCGACTTGCTGAAGTATTTGACTCCATAGAGAATCACAGGGTGCAATCAGATAACTAGTTAGAAAGACCATGGGGACACCAGATAATTATCGCATTCTCCTCTAAACCTAAAAATAAAATGAAAAGACAAACTCCAGGTAAGTATCTTAAAGGGTCCACAATTTGTCACAATCAATATTGGTTTTATGAAAACTTCTGGAGCATTTAATGTGTTCCTTTCACTTTCCCTTTGGCAAGATTTCCAAAAGATCCCAAACTGTTGTTAACTGTTATTTTTACTGATCTGGCTGAAAAGGTACTTAGTAACAGAATGAGAACTCTTACCGGATTGTGCCCATCCACACGACATTACTTCCCAGCCCAGATATCTATCCGGAAGTTTAGATGTCTTGCAGCTTCCCACTGCAGCTGATTGTATTGAGGCAGTGAAGTTGGTAAGCCTTTTGAAAGTCCAGCCCCTCCTTATCCCTCCCACGTGAAACGTCACAGGGAAATCTCCAAGGATATCTGGGCCCTGAACACCAAGTGCAAAAAGTGACTGAATGCCATCTCCTTGTTTGGACAGCCCTGTTTGCATTCCTTGCTTTGCAGCAGACTATTAAACGATTTCTTTATAAACAAGAGCTGTCAATCACATCCACTGCCTATTTCCACTCTGTAATACTCCCCAGCTCCTGCACCTGCCTCAGCTTCTCTGCAGTTCACCTCCCCCCAATGTTTTTATTTCCTCTAGGCCTGACCATTCTAACACTCCTGGCCATTCTCTCATATTCTACACTCTGGGAAAATCCTGAGCTCGCATCCAGAACTCCTCTGCTGTTAGTCCTCCATGCTCAGTCCTTGTTCCCCTATCCTCCCTGTCGTTGCTGAACTACACTGCTCCCAGTCAAGCTATATCTCAGTTTTTAAGTTCTCATCCTAGTTTTCAAGCCCCTCCATCCTCCTTCCCTATCTCTGTAATCTCCTCCAACTCTGTGGCACCACCGTAACGCTTATCTGATTCTGTCCCCTTAAATATCCCCAATTCAAATTACTCTACCATCCGCACTCTCAGCTGGACCCTAAGCTTTGGAATTCACTCCCTAAACCTTTCCACCTCTCTGACTTCTTGCTTCTTCATTACGTACTCCTAAAACCTATCTCTTTGATGAAGTCATCTGCTCTAATACATATTATGTGGTTCTGTGTCCAATCCTGCTAAATAAAACTCCTTTCAAACTCCTTTCGATGTTTTACTGCATTAAAGGCACTATATAAATGCACGTTGTTGTTGTGGAGTTTGGATTGACATTCGTTAATCGTTATTGATTTAAACGTATCATCCCTCGAGGGTAATGTAACTCCAACCAATGATATTGCTTCACTTTTCATCATTAATCTCACTCTTAACAGAGACCACACCTGGAGTATTGTGCACAGTTTTGGTCCCCTTATTTGCAAAAAGATGTTGTGGCATTGGAACATAGAACATTACAGCGCAGTACAGGCCCTTCAGCCCTCGATGTTGCCCCGACCTGTGAAACCCCTCTAAAGCTCATCTACACTATTTCCTTATCGTCCATATGCCTATCCAATGACCATTTGAATGCCCTTAGTGTTGGCGAGTCCACTACTGTTGCAGGCAGGGCATTCCACGCCCTTACTACTCTCTGAGTAAAGAATCTACCTCTGACATCTGTCCTATATCTATCTCCCCTCAATTTAAAGCTATGTCCCCTCGTACTAGACATCATCATCCGAGGAAAAAGGCTCTCGCTGTCCACCCTATCTAATCCTCTGATCATCTTGTATGCCTCAATTAAGTCACCTCTTAACCTTCTTCTCTCTAACGAAAACAGCCTTAAGTCCCTCAGCCTTTCCTCATAAGATCTTCCCTTCATACCAGGCAACATCCTGGTAAATCTCCCCTGCACCCTTTCCATTGCTTCCACATCCTTCCTATAATGTGGCGACCAGAACTGCACGCAATACTCCAAATGCGGCCACACCAGAGTTTTGTACAACTGCAACATGATCTCATGGCTCCGAAACTCAATTCCTCTAGCAATAAAAACTAACACAACGTACGCCTTCTTAACAACTCTCTCAACCTGGGTGGCAACTTTCAGGGATCTATGTACATGGACACCGAGATCTCTCTGCTCATCTACACTACCAAGAATCTTACCATTAGCCCAGTACTCTGTCTTCCTGTTATTCCTTCCAAAATGAATCACCTCACACTTTTCTGCATTAAACTCCATTTGCCACCTGTCAGCCCAGCTCTGCAGCTTATCTTTGTCCCTCTGTAACATGTAACATCCTTCCGCACTGTCCACAACTCCACCGACTTTAGTGTCATCTGCAAATTTACTCACCCATCCTTCTACGCCCTCCTCCAGGTCATTTATAAAATGACAAACAGCAGTGGCCCCAAAATAGATCCTTGTGGTACACCACTAGTAACTGGACTCCAGTCTGAACATTTCCCATCAACCACCACCCTTCTTCCAGCTAGCCAATTTCTGAACAAAACTGCAAAATCACCGTGAATCCCATGCCTCTGTATTTTCTGCAATAGCCTACCGTGGGGAACCTTATCAAACGCTTTACTGAAATCCATATACACCACATCAACTGCTTTACCCTCATCCATCTGTTTGGTCACCTTCTCAAAGAACTCAATAAGGTTTGTGAGGCACAACCTACCCTTCACAAATCTGTGTTGACTATCTCTAATCAAATTATTCCTTTCCAGATGATTATACATCCTATCTCTTATAAACCTTTCCAAGACTTTGCCCACAACAGTAAGGCTCACTGGTCTATAGTTACCGGGGTTGTCTCTACTCCCCTTCTTGAACAAGGGGACAACATTTGCTATCCTCCAGTCTTCTGGCACTATTCCTGTAGACAAAGATGACTTAAAGATCAAAGGCTCAGCAATCTCCTCCCTAGCTTCCCAGAGAATCCTAGGATAAATCCCACCCGGCCCAGGGGACTTATCGATTTTAACACTTTCCAGAATTGCTAACACCTCCTCCTTATGAACCTCAAACCCTTCTAGTCTAGTAGCCTGTATCTCAGTATTCTCCTCGACAACATTGTCTTTTTCCTGCGTGAATACTGGCGAAAAATATTCATTTAGCACCTCTCCTATCTCCTCGGACTCCATGCACAACTTCCCATTACTGTCCTTGACTGGCCTTACTCTTACCCTAGTCATTCTTTTATTTCTGACATATCTATAGAAAGCTTTAGGGTTATCCTTGATCCTACCTGCCAAAGACTTCTCATGTCCCCTCCTGGCTCTTCTTAGCTCTCTCTTTAGATCCTTCCTAGCTAACTTGTAACTCTCGAGCGCCCTAACTGAACCTTCACGTCTCATCTTTACATAAGCCTCCTTCTTCCTCTTGACAAGTGTTTCAACTGCTTTAGTAAACCACGGTTCCCTCGCACGACCACTTCCTCCCTGCCTGACAGGTACATACTTATCAAGGACACGCAGTAGCTGTTCCTTGAACATGCTCCACATTTCCATTGTGCCCATCCCCTACTGTTTTCCTCTCCACCCGATGCATCCTAAGTCTTGCCTCATCGCATCATAATTGCCTTTCCCCCAGATATGACTCTTGCCCTGCGGTATATACCTATCCCTTTCCATCACTAAAGTAAACGTAATCGAATTGTGGTCACTATCACCAAAGTGCTCACCTACCTCCAAATCTAGCACCTGTCCTGGTTCATTACCCAGTACCAAATCCAATACGGTCTCGCCTCTCATTGGCGTATCTACATACTATGTCAGGAAACCCTCCTGCACACATTGGACAAAAATGGACCCATCTAAAGTACTCAAACTATAGTGTTTCCAGTCAATATTTGGAAAGTTAAAGTCCCCAATAACAACTACCCTGTTACTTTCGCTCCTATCCAGAATCACCTTTGCAATCCTTTCCTCTACATCTATGGAACTTTTCGGAGGCCTATAGAAAACCCCTAACAGGGTGATCTCTCCTTTCCTGTTTCTAACCTCAGCCCATACTACCTCAGTAGACGAGTCCTCATCAAACGTCCTTTCTGCCACCGTAATACTGTCCCTGACTAACAATGCCACCCCTCCCCCTCTTTTACCACCTTCCCTGAGCTTACTGAAATATCTAAACCCCGGCACCTGCAACAACCATTCCTGTCCCTGCTCTATCCATGTCTCCGAAATGGCCACAACATCGAAGTCCCAGGTACCAACCCATGCAGCAAGTTCACCCACCTTATTCAGGATGCTCCTGGCATTGAAGTAGACACACTTTAAACCACCTTCCTTCCTGCCGGTACACTCCTGCAACTTTGAAACCTTACTCATGACCTCACTACTCTCAACCTCCTGTATACTGGAGCTACAATTCAGGTTCCCAAGGCAGTTCAGTGGAGGTTCATTTCAGAGATGAGGGGTTTGTCGTATGAGGAGAGATTGAACAGTTTAGGCCTGTACTCTCTAGAGTTTAGATGAATGAGGGGAGATCAAATGGAGGTATACAAGATGCTAAAAGGTATGGATAAAGGAGATGTGAAGCAGGTGCTTCCTCTTGGGGCATTCTAGAACGAGAGGTCACTTCTTTGGATAGGGTTAGCAAATTTAAAACAGATGAGGAGAAACTACTTCTCCCAAAGGGTTGTGAATCTGTGCAATTCGTTACCCCAGAGTGCGGTGGATGCTGGGACGGTGAGTAAATTTAAGGAGGAGTTAGACAGATGTTTAATTGGTAATGGGTTTTAGGGTTATGAAGGACGGGCAGGATGGTGGAGTTAAGGCCAGGATGAGATCAGCCATAATTGAACGGCGGAACAGACTCGATGGGCCAAATGGCCTAATTCTGTTCCTATATCTTATGAACTTATGAACATCTTCTGTATAATGACAACCATAGAATTACTACAGTGCAGAAAGAGGCCACATGACTGCACCAATCCTCTGAAAAAGCACCCTACCTCAGTGTTCCTCAAACTATTTTTCTGGGGACCCATTTTTACCAACCGGCCAACCTTCGGGACCCAACCCGGCCGACCTTCGCGACCCACGCCGGCCGACCTGCGCGACCCACCATTTTCTCTTGCCTTTTTGCTGCTGACAAAAATGGAGGAAATATTTTTGGGTCCTTTTGGCTCTCGTACACGCTCCTCCAATGGAACCTGTTGGATGAAGGTGAAGCCTTCTGGTGTCGGAAAGCATGGAGTCTCCATCTGTCCAAAGTTCTGAATTTTTTTCCTGTAAAATCTTATCAAATAAACCCCCCCTGAACTTGTAAAAAAAAAAATTTTTAATGCGTAAAGTAAATGAAAAAAATGAATAAACCCCCCCCCCACCGAACTTGTAAAAAAAATATAAAATGAATAAAATAAATGAAAAAAATGAATCAAACCCCTCCGAACTTGTAAAAAAAGTAAAATGAATAAAATAAATGAAAAAAAACAAAAATTAAATGAATAAAATAAATGAATAAAAACCACGACAGAACTTGTAAAACAAAAAGCTGCAACCATTAAAAAAAACAGCAGCCGCCCAGTGCATTGCATGCCCGATTATCGTGCGCACATGCGCAATGTGGCCGAAAAAACCATTTAGAGTTATATGGGTAAGATGGGTATAGAATATGGGCCAAATGCGGGCAATTGGGAATTGCTTAGTGATAAAAACTGGGCGGTATGGACAAGAACATAGAACATACAGTGCAGAAGGAGGCCATTCAGCCCATCGAGTCTGCACCGACTCACTTAAGCCCTCACTTCCACCCTATCCCTGTAACCCAATAACCCCATCTAACCTTTTTGGTCACTCAGGGCAATTTAGCATGGCCAATCCACCTAACCTGCACATCTTTGGACTGTGGGAGGAAACCGGAGCACCGGAGGAAGCCCACACAGACACAGGGAGAAAAACTCCACACAGTCACCCAAGGTGGGAATTGAACCCGGGTCCCTGGCTGTGAGGCTGCAGTGCCACCGTGCCACCAAAACATCTGCAACGCTTGGATATGATCAAACTGAAAGCAAAATGACTTGCCAGGAAGTCTTCTATTACATGTTAGGATAAATCCCACAATACTAAAAGACTCACTGTCAGAAATCTGCCTGGAGACAGCAATAGACAGCAGTCGAATGGTCTCAATTGGAATGTGACGCTCCTGGTAACGAGTTTAGAACTTCAAGTGTGAATAACGTATGGAGGAGAAACAAATTATAGACGATTGCGAAGGTCCATAAGATATATATATGTATAGTCAAGGACCTTGATAGTGGCAGGCAGCTGAGGCAAAATCAAAGAGAAACAAAGATATAATTGCCCAGACCCTGAGAAGCCAGAAGAAGCTGTTCCCATCTAGCAGTCTCAGAAAGCAGACAGGCCAGGTTCCAGCCACCAAGCCTGAAGAGCAAGTTTACAGCAAACAAGCTTCTAATTCTTAGAGCCGAGAAAGTGCAGAAGGTCTTTGTAGATCCAGTTTTATGGCAGTGGAGTTCTGCAACACAATCTACAGAGGGTGTCATCCATCGCTGGTGCCTGCTGCTGCAAAGGAGGAGGAACTACCGGAGGAGGAGATGGAGGAACGGCACATCTCCTCTGATGAGTACATCGAAGACGATGACTCTGAGGAAGTCCTCGAGCGTGGGGTATCAATCATGAGGCCATTGCGATATCCAGGTGAGGCAGATGAACTGGTGATGTGCTCATTGCTGTTAGATTGATGGAGGCTGGTGAGGACGTCCCATTATCTTCACACGGCTTCTGTGGACATAGCTCTCCCTTCTGACTAATGGCAACACACACCCTCAGTGAGAAGGCCCCTGTCATGGGGAGGGAGTGGTTGCCCCTAGTTGCAGAAGGGACAGGGCATAGATCCTCACAGAGCCTCTGTGAATGTCTGATTCCTGTCTGGCTGATGGCAGCTCGCTTGCTCTCAATGACTAGGATCACATCATAGTGCTGCAGTGGGGAAAGTTTAACCCCTCCTGACTCTGCGCCACCCTTCGTGAGCTGAACCCTTGAGGAACAATGTCACTGGAAGCAGAGGCAGAAGCTGATGGGGTGACGGGGTCAGCTGTAACTCAAAGGTGCAGAGAGCACATAGGGAGAATGATTGTTTGATGCCAACCTGGTATATTCTCGCAAACACTGTAATTCCCATCGGGATCCAGTCACAACTGATGTTTTCAGTCACTGTAAAGGAATGCCATCAATTTGGGGATGAGAAAATATCAGTCATGATTGAATGGCAGAGCAGACTCGATCGGCCAAGTGGCCTAATTCTGCTCCTATGTCGCATGGTCTTATGTGCTGGGAAGGTTGAACAAAGCACGGGGAGGATGCCCTGGACTGAGCCTTTATCTTGTGCAGGAATCAAGTTTTCACTTCAGGCTGACAGGAACATAGCTCATTCTAACAAGGGGACATAGAAAGGGTGAAATTAGTGGATTAGTGGGGGTTTATTTCCAATAGTGAACATTATGTACCAATGCCCTTGTTGGGCAACTACAACTTCTAAACATTCTTTATCCTGCTGTTACACCTTGGTGCATCCCCAACACCCACAGTGAAGGTGGAAGCAGTCTGCTGACTGCTGTGCCCTTTTGTCTGTGATGTCCTTGGCAGGGGTCCTCTGGCAGACCAAGACTTTGGGGTTCCCCAGCCTGCTGTTGGGGCCCTACTGTGTGGCAGTAATACCCTCCTTGGCTTGGAGCTGAAGTGGTCACAGGAAGAGGGGATTCAGATGGGTAGGATAGCCCCTGGCTGGATGGCCCAGGGCTGTGCACCAACTGGCCCTCTCCCTCCCTGTGGGGGCGTCTGGCTTCCTTCTCTGGAAGGGCAGCTGGAGTGAGCTCCAGGTGAAGCAGACATCCCTTCCTGATTTCCCCTACCTTTTTATTTGTTCCTGGGATGTGGACATCGCTGGCTGGGCCAGCATTTATTGCCCATTCCTAATTGCTCTTAGTGACTTTTCAGGCCATTTCAGAGGGTATTTAAGAGTTGTTATTGACATTGCTGTGGATCTGGAGTCACATGTAGGCCAGACCAGGTAAGGACGGCAGATTAACATCCCGAAAGGACATTAGTGAACTCGATTGTTTTTTATGACAATTGACAATGGTTTCATGGTCATCATTCGGCTTTTAGTTCCAAATTTTTATTGAATTCAAATTGCAACATCTGCTGTGGTGGGATTGGAATCCAGGTCGGCAGAGCATTATTCTGGGTCTCTGTAATACTAGTCCAATGATAGTCCCACTATATTACTACAGACCCCAACATTGTGACCCTTCACAGTGCTCAACCACACCCTCCAGCAGTGCAGAGACGCACACCTCAGTATTGTCCTCCTTTTTCACATTTTCTCCCAGATTTACACCCAACAATAAACAATAATCAGTAACGAATGTAATGTCAATCCCCATATCAATAACAACGATCCCATCCTCCCACCAAACCCCAAACATTGGCCTGCACGTCAACATAAACAAATGACAAAAAGGAATCAGGAATCACCCATAGTCACCATAAACACATACAGTCCCCCTCCCTCCAACCCTCCCAGCACCCCCCTAATGTTCAATGTGATCTAATTCTTGAAAGTGCATAATGAATAATGCCCATGAATTGTAGAACCCCTACATCCTTCCCCCTCAGTTCAAATTTGACCTTTTTAAGCGTTAAGAATTCAAACAGGTCCCCCCACCACGCCAGGGCACAGGGTGGAGAGGTTGATCTCCACCCTAACAGGATTCGTCTTCGGGCGACCGACGAGGCAAAGGCTACAACATCTGCGTCCGCACCCGTTTCCAACCCTGGCTGGTCCGACACCCCGAATATGGCCTCCCAGGGACCCGGGTCCAGTTTCACGAGCACCACTTTAGAGATTACCCTAAAAACCTCCTTCCAGTCATCCTCCAGTTTTGGACAGGACCAAAACATATGAACATGGTTTGCGCCCCCTCCCCCCCCCAACAACATTCACACACATCTTCTACCCCCTCAAAGAGCCGGCTCATCCTCTCCCTTGTAAGGTGCGCTCTGTATACCACCTTCAGCTACATCAGCCCCAACCTCGCACACGAGGTGGAGGCGTTCACCCTCTGGAGCACCTCACCCCAGAACCCCCTCCTCCATACCCCCTCTCAACTCTTCCTCCCACTTTGCCTTGATCCTTTCTAGTGACGCCTTCTCCTCCTCCAAAATAGCCCTGTAAACTGCCGATACTACCCCCTTCTCCAGTCCCCCTGTTGTCAGCACCTCCTCCAGCAATGTGAAAGCCGGCTCTACTGGGAAGCTCTATCTCCTTTCTGGGAAAGTCTCGAACCTGCTTGTATCTAAATATTTCCCCCTGCTCCAGCATTTCCCTTGACCCTGCCCCCAACCCAAAGTGCTGTCGAAACTGCCTCCAAATTCTCAACTAAGCTATTACTACTGGACTCTCTGAGTATCTCCCCGGGGCCGCCGGGAGCGGTGCTGTTGCTAGCGCCTTCAATCCCAAACCCCTACCCAAACTCTCCTCCATTCTGACCCATTGGGAGTCAACCCCTCTGACCCAGCTCCGTACCTTCTCCACATTCACCACCCAGTAATAACACATCAGGTTCAGAAGACCCAACCTCCTGCCTGCCTTCCTCTCTGTAGTAGCGCCTTTTTAATTCTGGCCACCTTCCCTCCCCATATGAACGAGGTAATCATCTCTTTAATCTCTCTAAAAAATGCCTTTGGCTGGAAAATTGAAAAATAAACAGGAATCGCAGCAGCACATTCATTTTTTAACCGCCTGCACCCGACCCGCCAGTGACAGAGGGAGACCGTCCCACCTTGCCAGATCAGCTTTCACCCTCCCCACCAAACTAGAAATATTGTACCTACGGAGCCCATACCCCAATCTCGAGCAACCTGCACCCCCAGGTACCTAAAGTGAGTCCCTGCCTTACGGAATGGCAGAATGGCAGCCTCCCCCCCCCCCCCCCCCCCCCCAAAGCCCTGCCCCACCCCTGGCCGAGTCACCACATAATATTCACTCTTGTTTAGATTTATTTGTACCCTGAGAAAGACCCAAACACCCAAAGCAGGTCCAGTATTCCCCCTATTGACGCACTTGGTTCCGACACTTATAACAAATCATCGGCAAATAAGGACACCCTGTGCTCTATCCCCCCTGCACTATCCCTTTCCATACCCCGAACTTCTCAATGCGATGGGATGTGTTAGGCAGGTTGGTTCGACGTTGACTGCAACTGGATGCAGGGAAGCTAGAAACAAACGTCTGATACCTGAGATGATCCAACACTGTTTTATTTAACTATGGGCTGCTGTACATGTTCAGCTGTGGGTTGACACTCTACTAATCCTACTGATGACTTCTTACTGGCTTGACCAGACTTACTAGCTACCACTTGGTAATAGTGCTCACTAACTTGTGCATTCGGACTGTCTCAGTATCTGGGTCCTGAGAGAGCGGGAGTCTTAATGCCCTGTGGGCTTTATAGCGGTGGTGTCCTGTCTGGTGATTGGTTGTTCTGTGTTTTGTGTGTTCATTGGTCATCCTGTGTGTCAATCACTGCCTGTCTGCATCTCATATACATGAGTGGATATTATGACACGATGGCCAATGGCTCAATCGCGAGTGCAAACAGCAGGGGGGGGACAGCAGACGGTGGAGAGGAAAGTATTCTGAGCTGATGTTATTTGTGCGAACAATGGCCCTCGGCTCCTTGTATAATAGCTTTACCCAGTCCACAAAACTGGGTCCAATTCCAAACCGCTCTAGGACGCCATCAAGTACCCCCATTCTACCCGATCAAACGCTTTCTTGGCATCCAATGCCACAATCACCTGTTTCCTTCCCCTCCGCCAGTACCATAACCACATTCAATACCCTCCTAATGTTCGAAAAGAGCTGCCTCCCTCTCACAAACCCTGTCTGATCTTCACCTATCATCTTCGGGAGGCACTCCTCTAGCCTACCTGCCAGTACTTTCGCCTCTTTGTGCCCATGTTTAAAAGTGATATGGGCCTATATGACCCACACTCCGCCGGATCCTCATCTTTCTTAAGTAACAGGGAAATCGATGCCTGCCCCAAGGTTTGTGGTAACACCCCCTTCCCTATCGCCTCCTCAAACATCCCCACCATCAGCAGTACCAGCTTATTTTTGAATTTTTTATAATATTCCACCGGAAACCCATCCGGCCCTGCCACCTTCCCCGACTGCATCCTCCCAATCGCATCTTTTATCTCCTGCTCCATTATCGCCCCTTCTAATGCAGCCCTGTCCCCTTCCCTAACCTCAGGTACTCCAGCCCATCTAGAAATTCCTACATCTCCCGGCCTCCCCCAGGTGGCTCTGACCTGTACAATCTCTCATAGAATTCCTTAAAGACCTTGTTAATCTGATCTGGAGCTACCACCAACTTCCCTGCCCTGTCCCGCACCTGGACAATTTCCCTTGTGTCCACGTCAGGGATGGCCCCACACACCTTCTTTGCGAATTTGACTTTGTCCCAATTGGGACCGTATACACTTACCAGAGCCACTAGCCTCCCCTCCAGCACCCCTGTCACAATCACATACCTACCCCTCTGATCTGCAACCACCTTCTCCACCTGGAACCGTACCCTTTTGCCCCCACCTTCTTATCCACCAACATCATACCACCAGGCCCTGCCCCATGAGCCTGACTCATCCCTTTCCATTATTAACATCGAACCCCCTCCCAGAATCCCCCCTGCACTTCCCCTCTAGAAAATCTCACCCAGTATCGATCCTCCGGCCCACTTGCTCGCCTCGTTGGCCCATCAAAACCTGACAACCAGGCTCCAATGTCCGCAGCCAGTGGGACCTAGTTCTAGAGAAGGTTTGGGATCACAATGTCTGATCCACAGCAGGCTGAGGCAGGGGCACCCAAGGGTGCCAGCAATCGGAGGACCGCTGGACGCCAGGAATCTGCTGAGTCAGGCGTCAAGTTCATTATTGAACTTTTAAAAAAGCAGAAGTAATGCTTGGAATGGAAGGGTGCAGATCTCAAACTGCTCATTATCATTCATTTATTATAGAGAACTCAACTGATTGTATTCATAGAACATAGAACATTATAGCGCAGAACAGGCCCTTCGGCCCACGATGTTGCACCATCCTGTGAAACCCTTCTAAAGTCCCTCTACACTATTCCCTTATCGTCCACATGCCTATCCAATGACCATTTGAATGCGTTTAGTGTTGGCGTCTGTAATGATTCTCAATCACACCTTCCAGACTAACAGCCTCTAGTTTGTGCCTTCTGCTGAAGTCAGTATCTTAGGAACAGGTTAATTCCTACTGCATATTGGAACTTAACTAAATTCCTTTATCTTTTACTGTAGGGTTCTAAATTCAGAATGTCCTTAACTAAATCTTTATGAATGAATAAAGAAAGAAATCAGCAGTTTGCGTAAGTTGACATATCCACTATCCGAGATATTTTCAATATTATTTTGTGAAAGGTTGAAAGCATGGGGTGGGAATCTCCGTTTCTGAAACATTGGGCGCGATCCTCCGGCCTTGTTACACTTGCGCTCCAGCGTAATGAGGCCGGTGATACCGGGAGAGGCCAAAAATAGGGTGCGGGATTCTCCAACCCCCTGTCGGGTCGGAGAATCGCCGGGGGGGGCGGCGTGAATCCTGCCCCCACCGGCTGCCGAATTCTCCGGTGCCAGGGATTTGACGGGGGCGGGAATCGCGCCGCGCCGGTCGGGGGCCGTTGCGCAGTGCCCCCCCCCCCCCCCCCCCCCCCCCCCGCCGATTCTCCGGCCCATGATGGGCCAAGTGGCTGCCCGTTTTTGGCGGGTCCCGCTGACGCATGTTACAACAGGTATTTGCTGGCGGGACCTGGCTCTGCGGGCGGCCTCCGGGGTCCTCGGAGGGGCACAAGGGGTTCTGGCTCCGGGGGCAGCCCCCATGGTGGCCTGGCCCGTTATCGGAGCCCACCGATCCGCGGGCGGGCCTGTGCCGTTGGGGCACTCTATTCCTCCACGCTGGCCGGTGTAACAGTCCGCGATGTAACAGTCCCCTGCGCATGCGCTGGGGTGAGGCCAGCACACGCTGGTGCTCCCGCGCATGCGCCAAGTCGCGCTGGCTGGCGGAGGCCCTTCGCCGCCGATTCGTGTGACACCAAGCCCCTTCCGCGACAGCCTTGCGGCGCAAACCACTCCGGTGCCGGCCTAGCCCCACTTAACCACTTAAGCCCCATTTCCATACAATCAACGAGAGTCACCTGCCATCCATCGGCTTCCTGTCATTCAGCGCCCTTCCCAGCAAGTGTTCACGCTGGGGTCGATTAGTTCTGCTTTTGACAAATGTGAACCTGGTGGAAGGGCTTCTTTGGGAGCCGAGGAGGGGAGTAGCCACCTTTGTTCACAAAGAGATGCTGGGCGCTGGGACTGCCACCTAGTGGTCGGCGAGGGGTGGGGGACCCTCCGCAGGGGTGGGCCGCTATGGGAGGGTGGGGGGGGAGGCACTAGGGGGCAATTGGGGTGGGGACAATTGCTCACAGTACCACCATGCCAACCCTTAGATCCCAACCCCAGTCCGGGGGCAACCCCTGTCCCTGCCCGTCTGCCCCACCAATCGCCCATAACCCACACCGACTGCTGAGGTCTCTGACTACGCGGCTGAAGGCAATCGCTAATAGGGAATTGCAATCGTGGTGAGCACATGCCACATGCCAAGTGGGTTCTCATGGGTAAGTGGACCATGTAGCAAGTGGGAGTCATTGCCTAGCATTCCAATCACACCTTGATGTTTGGACACTGTGTGGGAGCGAACACCACACACGAAGCAGCCGGTGGCACAAAGTTCAAAGTGGGCTGATAGCGGTGTGCGTAACTGCATGGCTGTCTTGCCGGCTGTGGCACTGGTGTTCCGTGCCCATCCACCCTGACGCCACAACCCACCTCCTGGCCACCCCCTGCTATTCCCCCCGACCCTGGCAGAAGCTCCATGGCCAGCGGTACAACTGTCAGCGAACTATGGCGATGTTGGACACTTTCCGTACCCCCCCTCTCTCCCTCAGCAGCCGCCACGCCGGTTTCACAATTTTTAAGAGCACAAGTGAACGCACCGTCGGAAACTCGGCCCATCGGAGGCGGAGAATGATGAGGCCCCGGAGAATACCGGGTCGGGTGCGGTAATGATATGCAAATGGTGTCTACTGTACGTGCGTTCTGGAATTCATTGACGCCATTGTTGATGTGTTGGAGCATTGCGATTTAGCGTCAAATTGGCACCTGCTGCGATTTTGGCGTCAGTAGCAATTCTCCGCCCAATCGCCTTTCCTAATTTCTGTTTTTTTAAAAAACATTTTATTGAGGTATTTTTGGTATAGAAACAACAACAATATAGACAATGGACATGAAACCATAAACATAGTGCAAAACCCGTTTACCTTTCGTACAGGTCTCACCCTTATTATTCCTCTACTCTAACCTAAACTACTCCCCCCCCCCCACTCTGCCCCCCGTCTGCTGACGATTAATTTTCCGCAAGGAAGTTGCCACCTCCGGGTGAACCCTAGCAGTGACCCTCTCAAGGCGAACTTAATTTTCTCCATGCAGAGAAAGCTAGCCATGTCCGATAGCGAGGTCTCCGACTTCGGGGGCTTTGAGTCCCTCCATGCCAATAGTATCCGTCTCCGGGCTACCGGGGAAGCAAAGGCCAAAACATCTGCCTCTCTCTCCTCCTGGATTCCCGGATCTTCCGACACCCCAAAAATCGCCACCTTTGAACCCAGCGCCATCCTTGTTTTCAAAATCTTGGACATGACGTCCGCAAACCACTGCCAAAATCCCCGAAGCTTTGGACATGTCCAAAACATATGGACATGGTTCGCCGGTCCTCCCGCACATTTTGCACACTTGTCTTCCACCCCAAAGAATCTGCTCATCCGGGCCACTGTCATGTGATCCCGGTGCACAACCTTAAATTGTATCAGGCTGAACCTGGCACATGTTTGCGGATGCGTATACTCTACTCAACGCACCTGCCCATAAACCATCCTCTATCTCACCTCCCAGCTACTCCTCCCACTTACGCTTCAACTCCTCAGTCTGCGTCTCCTCCGACCCCATAAGCTGCTTATAGATGTCCGAGACGCTCCCCTACCCACCCTCTGGAAATTACCCTATCCTGAATCCCCTTCAGGTAGGAGCGGGAAGGTTGCCACCTGTTTACGAAGGAAGTCCCGCACCATCAGATATCTGAATTTGTTTCCCCTCGCCAGCCCAAACTTTTCCTCCAGCGCCCCCATACTCGGAAAGCTCCCCGCTATGAACACATCCCCATCCTCTCAATCCCTGCTCTCCGCCATACCCAGAACCCCCCATCCATACACCCCGGGGCAAACCTGTGGTTATCACAAATTGGGGCCCAGACCAATGCTTCCACTGGTCCCAAACACTCAGGGTCACCACCACCATGGGGCTGGTGTACCGCGCCAGCGGGAGCAGCAGAGGCGCAGTTACCAATGCCCCCAGACTGGTGTCCTTACAAGAAGCCACCTCCATACGCACCCACGCCGACCCCTCTCCCACCACCCACTTCCTGATCATGGCTATGTTAGCCACCCAGTAATAGTTGTTCAAATTTGGCAGCGCCAGCCCGTCCTCTCCACGGTTCTGCTCGAGCTTTACCTTCCTTACCCACGGGGTCTTGCCCGCCCAGACGAAGCCCGTGATCACCCTGTTGACCCACTTAAAAAAGGACAACGGGATAAAAATAGGGGGCCTTTCCGATTTCGAATGGAGAATCTCACCCCCTATATTTCCCTCAGTCCTTCAAACTTGAGAAACATTTAACCACGGCAAGGTTTTCTTCACCACAAGTAACACTTTGGTTTTGCATTCATCACTCATGGGAATGGCTTCAGAGTAAAAGTTGACGCAATCTATGTTCAAAAAAACTATGATTTAATTATGCTTCAACTTTCAAGGCAACAGGGAATAATTCGTATTGATCAATTCATCAGTGCACAGAATAAAGTTGAGGTGAATTTGCCACAGAAGTGAAAGAGACGGATGTAAAACGCTGAAATTTGCTTTCTCTGCACAGATGAGTCAGAGGAATTTCATCAAAACAGCATTGCGCCATTAGACTGAATTAAAAACAGCTTTGGGTAGAATGGGTAATGTATTACACAATGAAACTCACTCTACTCAACAGCAGCAACCATCTAGGATCCCCATGAGTAATTTTTATTGATTCAATTTGTGAATTTTCTCGTGGAAAGGATTTTAGGGGAAAATCCTGCAGATTTCTGAAATCAGCAAGTTTCACTTAATAGAAAAAAACTTATTTATTTTCTCATTATCTTCATTGACATGACAGATTTCTACATGCTCTGAACCACTGGCTGTTTAATGCAACTGAAAAGATGGTGGCCAGGCCTCCTTTAATCACCCGGGCAGCAAACATTCCCCCGCCATCCCAATTAAGTATGAGGGTGGAAGGAGTTTATGCGGGATTCCCAGCCACCGGACTCAGCTTGTGAATTTGGCTCATTAATGAGCCAATTGACACCTAACCCGGAGTCTACAGCAATTTATTAGCAGCTCAGGGATTAAATGGAGGATACCCAGCTTTCCCTCGGAATACCCCTCAGTGAAATCTGCTGGGCTTGCCAGTGGCCTCCTGGGTTGTACCTCATAATCAGGCACTGTGTCTGACTGGGAAAGGTGAAACCAGGAAGGGTGGGGGCTATTGAAAGCCTTCAACACCAATCTCCCATGGCATCCGCCCTGTAATCCACATCCTGCCTTCACCCACTTTTGGTCTGGGGCCCCACAATGATCCTGGACCTATGGTAAGTGAATTGCCAGCAGTTTCTATCACTTCTGCTGGCATTGGTGGTAATTAGGAGTTACTGGCCTCTGATCGGTCGAGGTGGGTGGGACCTGTATCAGCAGGGACCTCATGCACAGGAAAGGCCTAATGGTGGCTATTTAAGTGCCTGAAGTGTGCTTGATTCCATCAGGCCTCCCCCATGGCACTGACGAAGTTCCCTGTATTGGAGAATAGCAGATAAGAGCATAGGAACAGGAGCTGGCCATTCAGCCCCTCAAGCCTGCTCTACCATTCAATGAGATCATGGCTAATCTGTTTCCTAACTCCCTGGGCGGGATTCTCCAATCCCGGGGCAGAGTGTCCACGCCATGGTAAACGCCGTTGTGTTTTACGACGGCATGAACGGGCCGCTCCCAGTACTATTTCTGGCCCCTACAGGGGGCCAGCACAGCACTGGCACAGGTGCCGAACTGTGCGTTGCGGGATCCGCGCATGCACAGTTGCGCCGGCGCCAACAAGGACATGCGCAGTGGCCTCCTTCAATGCGCCGGCCCCAACGCAACATGATGCAGGACTACAGGGGCCGGCGCGTAGGAAAGGAGGCCCCCAGCCACACAGGCTGGCCCGTCGTTCGGTGGGCCACGATCGCAGGCCAGACCACATCGGAGGCCCCCCCTCCCGGCCACCATCTGATCCTTCCACACCGAGGTCCCGCCAGCCCAGAGCAGGTTAGAACAGCGCCGGTGGGACTCGGCTCTTTTCTTACGGCCGCTTGGCCCATCCGGGCCGGAGAATCGGCGGGCTGGCCGCGTATAGCGGCCCGCGACCAGCGCCGCGCCAGGGCCAATGGCGCCGATTCTCTGCTCTGTGGAGAATCGCGTGCTGACGTCAGGGCGGCGTGGCCCGTTCGTGGGGATTCTCTGTCCCGGCCCAGGGCTGGGAGATTCCTGCCCCATATACCTCCCTTTGGCCCATATCCCTTAATATCTTTGCTTAACAAAAATCACAGATTTAAACTTAACAACTGATCTAACTTCTACTGTTTGTGGGAGAGAGTTCCAAACCTCTACCACCCTTTGAGTGAAGAAGTTCTTCCTGCCATCTCTCCTGAACGGTCTGGCCCCAATTTTTTTACTGTACCCCCCTAGCTTTAGAATCTCCAACCAGTAGAAATAGCTTATCTTTATCTCCCCAGTCTTTCCCTGTTAATATCTTGAATAACTTCAATTAGATCACCCCTTAACCTCTAAATTCCAGCGAAAATAGTTCTAATTTGTGTAATCTCTCCTCGTAACTTAATCCCTGTAATCCAGGTATAATTTTTGTAAACCTACATCCTACATTGCACTCCCTCCGAAGCCAAAATATCCTTCCCAAGTTGTGGTGCCCAGAACGGCTCATAGTGACTCTCAACTGGAGTCTAACCAGGATCTTGTGTCTTTATATTCCAATCCTCTTTATATAAATGCTAGTATTTCATTCATCTTTTTGATTATTTTCTGCACTTCCGGGCATTTAAAGCACCTGAACCCCCAAGTCTTTGGACATCCACTGTACCTAATCTCTTTCCATTTAGAAAATACTCAGCGCGATCCTTTTTTGGCCCTGTCGGAGTAGATGGTTATTATTGTAGGAGTACGTGGTTATTAACATATACAACTTCTGTGGTCAGCAACAGATGTTGTGGAACTAAGGTAAAGAATACGTGAAAAACAACACAAGTTCAGTTACTCAGTAACCGACATCACCAAAAACATAAAAGGTTGTATGTGATTAAGACCTAAACCCTTAGCACTGCTGCCTCACGGTGCTGAGGTCCCAGGTTCGATCCCGGCTCTGGGCCACTGTCCTTGTGGACTTTGTACATTCTTCCCGTGTTTGCGTGGGTTTCGTCCCCACAACCCAAAGATGTGCAGGGTAGGTGGATCGGCCATGCAATTTAGCCCCTTAATTGGAAAAAATTCAGTGGGTACTCTAAATTTAAAAATAAATAAATAAATAATATCATGGCTGATCTTTGACCTCAATTCTACTTTCCCATCTAATCACCTCATACTTTGGATCTCCCTAAAGATTCTTCTCTTACAGTGTAGTTACTAGCATCAAGTAATGTTAATAAATGAGAATATTTCAAAGAAAATATTATTTATTTTTAAGCACATTTCAGTCAGTACTTAAACAAATGCAGCAATGTCCAAAAGACTAAATTATATTAAATACTTTAATTATATAAGAATAAAATAAAATAATTTGGAGAAATGTATGTCAAGTACTTGTTTCGTACAGAACTTGAATGTTGCTCAAAAGAGAGACATGTTGCTGAAGCTTGTTGTCATGCGCTAATCGGGTCAAATGCAAGAATCCCAATAATCAAACTCTCACAACAATTTATACTGTAGGAGAAAAGGGTGCTAAGTGTTTAAAAAATCAACATGGCTTGGCTGAGGCAATACCATGAAGAAGGCAATGGGGAACCAAACACTACCAAAACTCCCAGATAATTAAAAAAAAAAGGTGCAAGGCCTGAACATATTCAAAAGAACAACAAAGAAAATTACAGCACAGGAACAGGCCCTTCGGCCCTCCCAGCCTGCACCGATCCAGATCCTTTATCTAAATTTGTTTGCTGAGACCTGGTTCCTGTGTATGATTGTCTGTTGCTTCTACAAAGTATAAATGAGCCGCATTACAATCTTGACTCACACGGGTTGTTTGGGTAGCTATTACCACACTCTGGACTATTCAGCAAGTTGTCCAATCGCAGAATCACATCTGTTTTGGGTTTTGCAAGCTGGTGGAGTACAGTCTGTAACCTGTACCACATGCTGCTCGATTTGATCACCTAATCATTGGGATGCATGATCCACATAACTGGCATCACACCAGCAGTGAAATTCACACACAATGTTGTTCAATTGTGTGGTAGGCAGAATGCCTTTTGGAGTGATCCTGTTAATGTGGAAAATACCATTTGTGTAGCCCCTGCATAGTGGCAGCCCAAAACAGCATACTTATCCTGTTGTTCAAATTGTTGAGATACTTTGCCTTTCCAGGGTAAGTTTAAGGAGACAAGGCACTTTTTAGGTCCACAAGTGGCAGCCTTTGACCCATCTGCGAGTTTGCACAATACACATTAAATAAGATATTCGGTTGTACTTCCAAAATTGCAAGCGTTTGTCCCAGAGTGCGCGATAAAAAACTTTGCCAACATGGCTCTCTTTTCAACAATATATAAAAGTTGTTAAAATGCCAAGCAATGAGTGCTGGAGAGATTTACAAAGGTAGATTTGCACAATAGTCCTTCAACCCCATTACAATGGGAGCATTGCACCAGACCTGTTTTGACAGCAAGGAAATTATCCAAAATATGACTGACACGTACTTGCCACTCACCCAATTCAACACAGGTCAATTCGAGAATCATTTGTCACATTAGTAGAGTTCACATTGATTAATTCTAACTCAGTCGATGTACTTCATTTGATTTAATCAGAAATTCGTTTGAAACCAAATTTGTGAGAGGTATTAATAACATGCTTCAAGATCTACAGTCTGCAGCACCACTCTCCCTGCTACCACATCTCATCTGGACAGATCTTCCACAAAAAACACATACCTAAATTCCAGCATTAACACGGATTTAAAAAAAGTAATAGAACTTACTGATTAAGGTTACAAGACTATGTAAACATAATTCTGAAATACATACACTTCATTTTGTTGTTTCAATGCCTAAGGCAGTAATGTTATAGCGACTCCACGTTCAAGTATTAGTCCAATGTACTGCATCAAGTGCAAGACAGTGCATGATTCAAGTGTATATTTTTGTCTATTGTCTCCAACTCACTCCACTGTGAGGATATCTTTTGTACCAAGATGATTTATCTATATGGATCTGAAGTTTGACGAGTGAGGGACATTGCAAAAACAGAACTTTTTATAAAGAATGCCAAATACGGCATCCCATATTCACAGGCTTGCCTGCTGATCGTTTTATTTTGAGAAACTGAAAAGATTTGAATGCTGTTTGATACATTGATGGTCAGCATTGTAGCTTATATTTTTCTCTCTGAAAAAAAGACATGAGCTGCATCATAAAATGACACAAAACATAAGTTGCGAAGTGAATCTCCTGAACCAAACTCAAAGGGTGGCACAGTAATAAGCTAACCACAAATCTTTGGCAGCTGCTGTAGCCAATTCTGACTTTATGCTTTCTTGGACAGACACCGCCAATTCTTCATTCTCCACATTTATCTTGTCCAACACCCACTCCATTTCTTTGCAGCCCTGAAAGCAAACATATTAGAAGGGATTAAACGTGAAAGAGGACCAAACGAGCTGGAAGTAAAGGTTCATCATAACCTTTCATTTGAACAAAAATATTCAAATCGTACACTGTTCAAATGATGTGCAGAATATATTAAACATTAAATCTAAATACGCAGCATCTTAAGACAAGAAATTTTGCATCCTCTTACATTTTGCAGACATAATGCAATTCCTGAATCACCCAGTAGATGGAACTTGATTTGCTACTCAAGACATAATTTAAGCAAGTTTGTTACATAATTGCCGGTTCAGAACTGTTGTGTGTCCATTATCTCAAGCAGTCGTATAATATCTGGTATCCTTTAAAGAACACATATGAGAAAATGGGTCATAAATAAGGTGTATTACAATCTAACGTTTGAGAACTGCCCTATCAAAGGGTTACTCAATATAGCACAAATATTTTAAAAATATCATTCACCAATGTAAATTCCACAGAGGCCCAGGTACCATTTTTGTACCCCTGATATATCCAAGACCACAAGAGCATTAGAAAGCTGCAATGGATATCCAATAAACAAAGCAGTTAAAGCACAAGACATCTGAATAAATATTTAAGTAAATTGCGGCTAAAGCTGAGATCCAGGGGACAATTAGTTAACATTCAAAATACTCTTTACAATACTTAGCTCCTGATTTAATTGATTAAAAGAAGCATTTCTCGCGACCTATTGTAGAGGACTCTGGAAGTTGTAAATATAACAGTATTGTTGGGGAAACAAGGGTTGCCATTATAAAATAGGTATTGGACAGGTTTTAGAACAAAATAACACTGGCAAATAATGCTTCCAACATGCATTCACAGAATCATAGGCAAATACACTATGAAAACAAACCACACACAAATAAGTTCAAGGGTAAATGTTAATGCATCAATTTCAATTAAAGGGTAACTAGCAATCAATGGAAATCTTGATTCTATAAATAAATCTACATTATATGGACATGCATTGCTTTCCATCACATGCATAGATAAGTATATTTTATACTTTCCAAAAACCTTGCAAGAGGGTCACCTTGTGGATGGTTAAAAAGTAGTAAAGGCCATTCAGGCCATCTAGCTGGCTCAGTTGACTTTATTACAGATTTACTGCATTTACGCTAAGATAACTTCTTCCATAAATACTCCACAATTCCCAAATTGACCAAAAACATATCTGCCGTTGCCAATCAATTAATCTTAACAAGTCACTTGAGGAAAGCTTTTCTTATACCTGGCAGCGCAGGAACCATTACATTCCAATGAGATGATTAAACATAGTGTAAGCACTGCACATCGTATAGGAGCCAAGTTTCCTTGGCCCTTCTACATGTAACAGTCAGGGTGGGCAAGTAGGCAAAAATATTGGGAAGAATGCAAGCTGGCTACAGGATTTGGGAATGAAGTCCACATTATTTAGTATTTAGTGGCTGGGATCAAAACTGGTCCAACTGCAGATCAAAATGAGATAGTTCTGGCAGATGCTGCAATAGTAATAGAGAGCAAGACGTTCACATTGTCGCATTGAGTGTTTTGGCTCCTCTTCTGTCTCAAGATTAAACTCCGATATCCAAAGCACACAATGAACCCTCCTCAGTTAACAGAAATTATAATTTACCCTGGACCTTTGAGCTGAAGGCTCGAACTGTAATTTTAAAACGTTGAATTTTATATATGCTTCAGTGTTTCATACAGTATAATTACTTGCAAAGTGATTTACACACGACTATTATATTACAAAATCTCTCCGTAATGTGCATATGAAGTCGCTAATGAGACTTGTGAACTGCAGTATTAGACAGCTCAGGACTGGCGGTACCAAAGTTAGCCCAACATAAACTGCACCACCTTTTTAATAACCCATAAGGGACAGATAAGGGACAAACATGCAATGCTTGGAAAAAAATCCATATTGCTGAAAGAAACTCAAAACATTTAACATTTTCAACACACACAGCAAGTTCTAAAGTGGACAAACTTACAAACTAAGCAGGCAACCCATGCTACACAAACCAGAGCACATTCCTTGTAATAAAATGCCATTAGATGGTTAGGTACTTTAATAAATAAATAAATAGTTACCACTGGGGGAGTGCAATATGCAGGAGTGAAAGCTGTTAGCTAACAGCAGAGTTTTGAATTATCCACTCAATAGCATCCCACCCCTAGAGCAACACAGAAGAGGGATATCACACATTTAAGAACAGATACACATTTGAAGCATTTTCACCATATGATTAAACAAATCTGTTTAGGATGACTGAGGGAAAAATACTTGGACCCAAGTAAATTCTCACACAGTGCCTTACGTGCCGAATCCCACTGTTTTTATACACTTAATGCTCATGTAATGTGTTTAATAATTTTTACTTGAAGCAACATTAGTTAGGTCTGTTGCCTGTAGTGGTTTGTACAAGAATATCATCAAGTTGCTCTGTTTCTGGTGCGTTGATAAATTCTAGAAAATGGCAGTCATTATTCCATTTGTAATGACTAAAATTCATACATGTAGAGACTATGATATCGGTGCACATTAACACAACTCTCTGTAAAGTATATTTGTTGAACTAATAGTACTTTTGAGATTATTGGCAATAATATAACACTCAATGTTTAATGTCTTTTTATCAGAGTAAGCAAGTCGGTTTCGAATTATACCGTATTTACCAAACTCTAGCCACGATAATGAGATGGTATTACACACCCATGTAGAAGAACATCAAGGCAGCAGCGAACATTAGAGTTAAATTCATTAGCCGAGTTAATGTTAAGGGCAGATTTTAAGAAAGGTATATTTTTGAGGAGGAGGATTTGGGGTAATTTTAATTGGGGCTTTATAATAGGTGGGGAAAACTGGTGCGGATGACAAAGGAAGTCACACAAATGGACAATGAATATATGCAAGTCCCTCAGATAAAAAGCTTGTTTGTTAAAATGAAACCAAAATGGATAAATAGCGACGTCCAAAAACTAAGCAGCTTTCATGACCTCAATCTGCACACAGCCAGCTCCCACCAATATTAAATGGTGACCAAATAATCTGCACGTGACATTGATCGAGGGATGAATATTGGTCAGGGCATCTGGGATAATTTCCTGCTTACTTCCCTCTCTTTTCAAAGTAGTGCTATCAAGTTAGGTCTTCTAGGTCCTTGTGAGGGGGCAGGCGGGGTTGCAGTTTACAGCTCATCAGAAAGATGTCACCTCGGACAATTCGGCATTTAATCGACACTGCACTGGAGTGTCGGCTTAGATTTTGGTCATCGATTCTCTGGAGTGGAAATCAAAAACTTTATGAAATGAAACAAAATATGGATAAATATAGATGTCAATTGAGGGTAACAAAATCAGATTTTCAAAAGATCAGAAATAACTGATGCTATGTTAGGAGACAGAGTGATAAAGTACTACATAGGGCCAGGCATATCAGGCTGGAGATCCAAGATATAGCCAACATGCTGAACTGTTATAAGGATTAGACTACTGAAGTGTTGCATCATTGGAAGTGCTGTCTTTAAACTGAATCTCCCTATTCCCTCTCAGGTGGATATAAAGGATTCTGGAAATATTTTGACAAAGAGATAGGGAGTTCTCCCTCCTGCCCTAGCCAATATTCATCTTCAAGCAACACCTAACAAAGGTAGATCCTGCCATTTTCACATTGCTATTTGTCAGGTCTTGCTTATGGTTCCTACATTACAACATTGGCTCCATTTCAAAAGTACGTCACTAGCTGGAAAGTAAGAATACAAGACAGACTTGCATTGTTGGTGCTTTTCACGATCTCTGGGCATCTGGGATTTTCATTTCATCTCAAAACGCTTTTCAGCTAATTAAGTAATGATATATTATTAACATGGGCCTCATAGTGAGTATGGTGACCACGGCCATTTTGGATGGCCCTCTAACAAAGGGAAATCCTGTAGTGCAGGAGTACATCCATAGGGTAAGTATGGTTGATCTCATGGTGGGAGGGCGGGCAATTGCCCTCAGAGCCGTGAGAAGGGGAAGGGAACCCGAAGAGGAGACCGAGAGCACAGAGTTTCACTCTTAGGCGGATGACCTGCTCCTCTACATCTCGGACCCGCAAAGCGGCATGGAAGGGATCATGAAGCCCTTGAGGGAGTTTGGAACCTTCTCGGGCTACAAACCCAACCTGAGCAAGAGCAAAATCTTCCCGGTGAACCCAAAAGGGGAAAGGGCAGAGCTGGAGGAAGTACCATTCAAACTAGCCCAAAGCAAATTCCGCTCTCTGGTGATCCAGATTGTTGACGACAGGACATGGATCCACAAGTGGAAGCTGACCAGTCTGGCGGAGGAAGTTAAAAAGGACCTGCAGAGATGGGACCACTCCCGCTCTCCCTGGCGGGTAGGGGACAAACGATCAAAATGAACGTGCTTCCCAGGTCCCTCTTCCTGTTAGATCCATACCGATCTACATCCCCAAGGCCTACTTCAATGCAGTCAACAAAATGATTGTGTGTGTGTGTGTGTGGTGGGGGGGGGGGGGGGGGGGGGGGGCATCTGTGGAAACCACAAGTTCGAACAAGCCAGGCTAGACACCATCTTTAGGAGGTTGAGACAGGACGAGGAGACACTGACCGTTAGGGACTTCTACTCAGGACAGGCTAGCGACCTTCAGCTACCCAACGGCAATGAACTCCAATCCCTACAGTTTAAGAACTTCGAGAGAGACCGAAGTCTTGGCCTTTGCCTCCCTGGTAGCCCGGAGATGGATTTTGTTGGAGTGGAGCTGTGGGTGTGGGTGAGCGATCTGGCCGAGTTCCTTAGGCTGGAGAGAATCAAGTTGGGGGGGGGGGGGGGGGGGGAAATAAAGGGGTTAAAATGGAGGAGGCAGGATGCTTGGAGGGGAACGGAAGGGAGGTTGGGAGTTATTTATTTGTTATGAGATTTCCTGTTTGTTCTTATTCCGGTTTTGCTTGTGTTTAATGTATATACAAATGCCTTACTAAAAATATTTAAAAGAGAATCTTGTGTTTAATTAAAAAAGGCACAATGCATGGACATGCTCCTCCTGCAGTCCTTTAAGGACAGAGCCATGTGTGTCAATCTATGTAGCTTCTGGCATGTGTATGAGACACACTGTGAGCCTGAAAAGAGTCATAGATGTTTACAGCATGGAAACAGGCCCTTCGGCCCAACTTGTCCATGCCGCCCAGTTTTTAACCAATAAGCTAGTCCCAATTACCCGTATTCTATACCCATGTCCAAATGCTTTTTAAAAGACAAAATTGTATCTGCCTCGACTACAGCAGCTCGTTCTAGACACCATGGGCTGGATTCTTCGATTCTGGGGCGATGTCCCCATGCCGGTATGGGAACAGTGGCGTTTTACGCCAGGAAAACTGGTGCAAAATGGCCTCTGATTCCCCGTTTTGCTGGGGGCTAGCAGGACGGCAGCGTAGAGCACCCGCTCTAGCTGCCGATATTCCCCGGAGAACTGTCGGGTCAGCCGTGCTACATGGCGGAATAGTGACCCCCCCCTTAGGTCGGCTCACGTGCCCATGTCCAGCCCCCCATAATGTCCCCCCTGCCTGCAGATCGGCCCTCCCCTGATTGGCAGCACTGGACTGAGTCCGCAGCCACCACACTGAGTTCCCGACGGATGAGACCATGAGAGACCCACGTCGTCAGGGATTCGGCTGGTCCGGGACAGAGCATCGGGGAGGCGGGCCTCACGCACTGTCCTGAGGCCACTGATACGTGGTGCGGCATAGGGAGCGGAGCATCATGAAAACGGTGCCGCCCCCGATTTGGTCAGAAACTTGGGATTCTCCGGCCGTTCGCCAAATGCGATTTTGGCGTCGGCGACTGGAGAATCCAGCCCCATGTCTGGTCGGCTAGTTGGTCTTCCTTCATCATGGTTACCATTCAGGTGATTCCATAATTATTCAAAGGTCGCCAGCAAAGAGCATCACAGTATTTTTTTTTATTACTTTATCAGAATTAAAAGCCAGAGCTCAGTGTGGGCAGGTGCAAACCCCTAATCCAGGTCCTTGCCTGCTCCAAAAAACAATTCAAATTGAATCCAATTCATGGTCCCCACATACCATGAGGGACATACCAGATCCAGGCATTACACCTGACCTTCCGTTCATTTTAGCCAAAAGGCCATATTTCCTCCCAATTCTGGACGGAAACTACAGCACATAATCTCAAGTATTAACTATCCAATGGACTTGAAACCAGTGATTAGCTCAGGCCTGTGCTAGTTTAAGGAACCTTCTTGTGAATTCCCGTCAGACTCTTTTCTTTTTAATTCCTGTTATTCTGGCTGTTATAATTCCTGCCCCTGGGCATTGCTGGGGGCCTAAATATAAATTTTAAAAAACAGTAGCAGGATGTACTCTGAAATCAGTGGTGACATGTCTTGACAGACTTCGCTTGCAACCAATAAAATCCATTGCAACCCCGGGGCTAAGCAGATCATCGATGTGGATTGGTGCTTTTTATTCTGGAACGTCCTGCTTGGTGGCTGTGTGTATTTGGTTTCAATTTTGATTGGAACTGCAGAGCTGAGCAGAATCTTCCCGGATCTCTCTATCAGAAGGGGTGGAATTTCCTTCAGGTAAACAGAGCAGTTAGTGAGCATTCAAAATCTGAAGATACAGCTGGGGAGGGGGAACTTTCCGGTTTCCGGAATCCTCTCCCATTAAAGTTACCAGACCACCTGAAGGCCTCGCAAAAACTGCTGCACTGATATTCTGTTTAACTGAGACAAGATGTTGATGAGTCTGCTGAAGCTGACCACATATCAGAAACTGAGCAGACCTGAAATGCATCTTCCATGGGTACGGCTCAGCTCGACACAAGTTGAAGTGTGTCCCTAGAGGGGATCCCTAGAGGGGATTCCACAGGCTGAGAATCTGGCCTGAGTGGCCCAGCTTGAACCGATGGTTCAACACCTCGCATTCTGATCATCGCCTACAAAGACCTCAACCTCAGCAGCTGAGATCCTCAAATATCTTGAATCCAGTTTAATCCCCGTTATTTTGATCCTTCCCCTTTCCCCCTATTTATGTGGGTGAAGGGTGGGATGGTGTTTGGGGAATAGTAGACCATTGTTCCATTATATGCTCATCTTTTACTCTGGTTAGAAATAAGCAGTTTTATAATGTTTTATTTACAAATCTGGTGCCTGTAACTAGCGAAAGGTATAGTCCCAGATGACCATAGGCTGCTTTCCCCTTTGAAGGGGAGAGCTGACTGGTGGTAGTTTAACCTGAGGGTCCCCACACCTCAGACAAGGGGCCTTCATGAATAACCTCAGCCGATACGGGAATTGAACCCGCACTGCTGGCCTTGTTCTGCATTACAAACCAGCTGTCAGGCCAAGTGAGCTAAAACGGCCACCAGCAGCCAAGGGTCAAAGATCTCAGGAAAATACACAAATTATTGGTTAATTCACTTATGTTGGGACTCCGGGACTGTGGGGCTGAAGCTGACTATACACTGGACCCGGGTGTTGTAATAATAGTAAATGTAAATTAGTACATCAAAATCTTGAAATGTTGTAAGATAAGTCAAGGGGGCTGAATGGTTTCCTCTTATTCCTCTGTTCATAGAGGGCAACTAAAAATGCCAAGTTCAACTTGTCAGATCAGTTATCAAACTTGCCAAAATAACTGATGTATTTAACAAACCATAAAGACTTCAGAATGATGAAAAAAAAAAGTATCTAACACTTTCTTGCTGCTCACTTTGCAATCCCTCATCGATTCCACTGTATATTTATTTCTGCAGCTGAGGTCATCGCTCATGCTGCTGGCACAAAACAACCCGAGTAGGTGCCCGATAACATTTTAGAATGAAGGGGGGGGGGAATTTGAGAGTAATAATTTTAATTAATGACTGTGGTTTCTCATCTATTCCAAGCTTAAAGATTAGAAGCATTTGGATACATTCCCATTCAGAATGGTTTTAGCATTGTGTAGACCAAAAAGATATCAATTGCAAATGAAACTGCACAAATACCTTTCCTGCGTTAGCAGAGATTGTGTTGGCCATCAATCCTTCCAAATAGCTACTTAGGATAACTCCTTTCACTGTGATTATTGCCTCCTGGGTTAAAATGGTCCTAAAATTCAACATATTGTCAGGTGAGCCAATATTTCAATTATATGGTTACAATTATGTCAAAACATTCGCATTTAAATATCGTAGCATAATTAAATCCTTAAATGTTTGAATGTATTAATTATATGCCGTTGGTATTCAAAAATCTAGAATAAAGCTATAATGATTCAACTTTACATACTGCAAGGGCAGCACGGTGACGCAGTGGTTAGCACTGCTACCTCACGGAGCCGAGGTCTCGGGTTCAATCCCAGCCCCGGGTCACTGTCCGTCTGGAGTATGCACATTCGCCCTGTGTCTGTGTGGGTCTCACTCCCACAACCCAAAAATGTGCAGGGCAGATGGATATTCAACACTAAATTACCCTTATTTGGAAAAAAGGAATTCAGTATGCTTTTATAAAAAAAACACTTTACATACTATAGATCTCCCTCGAGTTGTTTTTTCAGGACCATTTGTACTTTGATTCGTCAAAAAGTAGGTATGTCGACTAGCATAAATCTGAATTTGGAGTTTCAACATTTGGTTGCACATCCTCTTCACATGCAGAAGAGAGTAGCATATGGTGCAGAACGTAATAGTCTTTGATACCATAAAAGGATATTACAGAAGTGATTAAAAATATTCAAGTCCTTGTCATGGTGATAAACAGTGCAGTTCAGTTCTGGTAACTTCTCTGTTTTCTCATAACATGGCATCTCAGCAACCTGGACTTCAATGGGCATTTGCTCAATTTAATTGAAAACTTAAATCTGAAGTCACCGTCTCCCATTAAATAAAATACGTTGGCCTGGATTTTGTTTCCAGAACAATTGTGAAGCTAACAGCACTCTCCATTATTGTGAAGAAAATTGAACTGTCACTTCACATGTATAGTTAAACGCAGAACTCTAAAAGTTACATTTGCTCATCCAGGTTGTGTTGTATCAGTAGCTCAACATTGGACTCAGCATTGAAATCTAAATAAGGATGTGAAATTGCAGAAGGGACCCATTAATTATTTACTGCACATAACAGAGAAAGTCAGGGCTGATGCATTTGGGTGCAAGTGGAATTAGTCACAATCACTTCCAAACAACATCTCTGGCCTTGATCATTTAATTTCACAGTGTGGAATTTCATTCACCAAAATTTAATTTGTTTTGAAAGTTTAAAAAATGTTTTTATTGTTTAAACGAACTATTTCCTGGTTTATACTCTTGTGTGTGATTGATTGAAGTGTCTCACTGTTGCTTGCTCAGCTCACACACCACAGATCCTCTGTGGTGGGTGCCACAATGGTTCATATGTCCAGTGATGGTGAATCTCTGCTCAGTAGCCTGAAAATTCTCTGTGGACAGCTATGAACACAGCAAATGGCAAACACTGTCCGTTTGTCACTGATCACAATGTCTAGGCTCTAGGCCATTGCTCAAGACAAACCAGTCAATTTTTTTTTAGATTTAAAAAAAGTCAAAAGCAAGATATAACCAGTAAAAGAAAATAGTCTTATCTAGATGCTTTAATAAAGTTCCATTGTACTCACGTTTCTGGATTCTCAGGATGAGGTCGATATATCAGTCTTTCATCAACTGATACAAGGTTACTGAGAGTTATCTGTAACAAAAGAATGGAATAGGAATGGAGCCCGTTTGGAATGATATAGTCTCATTCATAGGATCTGTTCTTCCAACATCAAATAAACAGACCCGGAGACCTATGCACCAACAAAAAATAAGTTCAAGACAAAAAACATTAAAGCCTCTCCTTTCACTTTGTAGAGTTGTTTAATATGACATACATGTTAGAACAGAATGACAATGTGTGAAAGGTTTTCATCAACTTTGGGAGGGTAATAATTGGAAGTCATTTTGTAATGAAGGAAGAAGTGAAGACATTCCGGTTGGATAGGCTTGGGTTGTTTTCTCTGGAGCAGAGGAGATTGAGAGGCGACCTGATCGAGATGTACATGGACAGAGTGGATAGGGAGCAGCTGTTCACCTTAGTTGAAGGGTCAGTTTCGAGAGGACACAAATTCAAGGTCAGGAGCAAGAGGTTTGGGGGGGGGGGGATTTGAGGAAAAACGTTTTTAACCCACAGTGTGGTGACGGTCTGGAATGCACTGCCTAGGAGGGTGGTAGAGACGGGTTGCCTCACATCCTTTAAAAATTTAGTACTTGGCATGTCATAACATTGGATTGGAGGATCTGTTTGGGAGAACTTGCAGAGTCATCATGCTCTGGCACCATTTTGAGGAGACATTCAAGGCTATGGGCCAAGTGCTGGTAAATAGGATGAGGTAGGCAGGTTAGGTGTTCTTCATGTGTCAGTGCAGACGCGATGGGCTGAAGGGCCTCTTCTGTGCTGTATTTGTGATTCTGTGGTCTGTTTTCCCTGGAATTATTGGCTCATTTGTAGAACCTACCCTCAGCTTCAGGGAAGATTGTGCAGTGTTTGCACTTTCATAGAATTCTCTCTACAAATGGGTTTTTTAAGCTCTCTGCAGCTGTTCCATAATGACCTGATCAATGATTTCCCAGCTATGCAATTTCCTCAAAAACCCGCAAGATACAGAAGCAGCAGATCACACAGCCTGTCAAGTCTGCTCCACCATTCGATAAGATCATGGCTGATCACAGGCTTCAACTTCACTTTTTCAACCACTCCCTATGGGCGCGATTCTCCCAAAACGGGAGAAATCGTAAAGCTGCCGTAAAACCCGGGCGGGTTTTACGGCAGCGCGCCCCTTCCCGACCGGGGACCGATTCTGGTCCCCGGTCGGGGCTAGCAGCCCGACGCCGTAGGCTCCGACAAGACGGGCTTAACGAAAATCGTTAAGCCCGCTTGCCGGATTTAGCGCTGGCTGACGCGTCATATGACGTCAGCCGCGCATGCGCAGTTTGGAAGACTCCAACCCGCGCATGCGCGGGTGACGTCATCGCGTTTTTGCGCGAAACCCGCGCATGCGCGGGCCGGGTTGCCCCTCAGCCGCCCCGCGAATGGATACTGCGGGGCGGCGGAAGGACAAGTAGTGCGCGGGCATCGGGCCCGCGATCGGTGCCCACCGATCGCGGGCCCATGGCACCCTTGGTACGGCCGTGCCAATCGGTGCCATGGTTATTAATAGCGAGTTTGTGACGCCGTTTTACGAACGGCAAGACCAGGTGTGTTTGCCGTTCGTAAAAACGGCGGAAAGGGCTGGGACTTCGGCCCATCTAACAGCTGAGAATCGCTGCCGGCCGTAAAAAAACGGCGGCAGCGATTCGGGTCGGGACTTCGGCGGGGGGGGGGGGGGGGGGGGGGGGGGGAATAGCGGGAGGGCGGCAAAAATGTCGGGAAGGCCCTCCCGCTATTCTCCCACCCGTCGTGGGGGGCGGAGAATTTCACCCACAATTCCTTGATTCCTCGAGAGACGAAGAATGTGAATACATTTAATGCTGCTATATAGACAATGACGGTGCACCCACAACCCTCTGAGGTAGAGAGTTCCAAAGACTCTCAACCCTTTAAACCAGTTTCTCCTACATTGACTATAATTGCTTGTGCTCTTTTATGTTTGCACACTCTGTCTCTTCCTGTCACATGCTGGTTTCCATTACCTCATCATTTTTCTTTAATTTTCCATATCTTCACTCACGTGAATCCACTACCCCAAGTGAGTAATCGCTACCACTTCTTTTGAGCTTTGACAAAGCCATCTGGACTCGAAACATTAGTTTTTTTCTCTCCTTACAGATGCTGCCAGACCTGCTGAGATTTCCTAGCATTTTCTCTTTTGGTGTCAGATTTCAGTATCCTCAGTAATTTGCTTTTATCACTACCACAAGCAGCCTCATCCCCTCATCCCTAGTAATGTGGTGGGAGGGAATCATAAAGAATTATACAATTACGACCCCCAACCTTGCCATTTCAACTCAACATCTTGCCCACATGTCCGTCCTTGGCCTGCTGCAATGCTCCAGTGAAGCCCAAAGCAAACCGGAGGACCAGCATCCTATCTTTCGATTCGGCACGTTACAGCCCTCAGGGCTCAGCATTGAGTTCAACAACTTTAGACTGTGATCTTTCTCCTCCAACTTGACCCTTTCTTTTATATCCAAATTTGTTTTATTCCATTGCAATCCCAAACCCCTCCCCCACTGGCATCTGTTATTTATTCTTAAATTTTGCTTCACCTGAGCACTGACCTTTATCCTTACATTAGCACCTTCTGATATCTTACCTTTATTCAACTACTAGCATCTTCTCCTGCCATGAACGTTTCCTCTGTCTCGTAACCTACATCTCTGTTGCAATCTCTCCCAGCTCCCACCTATACTGACCTTCGATTCTGCTCTAGCTGCTCCACCCCCTCTTACACAGTATATAATCCAAAAGGAAGGACCATAGGAAAAGGGAAAATCTGCCATGGCTATCTAAAGAGATAAAGGAGGGTATCAATCTAAAGGAAAATGCATACAAAGTGGCAATGATTAGTGGGAAACTAAAGGATTGGGAAATCTTTAAAGGTCAACAGAAAGCCATTAAAAAAAAGCAGAAAAGTAAGGGGCGCGATTCTCCAACCCCCACGCCGGGTGGGAGAATCGCGGGAGTGCCGGGCGATTCCCGCCACGCCGTCCTGGCACCCGCACGCGATTCTCCCATCCCCTTCAAAACGGTGTGCCGCGTTTCACGACAGGCCACTCGGAGAATCGCCGCTCGCCGTTTCTAACAGGCGAGCGGCAATTCTCCGGCCCGGATGGGCCAAGCGGCCTGCCCAATCCGACGGGTTCACGCCGCCGCCAACCACGCCTGGTCGCTGCCGGCGTGAACAGCGCACAAACACTGCGTGTGCGGCCTGTGGGGGCGGGGGGGGGGGGGGGGGGCGGCGTCTCTAAAGGACGCACTCTTTTCCTCCGCCACTCCACAAGATCAATCCTCTATGTCTTGCGGGCACCCGCGGGGATGATGGCAAACGCGCATGCGCGGGTTGGGGCCGGCCAACGTGCACATGCGCAGATGATGTCATTTAAGTGCCACCGGCCGCGTCATTTACACGCCACCGCTTTAACGCGGCGTCAAGGCCTGGCACGCATAATTGACGCGGCACCACTCCTAGCCCCCTGGGGGTGGGAGGATAGGGGGCGAGGAGCGGCCTCCGACGCCGGAGTGAAACACTCCGGTTTTCACTCAGGCGTCGGCACTTTGTCTCCTGTTGGGAGAATTTCGCCCAAGATAGATTATGAGAGTAAACTAGCTCATAATATAAAAGCAGATAGCAAATGTTTTTACAAACATATAAAACGAAAAAGAATGGCTACGGTCCACATTGATCCTTTAGAGGATGAGAAGAGGGATTTAATAATGAGAAATGAGGAAATGACCGAGGCATTGAACAGGTATTTTGCGTCTAGACAAGTCTCCTGGTCCCAGAATACTAAAAGATATGGCAGGGGAAATAGCAAATGTGCTTGTGGTAATTTACCAAACTTCACTGGACTCTGGGGCAGTTCCGGCAGAATGGAAAACAGCAACATGACGCCACTGTTTAAAAAAGGAGGTAGACAAAAGACAGGTAACATCAGGATAGAAGTTGTCCCATTGGGCAAACGCAGCATGGGTTGATGAAAGGCAGGTCATGTTTAACTAATTTATTGGAATACTTTGAGGATACTATGAGCATGGTGGACAATGGGAAACCGATGGATGTGGTGTATCTGGATTTTCAGAAGGCATTTGACAAGGTGCCGCACAAAAGGCTGCTGCATAAGATAAAGGTGCACAGTGTTACGGGTAATGTATTAACATGGATAGAGGATTGGTTAACTAATAGAAAGCAAAGAGTGCTGGTTGGCGATCAGTGGCTAGTGGTGTGCCTGAGGGATCAGTGTGGACCTCAACTGTTTACAATTTACATAGATGATTTGGAGTTGGGGACTAAGTTTAATGTGTCAAAGTTTGCAGATGGCACTAAGATGAATGGCAGAGCAAAATCTGCATAGGGCACTGAAAGTCTGCAGAGGAATATAAATAGTTTAAGTGAGTGGGCAAGGGTCTGGCAGATGGAGTACAATATTGGTAAATGTGAGGCTATCCATTTTGGCAGGAATAACGGTGAAATGGACTATTATTTAAATGGTAAAACATTGCAGCATGCTGTTGTGCAGAGGGACCTGGGTGTCCTTGTGCATGAATCGCAAATATGTTGGTTTGCAGGTGCAGCAGGTAATTAAGAAGGCAAATGGAACTTTGTCCTTCATTGCTAGAGGGATGGAGTTTGAAAACAGGGAGGTTATGTTGCAGCTGTAAACGGTGCTGGTGGGGTCACAGTACTGTGTACAGTTTTGGTCTCCTTGAGAAAGGATGTACTGGCACTGAAGGGGGTGCAGAGGAGATTCACTAGTTTGATTCCGGAGTTGAGAGGATTGGCTTATGAGGAGAGACTGAGTAGACTGAGACTGTACTCATTGGAGGGGGAGCAGATTTAGGACTGAGTTGAGGGGAACATCTTCACCCAAAGGGCTGTGAATCTGTGGAATTCCCTGCCCAGTGAAACAGATGAGGCTCGTTGAATGTTTTTCAGGCAAAGTTGGATAGATCTTTGAACAGTAAAGGAATTAAGGGTTACGGTGCGTGGGTGGGTAAGTGGAGCTGAGTCCACAAAAAGATCAGCCATGATCTTATTGAATGGCGGGGCAGGCTTGTGGGGCCGGGTGGCCTACACCTGCATCCAGTTCTATGTTCATAGATTTCTCCCTCTCTTTAGCTCTGAAGAATCACATGGACTCAATATTAACTCTATTTTCTCTCTCCACAGATGCTGCCAGACCTGCTGCATTTTGCCAGCATTTTTCTGTTTTTGTTTCAGAGTCCAGCATCTGCAGTTGTTTGCTTTTATTTTAATGCAATATCTACTCATTCTCCCTCAAATGTTTCAACAGCAGCACTCAGATCCAGACCTTGTTACAAGCACAGGTGGGGAGGCAGTGGCGTAGTGGTATCACTAGACTAATAATCCAGAGGCCCAGGGTAATGCTCTGGGTACCTGGGTTCGAATCCCACCACTGCAGATGGTGAAATTTGAATTCAATAAAAATCTGGAATTAAAAGTCTAATGATGACCATGAAACCATTATCAATTGTGGTAAAATCCATCTGGTTCACTAATTTCCTTTAGGAAAGGAAATCCGTCACCCTTACCTGGTCTGGCCTACATGTGACTCCAGACCCACAGCAATGTGGTTGACTCATAAATGCCCTCAGGGATGGGTAATAAATGCTGGCCCAGCCAGTGATGCCAACATTCCATGAACGAAGAAAAAACTGTTGATGAGGTGACATATAATAATCTTTATTGTCACAAGTAGGCTTACATTAACACTGCAATGAAGTTACTATGAAAAGTCCCTAGTCGCCACATTCCAGCGCCACAAGGGACAATACACAAAGGGACAATTCAGAATGTCCAATTCACCTAACAGCACATCTTTCAGGACTTAACTGCTCACAATGAGGCAGTATTTATGGAATAGGACTTCAATAGGACTCCTGGTCATAGCAGATGGCCTCATAGGGTTTTTGTGTAGGTTTGTGGATGGGGTTCTTTATCATGGATGGTGTTGAGCTCCAGTATGGAGATGCACTCATCCAGGCAAGAGGAGATTATTCCATCACACTCCTGACTTGTGCCTTGTTTGGGGAGTCAACAGTGAGTTACTTGCTCCAGGATTCCCAGCCTCTGGTCTGCTAGCCACAGTACTTATATATTTGGTCCAGTTAATTTCTGTTCAATGGTAACGCCAGAATATCGATAGTGGGGGGATTCAACAACGGTAATGCCATTGAATGCCAAGGGGAGATTCTCTCTTGTTGGAGACAATCATTGTCTGGCACTTTGTGATGGTAATGTTACTAATCTGTTCAAGCCTGAATGTTGTCCAGGCCATGCTGCTTAGGAACACGGTTGCTGAAGAGTCATGAATGGTACTGAACATTGTGCAATAAATCTCCACTTCTGAGAAGGTCATTGAGGGCAGCACAGTGATGCAGTGTGTTAGACCTCCAGCCTCACGGTGCCGAGGTCCCAGGTTCAATCCCGGCTCTGGGTCACTGTCTGTGTGGAGTTTGCACATTCTCCCCGTGTTTACGTGGGTTTCGCCCCCACAACCCAAAGATGTGCAGGCTAGGTGGATTGGCTAAATTGCCCCTTAATTGGAAAAAATGAATTGGGTACTCTAAATTTATTTTTTTAAAAAGAGGTCATTGGTGAAGCAGCTGAAGATGTTTGAGCCTAGGATACTACCTTGAGGAACTCCTGCAGGAGTGTCCTGAGACTGAGGGGGGTTGATCTCCAACAGTCACACTTTGTGCAAACCAGAGGAGATTCCCCCCAACCCACCTAGATTCCCATTGACTCCAGTTTTGCTAGGGCTCCTTGATGCCACACTCAGTCAAATATTGCCTTGATGTCAAGGCAGTCAGTCCACCTCATAGAACATAGAACAGTACAGCACAGAACAGGCCCTTCGGCCCTCAATGTTGTGCCGAGCCATGATCACCCTACCCAAACCCACGTATCCACCCTATACCCGTAACCCAACAACCTCCCCCTTAACCCTACTTTTATTAGGACACTACGGGCAATTTAGCATGGCCAATCCACCTAACCCGCACATCTTTGGACTGTGGGAGGAAACCGGAGCACCCGGAGGAAACCCACGCACACAGGGGGAGGACGTGCAGACTCCACACAGACAGTGACCCAGCCGGGAATCGAACCTCGGACCCTGGAGCTGTGAAGCATTTATGCTAACCACCATGCTACCCTGCTGCATCTATTGAATTTATCTCTTTTCTCCATGTTTGGACCAAGGTCGTAATGAGGTCAGGAACAGAGTGCCCATGACAGCACCAAAACTGAGCTTCTGTGAGCAGGTTGTTGCTGTTGTTGGTAGGAAGCTTTTAAAAAATGCTGAATATAGCTACATTTTGGTAGTGATTTTTAACGTCACCTCTGGAGCTCAAACGTTTTTTATGCATTTGAAATTGAATAAATCGAGTATATACCGGAAACATCACCTGGGAAATTTAGCCCCAAATTGTAAAGATAAACTCAGAAGTACAAAGCAAAGTGAAGCCTGGAAAGGGATACAAGGTGCACCTGGTTCATAATTCTACATGTTGAAAGATTTTATTTTTTCAGAACAATGTAGAGCTGGGCCGAAAAATGGCAGATGGAGTTTAACCCTGATAAGTGCGAGGTGATTGATTTTGGTAGAAAAAAATTTGAATGCGGATTACAGGGTCAACGGCAGGGTTCTGAGGAATAGAACATAGAACAGTACAGCACAGAACAGGCCCTTCGGCCCTCAATGTTGTGCCGAGCCATGATCACCCTACTCAAACCCACGTATCCACCCTATACCCGTAACCCAACAACACCCCCCTTAACCTTACTTTTCATTAGGACACTACGGGCAATTTAGCATGGCCAATCCACCTAACCCGCACATCTTTGGACTGTGGGAGGAAACCGGAGCACCCGGAGGAAACCCACGCACACAGGGGGAGGACATGCAGACTCCACACAGACAGTGACCCAGCCGGGAAACGAACCTGGGACCCTGGAGCTGTGAAGCATTTATGCTAACCACCATGCTACCCTGCTGCCCTGGAACAGAGAGATCTTGGGGTTCATGTCCACAGATCTCTGAAGGTTGCCACTCAAGTGGATAGAGCCGTGAAGAAGGCTTATAGTGTGTTAGCATTTATTAACAGGGGGCTTGAGTTTAACAGCCGCGGGGTTATGCTGCAACTATATACGACCCTGGTGAGACCACATTTGGGAGTATTGTGTGCAGTTCTGGTCACCTCATTATAGGAAGGATGTGGAAGCATTGGAAAGGGTGCAAAGGAGATTTATCAGGATGCTGCCTGGTTTGCAGGATAGGTCTTATGAGGAAAGGTTGAGGGAGCTAGGGCTTTTCTCTTTGGAGTGGAGGAGGATGAGAGGCGACTTAATAGAGGTTTATAAGATGATGAGGGGGATAGATAGAGTGGACATTCAGAGACTATTTCCTCGGGTGGATGTAGCTGTTACAAGGGGGCATAACTATAAGGTTCAGAGTGGGAGATATAGGAGGGATGTCCAAGGTAGGTTCTTTGCTCAGAGAGTGGTTAGGGCATGGAATGGACTGCCTGCTGTGATAGTGGAGTCGGACACTTTAGGAACTTTCAAGCGGTTATTGGATAGGCACATGGAGCATACCGGAATGACAGGGAGTGGGATAGCTTGATCTTGGTTTTGGACAATGTTCGGCACAACATCAAGGGCCGAAGGGCCTGCTCTGTGCTGTACTGTGCTATGTAACAATTGTTCTTTAGAAACCAAGTTACTAAGAAGCACTAATAAAATATTTAAAAAAAGATGGTCCCATACAACTTCCATTTATAAGTCTCTTTAAATGTAATAAAATGTCCAAGATGTTTCATTTCAGTATTATTGTGCATTATCTAAGAAGATATTAGGGACGATGGCCATAAAGCTGGTCAAAGTGTTTTCGGGACCTTTTAAAGATGGAAAGAGAAATGGAGAGGATTCACAGGGGGAATTCCCAAGCACAGGGCCAAGGCAGCTGAAGGCAAGGTTTCCCATGATGATGCAATGAAGATCAAGGGCTTTTTTCCTTTATTTTTCCATGGGGGCGGGTGTTTCAAAGAAGTTTACAGCCAATGTACACTTTTTGAAATATACTGATTGTTGTAATATAGGAAATGTGGCAGTCCCTGCAAACAGCAAGGCGATAATCGCAGGACCATTAGAGTGCAGAAGGAGGCTATTTGGCCCATCGTGAGTGCACTGTTTCACTGAAAGAGCACTCTACCTAATCTCACTCCACTGCCTTATCCTCGTAATCTTGCACATTGTTTATTTTCAGATAGCAATTCAGCACCCTTTTGTTTACCTCGATCAAACATGTCTCCACCACCTTCTCAGAAGTTTGTCCCAGACTCCAACCACCGTCTGGCTGAAAACCTCTTTCATCACATCACTTCTACTCCTTTTGCCCATTGCTCTGAATCGGTGTCCTCTAGTTCTTGATGTACTCTTGAGCAGAAACAGTTTCTCCCTATTTACCCTGTCCATACCTCTCAGGATCTTGAATACCTCTATCAAGTCTCCTCTCGGCCTTCTTTTCACCAAGGGAAACAGGCCCAACCTCTCTAATCTATCCTCATGGTTACATTTGTTTATCCCTGGAATCACTCTTGTGAATCTCCTCTGTATGCTCTCCAATGCCTTCACATCCTTCCTCAAGTATGGTGCCCAGGACTGGACACAGTACTCCAATGAACAGATAATCTGTTTTTTATAACGTTGATATGGGGTTATATATTGGGCAGGACCCTGGGGACAACCTCACTGCTGTTCTTTAAAATAGTGTCACAGGTTCCTCAACTACCAAGTAGGCAGGATGGGACCTTGGTTTAAGGTCTCATCTGAAAGACAGCACCGTCAATAGTACTGCACTCCCTCAGTACTGCACTCCCTCAGTACTGCACTCCCTCAGTACTGCACTCCCTCAGTACTGCACTCCCTCAGTACTGCACTCCCTCAGTACTGCACTCCCTCAGTACTGCACTCCCTCAGTACTGCACTCCCTCAGTACTGCACTCCCTCAGTACTGCACTCCCTCAGTACTGCACTCCCTCAGTACTGCACTCCCTCAGTACTGCACTCCCTCAGTACTGCACTCCCTCAGTACTGCACTATAGCTTCAGCTGTGATTTTTGCTCTCAAGTCCTGGTGTGGGACTTAAACTGCAACCTTGTAATAATAATAACAATACTAATAATAAGAATAATAATAATCGCTTATTGTCACAAGTAGGCTTCAATGAAGTGACTGTGAAAAGCCCCTCGTCGCCACATTCCGCCGCCTTTTCGGAGAGGCCGGTACGGGAATTCAACCCGCACTGCGGGCCTTGTTCTGCATTACAAGCCAGCTGTTTAGCCCACTGTGCTAAACCAGCCCCATGTGATTCAGAGACGAGAATACTACCAACTGAACCAACAGCTAACAGTATAAAATCAATAATGCAAAGCTTTTAGAAAAGGACAGTTTCCCTGATGTTTCTATTGTGGAATAATATCAGTTTCAAGGAAGCAGAAGAAAAAGCTTTGGGTATATGCATATTACAATTTAGATGCTCCATGGTGTTGGGAGTTTCAAAATCATACTTACATTAGAAGAGCTAAGTTCCATTGTCCGTTCAACTGGATCTACAACAGAATGTTCTTTAATGTATGTAGTGCTCCTGCTTGTACCTAGGATCTAGCAAAAATACATTATGTAGGAATGAAGCTACCCCATCGTTACCTTTATTTCACTTCAATTTCAGTATAATATTGTCAAATTCCACTGAATAGAGAACTAGAATCGAACTCAAGTTTCAAAAGAGTTGAGTGAATTTAATTCCATACATTTATTTTGGGGATTAAAAACCATAAATGCGAATATAATTACTCGGGCTTTGAATCTATTCCCCAATAGTGGGTACTGGATTAATTTCCTTGCAACAACACCTTATTGCCAACATTCAGACCACTCGGATTACAGGAAAAGACTGGTGTGCAAATCCAATCACTGGTCAGTGTACCAATGCAGCAACTAGCCAAACACGCCTATTAGTTACTTTACACTTCTTAAGATAATTAAAATGTATGCATGGCAGCTTAAAAAAAATCTACAGTTGTCAGGCACTGGTTTTTGGATAGCTGGACTTGAGACACTGTACCTACGTAAATAATCGGAGGAATTAGGCAGGTTGGCTACGTTACTCAAATTGTATTTTCACACAGATTATCCAACATTCTCACTATAAACCTAGATCGAAGTTCATTGACTATGAATCAGCCACATGAAGTTTACTGAGGCAACATACAAACAAATAAATGAGGAACAGAGTAAATTATTTGGCCCCTCAAGTCTTCTCCACCATTTGATAAGATCATAGCCGATCAGATTAGAGTAATAGATTGGATTGAGGATTGGCTAACTGACTGAAAGCAGAGGGTTGGGTTAAATGGGTCTTTCTCTGGCTGGTGAACTGTAACTAGCGGGGTGCCGCAGGGGTCAGTCCTCAGACCTCAACTGTTTACAATCTATATAAATGATCTGCAAGCAGGGACGGAGTGTAACATAGCAAAATTTTCAGATACTAAAATAGGTGGGAAATCAGGCAGTGAAGAGGAGATAAAGATTTTACAGAAGGACACAGCTCCAGGGTCCCAGGTTTGATTTCCGGCTTGGGTCACTGTCTGTGCGGAGTCTACATGTTCTCCCCGTGTCTGCGTGGGTTTCCTCCGGGTGCTCCGGTTTCCTCCCACAGTCCAAAGATGTGCAGCTTAGGTGCATTGGCCATGCTAAATGCCCTTAGTGTCCAAAAAGATTAGGTGGGATTTTTGGGATAGGGTGGAGGTATGGGCTTAAGTGGGGTGTTCTTTCCAAAGGCCGGTGCAGACTCGATGGGCCGAATGGCCTCCTTCTGCACTAGAAATTCTATGATTCTATATGGATAGGCATATAATTAAAAAGGCAAATGGAATGTTAGCAATTATTGCAAAAGGACTGGAGTGTAAAAGTAGAGAAGTATTGTTGCAATTGTATAGGGTGTTGGTGAGACCACATCTGGAGCATTCTGTCCAGTTTTGGTCTCCTTATTTGAGGAAGGCTGTGGTGGCATTGGAGCCAGTTCAGAGGTGGTTCACCAGATTGATTCCGGAAATGAAAGGGTTAATGTACGAGTGGAGATTAAACCATTTGGGCTTATACTCACTGGAGTTTAGAAGGATGAGAGGGGATCTGATCGAGGTATACAAGATACTAAAAGGGATTGATGGAGTAAGTGTAGGCCAAATCTTACCCCTTGGAGGGCAATCTAGGGTGAGAGGTCACAGATGTAGGTTGAGGCGGTAGATTTAGAACTGAGATGAGGAGGAACTACTTCTCGCAGAGGGTGGTATATTTGTGGAACTCGCTGCCCCATAGTGCAGTGGAATCTGAGTGATGGCTCAAACTGTCTGTCTATCAATTTTAAGAAATGCATGTATTTAAATATCTTGGTGCCACTTTCCCATACCATTGCTTGCCAATTTTCCAAATTATCCATATCTGCATTTATCATTAATTAGAAAAAGTTTTCACTAAGAAATTATCAGTCCTCGACTGGCTGTTACTATATAAACGGGACTACTCGTACTGGACAGCCGCCCAGTTTTTAACCATACAATGGGGCTTTTAGCTAGTTGACGTCACTGGCCTCGCACTCTCAACAGCTTGCAAAATCTGAAACTTAAGAAAAGAAATTAGAGAGTGTTATCTGGATTAACCCTGAGTGGGTTCCCAGCTATTTGTTGCACTGAAGTAATGCCTAATACGATTACAGTTAATTATTCTTAATGAGTTCTCAATTAAACCACTACCATCTCCCCTTATTCTCATGGTTATAGCTGATTAGAAAAGTCCATTTCTATCACTGAGTCATTAAATGGTTAAGAAGGAGATAGATATATTTGATTTAAAAAACAAAAAAGAGGTTTGAGGGATATGGGGAACAGGCTGGGAGGTGGATTTGAGACCAGGAAGAGATCAGCCATCATCTGATTGAATGGTGGAGCAGGCTCGAAGGGCTGAATTGCCTATTCTGATCCTAATTCCTATGTTCCTTTAGCCTCAATACCACTTTCCACAATCGAATTGTTTCAACAACTAACTAAACAAGTCAAACTGTATGTCACTGGCCCACTCGTCATACAGAAAAATATTTCAGTGTAATATTGTTCCCGATTTGACTGAGAAACTAGGCTACTCTGCACCAATCTTTATACAGGCTACTTGTGTCAAACCTTTATGGATCTGCACATTAGCAGTCTATTTAAAACAAGATCTTAGATCTTTTGGCTGTTTTACATGAACAATATTTAAAATTAATTGAACATCATCCAAGAAATTGTGCTGGCAAACTTACAGCCATAACAATGCTGGGGAGTCCCCACTCTGTGCTAAGCAGACGTTGGCTATGCAATCTTCCTTCAGTATCGAGATTTCTCTCCAACACATCCACTCCCACTACGTTGGGGTTCATGGGATTAGGGTATTTTCGCATTGCTGCTTTGATGACCGTCTCCCATGGATGACTAAAGGACACAAACAAGTACAAGCACATTACATATAAACCAATGCCATTGTACCAGGAACAGAAGAGAACATGTGTGTGCAAAAGAGGTCTGTTCCCCAGAAAGCGGGTGACAAAAATATCACCCAAACCAAGCTTATGATCTGCTAAGATGCAGGCATACAATAGACACTTTAAAAGTTGACATGCAGAGATATAGCACTGAGAAGTGTACTACAGCATAGCAATTATCTGCAAAAATATTAAGACAATTACATTCTAGCAGAAGATACAGGAATTTCCTATTTTTCATGATATTTGTATATTTTCCTTTAATGTGTAATAGTAGCAGCACTATAGCTGGAATGACCAACATCACACAATGTCTTTAGCTCACTCAGTCTGGAAAGAAAGGATTTGTACGGTCACCTACAAGTTAGGAAGAACTTTTCAAACTATGTTTAACTTCTTCAAACTGAAATATGCAAAAGGGCAAGCCGATGGAGATTTGCAGAATGGCTTTTAAAGCAGACCAAGGCAGGCCAGCAGCACGGTTCAATTCCCATACCAGCCTCCCTGAACAGGCGCCGGAATGTGGCGACTAGGGGCTTTTCACAGTAACTTCATTTGAAGCCTACTTGTGACAATAAGCAATTTTCATTTCATTTCTTAAATGAAATGTAATCATGACGAATATTAAGTATAAGCACTGGAAAGAAAACAGAGCCGTGAAGGGATAGAGATCGAATAATATGGAATTAATATTAGGTTAAAAGTTACACCTGGGGAAAGGCCTTTTTTAAGCGGGTAAATAGGGTGATATCTGGGTTTGTGTGGGTGGGTAAAACCCCTCAGGTAAAGGAAGTGCTGTTAGAGCGGGGGTGGGGGAGACTGGCACTGCTACTACTGGGCGGCAAATATAGCCATGATTAGGAAGTGGGTAGTGGTGGAGGGGTTGGTGCGGGAGCGGGTGGAGGCAGCCTCATGTAAGGGCACAGGTTTGGGGGCATTACTCACGGCTCCTCTGCTGTTCTCGCCGGCCCGGTACTCCACAAGCCCAGTGGTAGTGGTGGCCCTGAGAGTTTGGGGGCAGTGGCGGAAGCATATGGGAGTGGAGGGAGCGTTGGTGTGGGCTCCAATTTGTGGTAATCACTGGTTTGTCCTGGGGATGATGGGTGAGGGGTTTCGGAGGTGGCAGAGAGCAGGAATTGAGAGGCTGGGGGATTTATTTATTGATCGGAGCTTTCCATGTTTAGATGATTTGGAGGAGGTTTGAATTGCCGGGAGGGAATGGGTTTTGATATCTGCAGGTAAGGAATTTTGTGCGGTTGCGACCTCTCTGCTTCTACTGCCACAGGGGATACAGGACAAGGTAGTTTTTAGAACGGGGTGGGGGAGGGGAAGGTTTTGGATATCTATAAAGTACTTATGGGGTGGGAGGAAACCCAGATAGGGGAGACAAAACGTAAATGGGAAAATGAGTTGGGAAAGGAGTGAAAGGGTATGTGGGAGGATGCTCGAGCAGAGTCAACACGTCCTCATCATTTGCCAGGCTCAGCCTGATACAATTCAAGGTGGTCCAGCGGGCACACATAACAGTGGCCCAGATGAGCAGGTTTGTTTGGGTGGAGGATAGGTGTGTGAGGTGTGCAGGTGGGCCCGGAAACCATGTCCACATGTTTTGGGCATGCCCGAAGCTTAGGGGATTCTGGCAGGGTTTTATGGATGGCATGTCCACGGTTCTAAAAACGAGGGTGGCGTCGAGTCCAGAGGTGGCGATTCTTTCGAGTGTCGGAAGACCCGGGAGTCCAGGGGGCGAGAGAGGCTGACGTTTTGGCCTTTGCCTCTTTGGTAGCCCGGAGATGGATATTGCTAGCATGGAGAGACTCTAAGCCCCTGAAATCAGGGGTATGGGTTAGTGACTTGGCTGGATTTCTTAGACTTGAAAAAATTAAGTTCGCCCTAAAAGGATCAACGTTAGGGTTCGTTCGGACGTGGCAGCCGTTTTTCCGACTTCTTCGGAGAAAACTAAACAGTCAGCAGATTCAATAAGGGGGAGGGGGTAAGGGGGGACTTAGGATATTTTTTGTCTAGATTAGGTGGGAACAGTGGGAGATGGAGGGATGTGTTACGCACTGAACTATGTTTACATTGTATTTGAATCTTTTATTGTTACAAAACCATAAATGTCTTAATAAAATGATTTTTTAAAAAGTTACACCGTGGGTAAACTCACTGTAAAACGCATTTTAACACGAGTCAAAATTAGCTTCCAAAAACAGTGAGGTTAGCCCCCTTCACAACAATGTGAATTCACTGATAAGAAATGCATGCACCTACGTAGGCTTCTGAATGTTATAATGATGCCGGCGGTAGAAGGGGAGGCGGAGATAGTGGTAGCATTAGACGCGGAGAAGGCCTTTGATAGGGTTGAGTGGGGGTACTTGTGGGAGGTACTGGAAAGGTTTGGGTTCGGGGAGGGGTTTGTCAGTTGGGTGAGGCTGTTATATGAGGCCCCGATGGCGAGTGTAGCCACGAAAAAGGAGGAGATCAGAGTACTTTCGGGGGACGAGGCAGGGGTGTCCCCTGTCCCCTTTGAGTTGGCAATTGAGCCCCTGGCCATGGGGTTGAGGGAGTCGAGGAATTGGAGGGGTCTGGTACGGGGTGGGGAGGAGCACCGAGTGTCATTATACGCAGATGACTTGTTGCTTTATGTGGCGGACCCAGTGGGGGGAATGCCGGAGGTGATGCAGATCCTTAGGGAATTTGGGGGCTTTTCTGGGTACAAGCTCAACCTGGGTAAGAGTGAGCTGTTCGTCGTACACCCGGGGGATCAAGAGGAGGGGATTGGTAGGTTCCCGCTGAAAAGGGCGGGGAGGAGCTTTCAGTACCTGGCAGTCCAGGTGGCTAGAAGCTGGGGGGCCCTTCACAAGCTTAACCTCACTAGGCTGGTGGAGCAAATGGAGGAGGAGAATAAAAGATGGGACATGTTGCCGCTGTCTTTGGCGGGCAGGGTGCACAGGGTAGGTATTAGGAGGTTGAGGGACCTGTTTGTGGATGGGAGGTTTGCGAGCCTGGTGAGTTAGAGGGGAAGTTTCCCCCCGGGGAACATGTTTAGGTACATGCAGGTTGGGGCGTTTGCCAGGCGGCAGGTGGAGGGGTTCCCTTTGCTACCCCCGTGGGGTACAGGACAGGGTACTCTCGGGGGTGTGGGTTGGAGGGGGGAGGATTTTGGACGTGTACCACGTCATGCAGGAGGTGGATGAAGCCTCGGTGGAGGAGCTGAAGGGTAAATGGGAGGAGGAGCTGGGTGAGGAGATTGAGGAGGGGACGTCAGCGGATGCCCTGGAAAGAGTGAATTCCTCCTCTTCCTGTGCGAGGCTTAGCCTCATACAGATCAAGGGGCTGCACAGGGCCCACATGACCGGGACGAGGATGAGTAGGTTTTTCGGGGGCGAAGACAGGTGTGCTAGGTGCTCGGGGAGTCCAGCGAACCACGCCCATATGTTCTGGGCATGCCCAGTGCTGGGGGTGTTTTGGAAGGGGGTAGCAAGGACCGTGTCGAGGGTGGTAGGATCCAGCGTCAAGCCAGGCTGGGGACTCGCAATTTTTGGGGTTGCAGTGGAGCCGGGAGTGCAGGAGGCGAAAGAGGCCGTTGTTCTGGCCTTTGCGTCCCTAGTAGCCCGGCGGACAATCTTGCTTCAATGGAAGGATGCGAGGCCCCCAAGCGTGGAGGCCTGGATCAATGATATGGCGGGGTTCATCAAATTGGAGAAGGTGAAATTTGCCCTGAGGGGATCAGTACAGGGGTTCTTTAGGCGATGGCAGCCTTTCCTGGGGTTTGTTTCGGGGGAAGGGAGAAATGTGTATATCTGTTTATTGAATATGCCGGGTGGTTATCTATTTCTTCTTTTTGTAGTTACTGGGGGGGGGGGGTTGGTTTTGGGGGTTAGTGTGTTTTTCTTTTTGTTGTTGTTAATACTGTTTTCGTGTTGTTATTTTCTGTTTTTGAAAATCTCAATAAAAATTATTTTAAAAAAATAATCTCCAAAAGTGATCAGCAATTGCCACTACACCAAAATATCAGCCTGGGCTTGACCCCAGAAACTTCAAGACTGTCAGCACTGAACCAAGGCTGGCATTTATATGATTACTTGCTGGGATTTTGAGTTTAGACAGTATTGGATGTACCTGCAGTCTGAACCCCCAGTCGGTATAACTAGGATCAGCACCAATCAGTTCCCAGATAAACAAGGAGTTGGACACAGCTGCATAGGGGATGTGGTGAACAATTAAAATGTCTCCTAATAGAAGATGTTTTGCAGACAAAGACACAGTGTTTTTCCACCATAACAAACGTTCCTTCAGTATCTTCTGCAGTGCTGAGTCTCTGCAGTTTACTGGAGATATTCTGTACAACATTTTCTGCACACAAACGGGAACCAGGTGGAACAGCACTCGTGGGGTTCTCCCAGGGGATCAAAGGCCCCAGCTGCATGCCATTTGGGCAGGATGGTATCCTGGCACTACATGTGCCACCTGAGTACCCTGGCAGTGCTGGCCTGGCACTGCCAGTATGGCACTGCCCAGGTGCCAAGCTGGCATTTTATGCGTGGCATGGTTGCACAGTGATTAGCACTTTTGCTTCACAGTATCAGGGACCTGGCTTCGATTCCCTTCCTGGCTTGTGTCACGGTCTGTGCGGAGACTGCACCTTCTCCCAGTGTTTGCGTGAGTTTCCTCCTGGTGCTCCGGTTTCGTGAAAGACATACTTGTTGCGTGAATTGGACATTCTGAATTCTCCCTCAGTGTACCCGAACAGACGCCGGAGTGTGGCGACTAGGGGATTTTCACAGTAACTTCATTGCAGTGTTAATGTAAGCCTACTTGTAACACCAATAAAAATGATTAATTGCAGACAGTCACAAGCTGAGCATCACTGAAGTAACAGTCAGCACCCGCTTCGTACCGGCTCCCAACACCAACTGCCCGGAGACACTCATACCCAATCCCCCTGGGGGCAAACTGGACATCCCCATCGCCTCGACAACACACCCACCCCCCCTGACAACACATCCACCCCCACCATCCTGACAAAACCCCACCCCATCACCCCACCGCCATCGCCCCGACAACACCCCACCCCCATCACCCCACCGCCATCGCCCCGACACCACCCCACCGCCATCATCCTGACAAAACCCTACCCCATTGCCCCGACAACACCCCACCCCATCATCCTGACAAAACCCTACCCCCATCACCCTGACAACACCCCTACCATTGCACTGACTTGACAGCACCCCACCCCCATCACACCGACAACACCCCACCCCCCCAATCCTCGACAACACACCCATCCCCCCCGACAACACATCCACCGCCATCGCCCCGACAGCACCCCACCCCCCTCATCCTGACAAAACCCCCACTCCCATCACCCCGACAACACCCGCACCCCAACCATCGCCCCGACCCGACAACACCACACCCTCATCATCCTGACAAAACCCCACCACCATCACCCTGACAACACCCCACCCCCATCATCGTGACAAAACCCCCACCCCCATCACCCTGACAACACCCCACCCCCATCATCCTGACAAAACCCCACCCCCATCATCCTGACAAAACCCCACCCCATCACCCTGACAACACCCCACCCCCATCATCCTGACAACACCCCACCCCCATCATCGTGACAAAACCCCACCCCCATCACCCTGACAACACCCCACCCCCATCATCCTGACAAACCCCACCCCCATCATCCTGACAAAACCCCACCCCCATCACCCTGACAACACCCCACCCCCATCATCCTGACAACACCCCACCCCCATCATCCTGACAAAACCCCACCCCCATCATCCTGACAAAACCCCAGCCCCATTACCCTGACAAAACCCCACCCCCATCATCCTGACAACACCCCACCCCCATCACCCTGACAAAACCCCACCCCCATCACCCTGACAACACCCCACCCCCATCACCCTGACAACACCCCTACCATTGCACTGACTTGACAGTCACCGGCACCGCCATCACCCCCGACCCAGAACACCCCCACCACCAACGCCCCAACACCCCCACCCGATCCAGGACCCCACACCCTGGATCCAGAACCCCCCCGGCCCCACTCCCTGATCCATGCCCCCTCTGATCCAGGCCCCCTCACCTGATCCAGGCTGCTCTCATCCCTGATCCAGCCCCACCGACCCAGCCCCCCCTTGATCCAGACCCCCCCCCGATCCAGCCCCCTCCCCTTGAACCAGCCCCCCCCTCCCCTCCCCCTGATCCAGCCCCCCCTTGATCCAGGCCCCCCGATCCAGCCACTCCCCCTGATCCAGCCTCCCCCCCGATCCAGCCCCCTCCCCCAGATCCAGCCCCCCCTCCCCCCTGATCAAGCCCCTCCTCCCCCCTGATCCAGCCCCCCCTCCCCTGATCCAGGCCCCCTCCCCATGATCCAGCCCCCATCCCCCACCCCCGATCCAGCCCCCCCACCCCGATCCAGCCTCCCCACCCCCTGATCCAGCCCCCCTCCCCCCTGATCAAGCCCCTCCTCCCCCCTGATCCAGCCCCCCTTCCCCCTGATCCAGCACCCCCCACCCCCTGATCCAGCCCCCCCTCCCCTGATCCAGCCCCCCCCTGATCCAGCCTCCCCCACCCCCTGATCCAGGCCCCCACTCCCCATGATCCAGCCCCCACCCCCGATCCAGCCCCCCCACCCCCTGATCCAGCCTCCCCACCCCCTGATCCAGGCCCCCCTCCCCATGATCCAGCCCCCCTTCCCCCTGATCCAGCCTCCCCCTTCCCCTGATCCAGCCTCCCCCTGATCCAGCCCCCCACCACCCCCGATCCAGCCTCCCCACCCCCCGATCCAGCCCCCCACCCCGATCCAGGCCCCCTTCCCCCTGATACAGGCCCCCCTTCCCCTGATCCAGCCTCCCCCACCACTGATCCAGCCCCCCTCCCCCCGATCCAGCCCCCCCCACCCCCACCCCCTGATCCAGCCTCCCCCCTAATCCAGCCCCCCCCTGATCCAGGCCCCCCCTGCACTGATCCAGCCCCCCCCACCCCCTGATCCAGCCCCCCCACCCCCTGATCCAGCCCCCCCTTCCCCCTGATCCAGGCCCCCCCTCCACCGATCCAGCCCCCTCCACCCCCTGATCCAGCCCCCTCCACCCCCTGATCCAGCCCCCCCACCCCCTGATCCAGCCTCCCCCTGATCCAGCCCCACCCCCGATCCAGCCCCCCCACCCCCCGATCCAGCCCCCCCACCCCCCGATCCAAGCCCCCCTTCCCCTGATCCAGCCCCCCTCCCCCTGATCCAGCCCCCCTTCCCCCTGATCCAGCCTCCCCCACCCCCTGATCCAGCCCCCCCACCCCCTGATCCAGCCCCCCTCCCCCTGATCCAGCCCCCCTCCCCCCGATCCAGCCCCCCCTCCCCCCGATCCAGGCCCCCCCTCCCCCCGATCCAGCCCCCCTCCCCCCGATCCAGCCCCCCCTTCCCCCCCGATCCAGCCCCCTCTCACCCCCGATCCACCCCCCCTTCCCCCTGATCCAGCCCCCCCTTCCCCCTGATCCAGCCCCCCCACCCCTCCCCCTGATCCAGCCCCCCCACCCCTCCCCCTGATCCAGCCCCCCCACCCCTCCCCCTGATCCAGCCCCCCCACCCCTCCCCCTGAGCCAGCCCCCCCACCCCCCTCCCCCTGATCCAGCCAGCCCCCCCACCCCTCCCCTGATCCACCCCCCCACCCCTCCCCCTGATCCAGCCAGCCCCCCCACCCCTCCCCCTGATCCACCCCCCCACCCCTCCCCCTGATCCACCCCCCCACCCCTCCCCCTGATCCACCCCCCCACCCCTCCCCCTGATCCACCCCCCCACCCCTCCCCTGATCCACCCCCCCACCCCTCCCCCTGATCCACCCCCCCACCCTCCCCCTGATCCACCCCCCCACCCCTCCCCCTGATCCACCCCCCCACCTGATCCACCCCCCCACCCCTCCCCCTGATCCACCCCCCCACCCCTCCCCCTGATCCACCCCCCCACCCCTCCCTCTGATCCACCCCCCCACCGATCCAGGCCCCTCCTCCCCCTGATCCAGGCCCCCGCCACCGACCCCTCCTGCGTTTCCCTGTATATTACCTGAAGAGATGCTCCGAGCTCCAGATCTTCATGTTACCGCCGGCCAGGCCGCTCTCCGGTGTTGACAGCACCGGGAAAAGATCCGCTCCGCTCCGCTCCCCTTCCTCTGCCCTGTGCCTAACACTGAGGCCGGAGACCCCAAACCCTCCCCTCCACACACTCGATACTCCCCGTCTGACAAGAGTCGGTAAACGGGGGAAGGTTTTCATCCGCTCCGTGAGGCGTCAGCTCGCCTCGCCTCGCCCCGCCCCTGGTGCAGGCCCCGCCCACATCCAGCGGTACCTCGCGCCCTGATCCACATCCAGCGATACCCCGCCCCCTGATCCAGGCCCCGCCCACATCCAGCGGTACCTCGCGCCCTGATCCACATCCAGCGATACCCCGCCCCCTGATCCAGGCCCCGCCCACATCCAGCGGTACCTCGCGCCCTGATCCACATCCAGCGATACCCCGCCCCCTGATTCAGGCCCCGCCCACATCCTGCGGTACCTCGCGCCCTGATCCAGGCCCCGCCCACATCCAGCGGTACCCCGCCCCCTGATCCACGCCTCCGCCCACATCCAGCGATACCCCGCCCCCGGATCCAGGCCCCACCCACATCCAGCGATACCCCGCCCCCGGATCCAGGCCCCGCCCACATCCAGCGGTACCCCGCCCCCTGATCCACGCCTCCGCCCACATCCAGCGGTACCCCGCCCCCTGATCCAAGCCCCGACCTGCCATCAACCCCGGCCCCTCCCATTGCGCATACCCGGCCCGCCCACATTTGTCAGCACTGTCCCTCACTTACCCCGCCCCTGACCCCGCTCAGATTTCCCCCCTCCCGCAGAGCTAACACAGAAGCAGAAAACACTGAACAATCTGAGCAGGTCTGACAGCCTCTGCAGAGAGAAAAGGGAGCTAATGTTGAAGTCTGGATGACACTGTCATACAGAGCTTCCCCCATTACCTCACTCACTCCACTCTCTGCAAATCCCTCTGTTCCCACCGTGAACTCACCATAAACAAAATTGATTCATTCATTATTCCGCTAAACCTTTAAACAGAAGCTTTTTTAAAAGCCTGGCCGTCGACACAACTTCTTAAACTGAGGAGGTAATTGATTTTGTTATAATCTAAAATTTTAGATTTGAAAGTACAAAGCCAGCACTAACAAAATTGCACCACGATTTGACATTGAACGTATTCATGTACATATAGAATAAAACAAGCCACCTCTACCCTTAAAGAAAATTATACCAGGAAAAGCCCATTCATGGGCTATCCATATCTAAACGTTGGGGCTCAGTTGGAGGAATAGTTTTATTCTTAGGGAGGTACTGTACCTCAGCTCGTATGCACACCAACTCAACAAATTGGTACAACTCATATTTACTGAGTTTCCCGCATTGATTCCTTAAAAAGGAGCAAAACTTTTGCAGAAGTTTAGATACAGTATTCACTAAAATATCTTAACCTTCAGGAAAAGTATCAAATGTTTTAACTCAAATAAATACTCAGCACATTGGGTCTGCCTATCCCCGGGTCTTTCAGTCAATACCACTGATGGGGAGGAAGTCTGGTCATCCTGGATTGGGTCCATTGGGGCTGGTTTAGCACAGTGGGCTAAACAGCTGTCTTGTAATGCAGAACAAGGTCAGCAGTGTCGGTTCGATTCCCGTACCGGCCTCCCCGAACAGGCACCGGAATGTGGTGACTGGGGGATTTTCACAGTAACTTCATTTAATCCTACTTGTGGCAATAAGTGATTATTTTTATATTATTATATTAAGGCCCAACATCACAACTGACATGTCACATGGATGAATAATAGCGACTTGGATGAAGTCCTGGTGGGTGCCAACCATCCACAACTCATGCGGAGGGAAGGCACCATATTCCCAGAAATATTCTATATGTTCTAAGACTAAATAACATGAATGCCTGAAAGGTTACTTATCCAAAAGAGGAAGGTTGTTTGTGTGGGCTACTGTTTACCACCCATTTTACACTGATGGTGTTTTAACCTGTCTATCTGCCGATTCAATATCCTGCAATGCGCTGTTACGCTTACAACCTCTGCGAGATTGTTAGAACAATCTATTCGCCAGTCCGAGCCAATACGAGGCGCGGAAGTCATCTTCTTTGTAAAATGTAACATACTGCATTTAGGTCCAAGAAAACATGCGGCTGATTTTAAATGCCACAGCCTCACCTTATATTCTCACCCAGGGTGATGTACGCGGACAGCTTCGGTTGGCTTTAGCACGGACAAAATGTTGGCCAGCTTTGGGAATGGCCACTAAAGAAACATGTTGCTAGTCAGGCAAGTAATTATCCAGGTCAAAAATAGAAAGAACTGCGATAAAAAGCAGGAAAAGCGGGAGAAAGAGACAACAACTGAAGTATCGGCAGATGCGGGAAAGCAAAGTCAGAATAAAACTCATCGCAGGGTTTGGGTCAAGTTAACTTTGTTTTGGAGGTGGACATTTCTGATGACGCAACTGTGCAGGCGGCGTGACTGCTAGTGGGCGGGGCTAGGGTAGACCTGCGCCATGACGCAATACGTTTAGTATGTATCCACTTGTTCAAGGTTCAGCAATGTGGAAGTGAGAATGAATGGCCAGAGACGGCAGCAAAACCCGGCGCTGTCTACACATTTTAAACATGGATGAAAGAGTTAGTAATATTAAACGTTTTAAAACGGGGGAAATAACAGAAATTGAATGACACATCACCACCTCCTGATGCAGTTGAACACCTTTGCTCCTCAGCACAGCAAAGACGAGTCGGAGTAAGTGAGAACTTTCAAACATCGTCTCTCTCAGTTCTCCCTTTTCCTGTTGCACTTTCTATCCTCCTCATCCATTTATTTTATTCCGTTTGCTTCTCAGGAGATTGCACGGAAGGTGGAGGGGAGAATGATTTAACATTGTGAATTTGTTGTACTAGTGGATGGGCTTGGATGGATCTTTTCCTGTCCTTTTTTCAAAATGTTTTTCCATAGAATTTACAGCGCAGAAGGAGGTCATTCGGCCCATCGAGTCTGCATCGGCCCTTGGAAGGAGCACCCTACCCAAGCCCACACCTCCACCCTATTCCCGTAACCCAGTAACCCCAGCGCACCTAGACACCAAAGTCAATTTAGCATAGCCAATCCACCAAACCTGCACATCTGTGGACTTGTGGAAAGAAACCGGAGCACCCGGAGGAAACCCACGCACACACAGGGAGAACGTGCATACTCCCTCCGCACAGTGACCCAAGCCGGGAATCGAACATGGGACCCTTGAACTGTGAAGCAACTGTGCTAACCACCGTGCTACCATGCTGCCCTAATGTCTGTGTTAGTTAACTAGGAATTGATTTATCTAGGAAGCAATATTTGTTGCATTCTAAAAATGTTTCCTACTTAGACAAGAATGATGCTAATGTTTCTTCAATCATGGGATAGCGAATATGTGACATATTATTGCCACAAAACTCTTTTCTGACGTTTGCACCATCATCTCCAATGTATGGTTGCAGGTAATAAAGCACACCAAGAATTGTACCATTCCCTGGTCCGCATGGCCACCGGGGGTAGCAGCATGGTTGGATGACCTGTATGACTTCCTGCGGTTCGAGAAGATAAAGTATGAGTTAAGGGGCTCAGCAGGGGAGTTTGAGAAAATGTGGGGGGTGTTTGTGACCGTGTTTGAGGAGCTGTTCATCGCAGAGGGGTGGATGATTGGGGGGTGGGTGATTGGGGGGGGGGGGGGTGATTGGGGGGGGGGGGTTGATAAAGGAGAAAAATCTGTACACACTGTATAGTTGATTGTTGGGAAGAATGTTTCCAGGGGTGGTTACTTGCTGTAACCTACTTTGATACAAGTTTGAATAAAATGCGTTTTTAAAAAAAAATTTGTACCATTTTCTTTCCTGTTTCTTAACTTTCTCAACGTATGTTATGTGTTATTGCAGTCCCTTAGGATATCTTTACATTCTAACTTGAATCTTTTATTAATACTGACATTCTACCTCCCCTCCCCTCATTTGCTCTGGGAATATTATCCTGGATCCGATTATTTAAGATGATTACCGTATTTTTTCCGGCTTTGATTCACATTTTTGATATTGCTTGCCTTTTTCTACAATTTGTTTTACTTTAGCCCAAAGCCTCTTTCTTTCCTTCCCTTTTCCTTTTGATATTCTCCTTACTACTTTAAATGCATCTTCTGTTTCTTTCCAAGCTTTTTATTAATCCTGATTGATAAGAAAAATAAAACGTCGATCACCATTCAAGTTAAATAATGACACCAATGCAAGACCACATGGGTACAAGTCAGTTCATGTCAAAAAGTACTTCATTAGATAAAGAATGGTTGACTTTAATTCCTGGAATGGGCCTCCAAGTGGAGCAGCCAAAGCAAAAACCTCTGGAAAATTCAAGGTAGTTAGATATTGTGATGGGGCAATTTGCTTTCAAAGAAAGCAAATCTTTCGTCTATTGATCTGTGCGTCCTCTGTTACTTCACAGATTCGAATTAACTGGCAAAAGAAGCAACTGGAGACATAAGGATAAACTTTTTAACGCAGTGAGTTTTAAGATCTGGAATGCACCTCTTGAGAGTGTGATAGTGGCAGGTTCAATCGAGGCATTACAGAGAGAATTGGATTGTTATCTGAAAAGGAAGAATGTGCAGGGTTATGGGGAGAAGACATGGGTGTGGCGTTAGGAGGACTGGTGCAAACAGTAGGCTGAATGGCCTCTGTGCTGTAACAATCTGCGATATCTCCAACAGTTGCAGTTTCATCTAACTCTGATCTTCCAGTAGTTGCTGGACAAACTTGGTTTATCTGCAGACAGTTCACAGCTGGATTTTTTCGGACTTCTTTTATCTAATGTAAGCGGGTAACCCCTGCCTACGAGAGAGGCATTGATAAAATGTTTATCGGAGGACACATTGCAGTACAACAGTATAAAGCTCCTTCTGATGGCCTGCGTAATTCCAATAACTTGGAATGGACCACTTAAAAATCCAAACATATTTTAGATTTTAAATGCACTGCAGGTAGGGGAGGGGATTGGAGGAGGAGACGTCGTAAATAAAAACGAAGGTTTAGGTGAGCTCGCAGTTTCTCACCTTTTGCGATGATAAATCCTGAAATCCCGTTCGCAAGATACTAGCACGGTGTCGGGGAGCGAGAAGTCACTCAGTCATCAGGAGGAAGGAGCCTGGCAAAATCGTAGGAATCGAATAAATAAATGGCGATGAAAAGGCAGGAAAAAAAGATAAAAAGGCAAAACGACGGGAACAAACAGCAGCACCGAAACAGGCAGTATAAAACCAAGTACATGACAAGCTAGTTCAAAGAGTAACAAACGCTTTCCCCTGAGGTTGTTGGAGTCAGTGATGTAACCACGTGACTGAAGCGGAGGGGGGCGGGGCAAGGGGCGGGGCAGGGGCGGAGCTGGGCTATCGGGGGCGGAGCCGGGGCGGGGGAGGCAATGGGATTGGGGGGGCGGGGCGACGTGGAGGCGATGAGACGTGGTGGCGTCACCCGCCCGGCTCCGCCCGTGATGACGTCAGGCGCTTGACGACGGCGGCCATGAGTGAGGAGGAGGAGGAGGGCGAGAGAGGCGGCGTTGAGCCGGACATCCCCACTTCCATGTCCTCGCGGTTTCAACATCGCGGATCCTAAACCACAAAGAAGGGGGAGGAGAAAACAAAACACACACACACACAGAGGACAAGCAAGTGATGGCGCATCGCTATTTCACGATGGCCCGCTGCTGCCGGGGGTTGTACACCAGCCTCGGCCCTCAGTATAGCAGCCGAGCCTGCAGACCGGTAAGCGAGGTGGAGGAGGAGGGCTTTAAAACAGGGTCATTGGCAGGGCAGCATGTTTTCACCAGGAAAGCACCCCTCTCCCCACCACCGTCCTGTGCAAGGCAATTTAAATTCAGTGCTTGTATAATGACGTTGATCTGCTTTCAGGGTTGCATCATAATATCCTCCCCCCCCCCCCCCCCCCCCCCCCCCCCCATTATAATTGGGCCACTTCATGCCGCTTAAATAAAGTGGCTTTTTTGCAGAATAATCTGTAATTTAGTGTGATGATAGTGAGATTTTTGTTTTCGCCAAAGGGACACAACTTGATGGAGGTGAACGGCCAGGTTGGTCAAGGCGTTAAGGGCCTTGATCTTTTGGATGGATTTAGAGAGTACAAATACAAGGAAGCTGGACAAACGTTTTATAAATCACCTGCTAGGCCCCAGCTGGAGTACTGTGCCCAGTTCCTCTGCACCACACTTTGAGGTTAGGCAATGGATAGGGTGCAGAGGTGAGGCAGCAGCGATGAGGGGTTTCAGTTAAATGGAGCAACTAGGGAAACTGGGATAGGTTGGAACGATTCATCTCTGAATCACAAGGTTCTCAGTTGAAGTTCCACGCCTGGGCTTGAGGACAAACATCAAGGCTGACTGCACATCAAGGGAGTACTGCACTGTCAGAGGTGCTGTCTTTTGGAAGAGGTGTTAAACCATCTGCCTTCTCTGGTGGATGTAAAATGGTCCCATAGCACTATTCTGAATGTGGAGATGCTGGCGTTGGACTGGGGTGAGCACAGTAAGAAGTCTTGCAACACCAGGTTAAAGTCCAACAGGTTTCTTTCAAACACGAGCTTTCGGAGCGCAGCTTTCACCTGAGGAAGGAGCTGCGCTCCGAAAGCTCGTGTTTGAAACAAACCTGTTGGACTTTAACCTGGTGTTGTAAGACTTCTTACTATTCTGAAGAACAGCAAGGGAGTTATCTCCAATATCCTGGCCAATATGTATCCCTCAATCAACATCACAAAAGACGATCATCTGTTCATTATCACATTGTTGTTGGTTTGAGTTTGCTGTTGGCGGGCATTTGCTGTGTGAAACTAAGCTTCCTTGTTTCCTGTGACGGCACATCAGTGGCTGTAAAGTACTTTGAGGTGTCTGTTAGTTGGTGGCACGTTGGAACAGTGATTAGCACTGCTGCCGCACAGTGTCAGGGACCCGGATTCAACTCTGACCTTGGGTGACACTGTGGAGTTTGCACGTTCTCCCATGTCTGCGAGGGTTTCCTTTGGGTGCTCTGGTTTCCTCCCACAGTCCAAAGATGTGCAGGTTAGATAGATGGGCCATGCCAAAGGGCCCCTAAGCGTTAAAAGGGGCTAGGGGCTGGTTTAGCTCACTGGGCTAAATCGCTGGGTTTAAAAAAAAAAATTTTTAATATAAATTTAGATTACCCAATTATTTTTTCCAATGAAGGGGCTTTTTAGCATGGCCAATCCACCTACTCTGCACATTTTGGGTTGTGGGGGCGAAACCCACGCAGACACGGGGAGAATGTGCAAACTCCACACGGACAGTGACCCAGAGCCGGGATCGAACCTGGAACCTCAGCGCCGTGAGGCGGTTGTGCTAACCACTAGGCCATCGTGCTGCCCTAAATCGTTGGTTTTTAAAGCAGGCCAGCAGCACGGTTCGATTCCCGTACCAACCTCCCTGGACAGGCGCCGGAATGTGGCGACTAGGGACTTTACACAGTAACTTCATTGAAGCCTACTCATGACAATAAGTGATTTTCTATTTCTATTTTCTAAAACGGGTGGGCAAATTTTTCCGTGCAAGGGTCACATTCAGATATTCACAATTTTAAAGGGCCGCATAGTATATTAAGTAAAATAATTAATATTTTAAATAGCCAAAATAAAAGGTCTTTAAAGAAAAAAAAGCACATTTATTTGAAAAACAAAGTAACTCAGTAAGTAACAGAACAATGTCAATGAGAATGATGCATCTGACTGCAGTCATTTACCAGTTTGTTGAAATCAGGTGTCAAGTTGCTTGTGCTGATCCTTAACACTGACAGAAGCACAGCCTAGCCGAGTTAACGATAAAAACGCGCGTAGTGGGGTGGATGAGTGGGGCTGCCTTATTGGTCGGTTTAGTTGGGTGTGCGACCAATAGGAGTCCAGGTTACAAACAATAATAAGGCTTATTGTTTGTAACCTGGACTCCTATTGGTCGTGCACCCAACTAAACCGACCAATGAGACCGTCCCACTCATCCATCCCACTACGCGCGTTTTTATGCGACCCGCCAATGAGGTGCCCGGAATCATAACCGGCATTTTTGAAAAGCTGCCGGGGAAAAGCCGCTGAAGTAAATGCGCTTATTGAATAAGCGCATTTACTTCAGTGGCTTTTCCCCGGCGGCTTTTCAAAAATGCCGGTTATGATTCCGGGCACCTCATTGGCGGGCCGCATAAAAACCTTTGTCGGGCCGTAGTTTGCCCACCCCTGTTCTAAAAGGTTAGGTGAGATTACAGTGATAGATCTGTGAGGGATTGGGCCTAGGTCGGGTGCTCTGCACTGTAGGGATTCTAGCTTTGACAACAGTTCTCTCCACAGATGTTGTCAGATTGTCCAGCATTTTCTGGTTTTGTTTCAGATTCCAGCATCCACAGTAATTTGCTTTTATCTTTTTTTTTGTGCTTTTGTCTCTGACTTGGGACAATTCAACTTTGCTGCAGCAACCTGGGGGTCAGGTCCTCACCTTTTGCTCTCCAAATTGAATTGAGTCAAAAGAAAAATAAAAGATTATTATTTTGGGAATAAGTCACAAAACATTATCTGGCCACAGTTTAAAGTATTTCATGGTGAATGGTGGCCTTACTCTGCAGCTATGTTTACAATTAATCATTGACAAAACATCAGCAGGACATGTGTTAAATAAATCTTGCTGTGAAAAATGTCAAATGTGTGCATGTTTAGGGTTGGTTTTGTATGAAGCCTGGCACTCTTGGGATGTTAGGGAAGTCAGCTGAATATAAAGCTTTGCTTTGGTACTGTTATATCTGAGACCTGAGAAAATGGCTTCTGTGACCCATTTCTGTGTTGCCTTCTAGGAACATTCAGCTAAACTGGTGATATGCTGAATATGAAGATCCAATAGACTAGCCACCTTTGTCTACCTTATAGTTCTTCGCTACAGAATCGCTTGGAATTTCTAAAATCGGTTTACTGTTATGCATGTTTGAATAATATGTTATACAGACATCAATGTTAGCTGGTCCAACATATCTTCCCTGGTGGTCTAGTGGTTAGGATTTGGCGTTTTCACCGCCTCGGTCCGGGTTCAATACCCGGTCAGGGAATGACGCATTATTGGGGGATCTTATAGAAACATATAAAATTATGAAGGGAATAGATAGGATAGATGCGGGCAGGTTGTTTCCACTGGCGGGTGAAAGCAGAACTAGGGGGCATAGCCTCAAAATAAGGGGAAGTAGATTTAGGACTGAGTTTAGGAGGAACTTCTTCACCCAAAGGGTTGTGAATCTATGGAATTCCTTGCCCAGTGAAGCAGTTGAGGCTCCTTCATTAAATGTTTTTAAGGTAAAGATGGATAGTTTTTTGAAGAATAAAGGGATTAAGGGTTATGGTGTTCAGGCCAGAAAGTGGAGCTGAGTCCACAAAAGATCAGCCGTGATCTCATTGAATGGTGGAGCAGGCTCGAGGGGCCAGATGGCCTACTCCTGCTCCTAGTTCTTATGTTCTTATGTCTTGGACCATTTCTGTTTAGTGTGAAACAGTTGCGAGGAGTTTAATGTTTTTAAGCTAGAGTTGCATATTTGGTAGTTATTGTTTCTGTACACTGCTGAAGCACTAGATCATATGTTAAATAGCTGGTCTTGAACCTGTGAGTAAGATATAATGGTGTATTCTCATTCTCTGTTGTGGTCTTGTTGAAGGGATTTATATGATTTAGTGCTATTGCAGTTTTCAGGTTGTGCACATAATTGTGTGGGCTTGGATAGGAACAGCCTACTGGCAAACGTACTAGGTGTCTATGGACGGCTCTCCTCACGACCTCCAAAAGGTAAGATAATTGCAATTCCTACTAAATTAATAATCATAGTGCATGACAATTAGTCTGCTACTGTTTTTGACCCTCCAAAACTTTTTTTTTTACAATTGAAGTCCTTAGTCCCCTCCATAACCCAAAAATCAGAATACAACTTGCATTTTTTCAAAACAAGATATTTAAATTGTGTCTTAGCAGGTTTTTATTCTGATGGAACTCTGAATTCTAACCAAATTATTTATGAACAATTGATCTTGCAGTTGGACCACAGGTTAGGCATTCATCTACACAATGGTCAGCTCCTGAGATGCAGTTTCCAACAGTTAGTTTAGGGCTAGGAGCAGAAAGGTTTCCTACGCCGTCGACTGGGAAATTGCCATGGCACCCAAAATAGGGGAATGATAAAATAGCTTTCTTAAAATCCGAGAAACAAATGTTTGGATTTTGTTTGAATAAGTATGAATTAAATCAGCATTACAAACAGAAACTAAAAACTCTGCTTTCTGAATTATTATTGATGTGGAGATGCCAGCGTTGGACTGTGATGAGCACAGTAAGAAGTCTTACAGCACCAGGTTAAAGTCCAACAGGTTTGTTTCAAACACTAGCTTTCGGAGCACTGCTCCTTCCTCCGGTGAATGAAGAGGTATGTTTCAGAAACATATATATAGACAAATTCAAAGATGCAAGACAATGCTTAGAATGCGAGCATTTGTAGGTAATTAAGTCTTTTCGGATCCAGAGATAGGGGTAACCCCAGGTTAAAGAGGTGGGAATTGTCTCAAGCTACGACAGTTGGTGGGATTTCGCAAGCTCAGGCCAGATGGTGGGGGATGAATGTAATGCGACATGAATCCCAGCTCCCGGTTGAGGCCACACTCGTGTGCGGAACTTGGCTATAAGTTTCTGCTCATCGATTCTGTGTTGTCGCACGTCCTGAAGGCCGCCTTGGAGAACGCTTACGGAGATCAGAGGCTGAATGTCCTTGGCTGCTGAAGTGTTCCCGACTGGAAGGGAACATTCCTGCCTGGTGATTGGCGCGCGATGTCCGTTCATTCGTTGTCGTAGCGTCTGCATGGTCTCGCCAATGTACCACGCTTCGGGACATCCTTTCCTGCAGCGTATGAGGTAGACAACGTTGGCCGAGTCGCACGAGTATGTACCGCGTACCTGGTGGGTGGTGTTCTCACGTGTAATGGTGGTATCCATGTCGATGATCTGGCATGTCTTGCAGAGATTGCCATGGAAGGGTTGTGTGGTGTCGTGGTTGCTGTTCTGAAGGCTGGGTAGTTTGCTATCGATGAGTCGAGCGCCATATCCCGTTAGTACGAAGGCATCTTTCAGCGTCTGTAGATGTCTGTTACGCTCCTCCTCGTTTGAGCAGATCCTGTGTATACGGAGGGCTTGTCCATAGGGGACGGCTTCTTTAATGTGTTTAGGATGGAGAAGTGGAGCATCGTGAGGTTATCCGTGGGCTTGCGGGAAAGCGAAGTGCTGAGGACGGTCACCTCTACAGACGCTGAAAGATGCCTTCGTACGAGCGGGATATGGCGCTCGACTCATCGATCGACAGTTCCAACGCGCCACAGCAAAAAACCGCACCAACCTCCTCAGAAGACAAACATGGGACACAACCGACAGAGTACCCTTCGTCGTCCAGTACTTTCCCGGAGCAGAGAAACTACGACATCATCTTCGCAGCCTTCAACGTGTCATCGATGAAGATGAACATCTTGCCAAGGTTATCCCCACACCCCCACTACTTGCCTTCGAACAACCATGCAACCTCAAACAAACCATTGTTTGCAGCAAACTACCCAGCCTTCAGAACAGCGACGACACCACACAACCCTGCAATGGCAATCTCTGCAAGACGTACCAGATCATCGACATGCATACCACCATTACACGTGAGAATACCACCCAGGAGGTACGTGGTACATACTTGTGCGACTCGGCCAACGTTGTCTACCTCATACGCTGCAGGAAAGGATGTCCCGAAGCGTGGTACATTGGCGAGACCATGCAGACGCTACGACAACGGACATCGCGCGACAATCACCAGGCAGGAATGTTCCCTTCCAGTCGAGGAACACTTCAGCAGTCAAGGACATTCAGCCTCTGATCTCCGGGTAAGCATTCTCCAAGGCGGCCTTCGGGACGCGCGACAACGCAGAATCGCCGAGCAGAAACTTATAGCCAAGTTCCGCACACATGAGTGCGGCCTCAACCGGGACCTGGGATTCATGTCTCATTACATTCATCCCCCGCCATCTGGCCTGAGCTTGCAAAATCCTACCAACTGTCCTGGCTTGAGACAATTCACACCTCTTTAACATGGGGTTACCCCATCTCTGGATCTGTAAAGACTTAATTACCTGCAAATGCTCGCATTCTAAGCATTGTCTTGCATCTTTGAATTTGTCTATATATATGTTTCTGGAACATACCTCTTCATTCACCTGAGGAAGGAGCAGTGCTCCGAAAGCTAGTGGTTGAAACAAACCTGTTGAACTTTAACCTGGTGCTGTAGGACTTACTGAATTATTAAGGAAAGCAGGTGCATGGAGACCTCCAGAGGGTCCACTCCGAAGTTACATACCATATATCTATACCGGGTTCCTCACACAGTCCAAAGATGTGCAGGCTAGGTGGGGTTACAGGGATAGGGCGGGGGAGTGGGCCTAGACAGGGTGTTCTTTCAGAGGGTTGGTGCAGACTCAATGGGCTGAATGGCCGCCTTCTGCACTGTAGGGATTCTATGGAATCAATGTTGTGATGAATCTTTACTTTGTGTGCTGCAGCAGTTCATGAGGGATGGGTAATGAATGCTGGCTTTGCCAACAATCCACAAATGAATTTAAAAAAATCCATGCTGCAAATTGAAAAACAGAAACTGTTTTCAAAAAAAAGTTTCAAGTTACCTGTAGGTTATATTTTGTGTCTTGCTTCTTGTCCACAAGTATACCTCCTGAATTAAGAAACATAGCATTAGTATCTAGATTATTCTATCTGTTTATCAATTCCACGTTTTTAATAAAACTATGGACAGGAGTTACATGATCATGACTCGTATAATTTTCAGTTGAAATATTCTCATTATTCTGTGACTACAAAAAAAGTTGACAGAATCAAACTGGTTCTGTGAAATGGGTTGAGTTTGTCCAGTAAACAAGAACAGGTTTAAGGGATATATATCACCTTGTACCATCTCAAAAGGTTATCCGCAATGGTACCAGGACGTAAATACTAGTATACATTCCCATAGGAGATATAGCAGATATGCCCTAATTGATAACTACACCCCCAACACAAGTGAGTCATGTGTTTCTATGTTGGTCCATAGTGCTGCCAGAGGATTTAGCTTGAGTTCACACAGTGTGTAGCTCTTAGACTGATTTTTATAATAATGCATTAAAATGTATGTTTATTTTCTGCAGGTTTTGAAAAATATTTCCCAAAAAGATCCCAAAGAGCAAGTGATTCCAATGGATCATCCAGTGAGGCAAAAGGTATTACATGTAGTTTATTAGGATCATGTAATTTCTGAATGATTTATATGAAATTAGAAACTTTGCTTGGGTTAAAATTAATGTAAAGAAAGCATGGCCTCCGTTAGGATATTGCTCTTGCAAGCAACCTTTCGTAGTACTTAATTGCATTATAGTTGCACGGAAAGACTTTCTGAATTGGCTAAATAAAGTGCATTTTTCACTATTCTCATTGAATATTAACAGCATCTGCAGACTAGACTGGACTATTTCTCATTGACATTAATTTATTGTACATTTTTCAGAAGCAAAATCCACAAATTCTCAGCGTTCAGGGAATAATGGTGCAGGTGGTGGAAGCGGAGGAAAGAAAGGAGGCAGAAAGGACGAGTCGACCTGGTGGGCCAGATTACAGAAGGTAATTGCTGGGAATGTTTGTTTTAATCTGACTGCAGAAAGTTGAATACCCAAAGTCCAAAACCTTTGATTAGGAATAGTTCAATTCCTTAACCAACAGGAGCAGGTAATATAGCCTCTCAAACCTGTTTTGCCATTCAATGACATAATGGCTGATTTGCCACCTAATTCCTTACAGCCCCATCTTTTTGTCCCATATCCTATACTACCGTTAGTCAACAAAAATCAATCAATCTCAGATTTTAAATGAACAATTTACTTGGCAACAGTTAGTTTGCAGAAGAGCGTTCCAATCTCCTACCACTGTGCCGCCCATACACATTACTGCAAGACCATCGGGGTTGCGTCCTTGGCCCAAACATCTTCAGCTGCTTCATCAATGACCTTCTTTCCATCATCAGATCAGAAGTGGGGATGTCCCTGCCCAAAGGCACTTACCAGTGACCTCTCCTCTCCTCCCCCCGACTCCTCAGCTCAAGGAGGAAGGCTCCCTGTTGACCTTGCCCTCCCCACCCAACAAAGACTTCTCCTGAACTCCGGACAGCCTTTTAAGGGAAACAAACAAATGTTAAACATAAACAGTCCCAGAAAGCAGGAGGGGGGCGACGGGAACATCCGTCCCTACATTAATTTCCACCCCTTACAATCCCAACAGTAAACAGCAACCCCCCCAAAAAAGATTAACATTTCCCAATCCCTACTTCCACTTCAAACATGCTGCCAACCATTACAACGTGCCAGCACCCCAGTTCCCAAGCATTGTCCGCTCAGTTCTCCCCCAGTTTAAGCTCCTTAATGAAGTCTTCGGCTGCTTCTGGAGTCTCCGCAGAATCTTCTCTTTCTCTTCAAATTTGTGGGGCCTCACAGTCACCGCCCGCGGCGGCTCCCCAGCTCTAGGCTTCTGCCTCAGGGACCTATGCTCTCGGTCCACTTCAGGCGCCTTACCTAGCACCCCTTCTGCCACCAGCATCCTCGAGACGTACCTCGTGGCATCACACCTTCCACTCCTTAAGGCAGGCTCACTATTCGCAGGTTCTGCCTTCGAGGCATTCTCCTGCTCCTCAACCTTTGCCGTCAACATTTTACAGAGGTCTCCTAGGAGCCCCTCCTCCGCCTCCAGAGTCACCACATGATCGCTGTGATCCGAGATCACTCCTTCAATCTCCTGAATCTGTGACCCTTGCACCTTCAAACACTTCTCCACCTGTTCCAAAGAACTCTTCAGAGGTGCCACCGCTTCTTCAGTGGCCTTTGCGCGATCCTTCTGCATTTGTTTCCTCTGCTGCTGGAATTCAGCTTTAATAAAGGCCGCCAAGTCAAGTTGAAGCCTTCCAGCTTGCAATAGCCCTACCCCCGCCTGCAAGTCACTGTTGCTGTTTCTGCAGCACAAGTCTGCTCCAACCTTTCAGCCAATCTCTCACTGTTTTCTGCCGGGTCTGGTAACCAGCAGACATACCACTCCCGGGAGAAAGTACTCCTCCAACATTCACCTACGTCTTTTCATCAAAGTTCCATTCCGTATTGGGTAAAAAGAGCTCTTTTCTGTGACTTTAAGCATGAGCTGCCCTGTATGTGACCACTCGCTCCATGGTCAACACCGGAAGTAATAATAATAATCGCTTATTGTCACAAGTAGGCTTCAAATGAAGTTACTGTGAAAAGCCTCTAGTCGCCACATTCGGGCGCCTGTTCGGGAAGGCCGGTATGGAAATTGAACCTGCAATGCTGCCTTGTTCTGCATTACAAACTAGCTGTTTAGCCCACTGTGCTAAACCAGCCCCTTCTCTACTGTAATAATCATAATCTTCATGTAGATTGGATGAATCTAATTGGTAAAGGATGGGTTCATAGTGTATGTGGGACAGTTTCTTAGGACAATGTGGGTTAGCACTGCTGCCTCATGGCGCTGAGGTCCAGGTTCGATCCCAGCACTGGGTCACTGTCCGTGTGGACTTTGCACATTCTCCCCGTGTTTGCGTGGGTTTCGCCCCACAATCCAAAAATGTGCAGGCTAGGTGGATTGGCCACAGTAAATTGCCCCAAAGTTGCGTTCGGCCGGAGAATGCCCGTTTGCGCTGAAATTGGGGACGCCGCGTCTTCTGCGATGCTCTGTCCCCTCAAAAACCAGCATACTAGGGGAGTACGCCGTATGGATGGCCTCAAGATGCCACCTGAGGCCCTTCCCCGATGCTCCGCCCCTGATGGGCCGAGTTCCTGACGGCGTGGACCACTCATGCTATTTTTTTCCCGTGGACCCCACGTGGCAGCTGCAGACTGAGTCCAGAGACGCCACGGTCAGGGAGTAGCCATTTCGCGGGCAGGGGGGTCTTGAGCTGGGGGAACTGGTGGGGGGTGGTCCGCGGGTGGCGAGGCTGGTTACAGGGGGCAGTATTTGGCAGGCCGGATCCGCGCACAGCCATCGCCATGCTGCATGGCATGGCCGCCGCCGTGCGCATGTGCGGTCACGGACCTGCTAATTCTCCAACCGTATCCGCAGGTAAAGCTGGGTGGGGTTACGCTGCACGGCTGCAAGCCCCCCCCCCAACCAGATGGAGGATTGGTGCAGCTTTTGCGCCGTTTTTCCTGGCGTAAAACGCCACTGTTCCCACGCCGGCATCAGCATTAGACTGCAAATCGGAGAATCCAGCCCATTGTGTTTGGTCCTCGCTAAACCAGTTAATGGCCATCTTGTAAGAAGAGACAAAATAATGTCTTATGCTTTGGGTACAGATAATGTAGTTAATGAGAAGAGCCAGGTTTGTCTGAAGAGTCCGTAGGTCCTAGAACTCTAATCCGAACAAATGTGTTTCAGTTTTGACCTGCATGGTTCTCCAGAGATTCTGCACAGAGAAAAGCAAGTAAAATCCTGGTTGTTAACTTTGTTCATGAGTGATATTTAATATATATTGATTTGCTTAATTGGAATTTAGCGGCTGGTTTAGAAAGTACGTACTGTGAACTGTAAAGCTATTTCTTTGTTGCTAATGGTTCTGTGATTAAATTAAAGTTTGTTTTAACATTAAAGGTACCTACACGTCATGATATCACTCCTGTGCTGCAGGAACATTTCCTCACAGTTCTACAAATTGAAAATAGCTGAGTTCTTGTTCGGGATCCTAACAGAGGCTACTACACAAGAAAAGAGTATGTTGGGGTGACATGTTGACATGGAAAGAGGATTGACTAACACAAAACAAGAGAGTTGGCATAAATGGATCATTTTCCTGTTGGCAAAGTGTAACAAGTAGAATATTGCAGTGATTGATTGTGGGGCATCAATATTTGCAATCTATATGAATAATTTGGATGAATTGTAGCCATATTTCACGATGATGCAAACAAAGGTAGGGAAGCAAGTTTTGAGTCCACAAAGGGATGTAGATGGGCTGAGTGAGTTGGCAAAGATTGGAGTACAGTGTGGGAAAATGGGAGATTGTCTACTTTGGCAGGAAGAATAGAAAAACAGTATAATTTAACTGGGTGGAGACTGTAAAACGCTGCAGTACAGAGGAATCTGGATGTCCTTGTACATGAATCACAAAATGTTTGAATGCTGGCGTATCCAGTAATTGGGAAGGCAAATGGCCTTTATTGCAAGAGGGATGGAGTATAAAAGTAGGGATGTCTTGCTACAATTGTACAAGGCATTGCTGAGACTACAGGAACTGTGGATAGTTTAGGTCGCCATACATAAGGAGGGATACACTTTCAGTGGGAGTTCAGAGAAGGTTCACTAAGTTGATTGCTGCGCTGAAGGGTTCGGAGGAAAGATTGAGCATGTTTGTCGTTTACTCATTGGAGTTTAGAAGAATGAGAAGTGATTTTTTTGAAATGTAAGATTCTGAGGGGACTTGACAGGGTAAGCGCTTATTGTTTCCCCTCATAGGGGGATCCAGAACGAGGAGACACAGTTTCAAAATAAGAGATCACCCACTTAAGGGGGGGCACGGTAGCACAGTGGTTAGCACTGTTGCTTCGCAGCGCCAGGGTCCCAGGTTCGATTCCCGGCTTGGGTCATTGCCTGTGCGGAGTCTGCACGTTCGCCCTGTGTCTGAGTGGATTTCCTTCGGGCACTCCGGTTTCCTCCCACAAGTCCCGAAAGATGTGCTGTTAGATCATTTGGATATTCTGAATTCTCCCTCTGTGTACATGAACAGGCGCCGGAATGTGGTGACCTGGGGCTTTTCACAGTAACTTTGTTGTGTTAATGTAAGTCTACTTGTGACAATAAAGATTATTATTCAGACTGCAATGATGAGGATTTTCTTCCTTAAAGGTCTTTGGAATTCTATTCCCAAAAGAGCACTGGAGGTTAGGATAAAATTCATGGCTCAGATTTTCGATATACCAGGGAGTTTTAAGGTTAATGGGCAAGTAGACAGAAATTAAGGTCACACTTCGATCGGCCATGACTATTATTGAATGGCAAAGCATACTAAGGACGGAATTGCCTCCTGTTGCTCCTATTTCTGCGGATCTTATCAGTTGGTTTGCAGCAAGGTAGCACAATAGTTAGCACTGTTGCTTCACAGCGCCAGGGACCCGGTTTCGATTCCCGGCTTGGGTCACTGTGCGGAGTGTGCATGTTCTCCCCGTGTCTGTGTGGGTACCACCGGGTGCTCCGGTTTCCTCCCACAGGTCCAGAGAGATGTGCTGTTAGGTGATTTAGACATTCTGAATTCTCCCGAACAGGCGCCATAGTGTAGCGACTGGGGGTTTTCACAGTAACTTCATTGCAGTGTTAATGTAAACCTACTTGTGACAATAATAAAGATTATTATTAAAGTTCTTCATTTCATAAGAGCAGATATTTATTGCATACAGGTTCTTAATTTGGTGTGTACCTATGAATGTTATACTTCACTGACATATCCTATTTGAGATCCCTTTATTCTTACTTTCTAGGGCGATATTCCATGGGACGATAAAGAATTTCGATTTTACTTTTTAGGAGGTGCTGCATTTTGGGCAACTATTACATATTACGTTTTCTTCAGGAATATTGGCAGAGAAGTTACTTGGAAAGACTTTGTCAATAATTATCTTTCTAAAGGAATTGTAAGTGATAAAATATTGTGTACGACTAATTGCAAAATGTACTGTTATTCTAGATAGAGGAAGGGTACTTGAAATATACACATATTCATAATTCAAATTATTTTCTTCTATCAAATACAGCCTACAAATATACATTCACATGGAATTCTTTTTAATATGAAATTCTACTTCCTAATGTTCAGCTACATGAATATAGAGGCAACATGATTACGTTTACTGGTTAGTGATCGCTGAATAAGTCAAAATTTATCTTTATTGCATGGATTTCCAGGATTTTTACTGTACGTTTAGGATTCGTCCTCGAGGTTCTTCCGGTAAAGTTGCAACATGTCATGGAGGTTGTTTCTCATTGTAAGAATTTTAAAACGTTGACATCAATCATGGTTATTTGAAACAGTTACAATATTTTGAAAAAGTGTAACTTGTTTGGCAACAACTATAAAAGAGTTACCCTGTTCCTATGAACCTTAAAGTACAACAATTGTCACAACTTTTGCTAGGTTTATCTAATTGTAAAGACTCCTGTTTTGTCAGCTCATTGCCATAATATATATATATGTATTAATTTTTACAATTTAGGGGCAATTTAACGTGGCCAATCCACCTACCCTGCACATCTTTAGGTTGTGGGGGTGAGACCCACACAGGCACTGGGAGAATATGCAAACTCCACACGGACAGTGACCCGGGGCCGAGATCGGACCCGGATCCTCAGCGGCATGAGGTTGCACCACCTTCATTTCTATAAAATAATTGCTACTTAATACATCTATTTCACTTAGGTGTCTCATGTCTGATTCTCTTTTATTGCTTTTATTTATCTTTAGGTTTTTGTTTAAGAGGAATTTAGCTTTTCGAGCGACTGTTGTTTGTAAAATGTATCTAGGGATATGATTGATTTTGGTGTTTAATCCAGTTCAGTTGATCTCGGTTACTTCTGATAGCTGTTCATCCCACTCTTAATTTGGTTTGCATCATTTCCCGTACCTTTTTTTAACCAAACTGATCAATTAATGCCCAACAACCTCCTTTCTCAGTGAGGAAAAACACATTTGTCTTGTTAAATGCTGACATATGGATAGAAATTCTGACGTGGTGATTTACACCGAGGCACCTCTTTTGCATTGAAACCTGGCATTCCCTTTTCTAAATTTGGATCAGTGTGCATAGCATACAGTAGCCAGCTGGTATTGGATTCAGAAGAAATCAGCTTGGCTCTGCAGGGGCCGTTCAAATTCTATTTTAAATATGTTTAAAGTGCCAGTAAGTGTGGTGCTCGTTGAAGCTTTAGGAAGCAGATGTTTTGAAAATTAGCATTACCAAACAGTAAATAAGAAGCCCCTGAATTGGAATAGTTCCCTAATTTGGAATCTCTCCCGTTGGGTTGCCTGACGGTGTTTTCTGTCAGTGTTCTGCAGGCAGACAGTAAGTACTTTTCAGATCTCTAGTTATCAAATGATCTTGTGACATCAGAATACTCTAAAACTTTCAATGCACCTATGTGCAAAACCGCTTGTGATAGTAAGCAGAAATTTTCTTAGGAGGATTTCATTGCGGAAAAGTTGACTGGCAGTAATTTCAGTAAATCTAACAGTAAGGAACATTTGGGGGTGGCGAGTGTGGATTCCCACACAGAGTTAGGCCAAAAACATGTGAAGTAAAGGCAGAAATGACTGAGTATGGGATGTGGAAGCCCAGGATTCAGGCAGTTACAACATGCACTTTAAAAAAATATAAATTAAATATTTTGTCAAAGTTGGGTCACTGAATTATTCAGAATCGATTGACAAATGTACTTCTTTTGCTGTCATAGTAAATCTGCCTATTTTCAATTAAAGCTCATATAACATGCACATTCCTTGGCATTTTTGTGGGAGTGAAAAGATGAAGTGGATTGATGAGGTTTTTTTAAAGACTAATTATGTTTTCTTTCTTTGTTCTAGGTGGACAGATTGGAAGTAGTAAACAAACGCTATGTTAGAGTAGTTTTTGCTCCTGAAAAATTAGCTGTGGATGGGGTAAGTTGGTCATATAGATATCCAAAATTTCAAATGGAGTATTATGATTGTTACGTGCACTATGTAAACAACAATAACTTGCATTTATATAGCACCTTTACTATTGTAAAACATTCCAAGTCACTTCCAAAGTTTCAGTTGTTAACATAAATTTTGAACTGTAAGACATAGGCCATTCAGCCCATCGAGTCTGCTCCGCCAAATGACCTGGTATAATCCTCAACTCCACTTTTCTGTCTTAACCCCATAACCCTCGATTCCCTTACTGATTAAAAATCTGCCTATGTCAGCATTGAACATAGTTAAAGACCCAGCCTCTACAGCTCTCTGCGGAAAGAATTCCACAGATTCACCACCCTCAGAGAAGAAATTCCTCCTCATCTCTGTCTTAAATGGGCGACTGCTAACTCTGAGATTATGCCCTCTGGTCTTCGACTCTCCCACATGAGGAACCTCGCAACATCTACTCTGCCAAGACCCCCGAGAATTCTGTAAGTCTTAATAAGGTTGACTGTCATTCTTCTAAACGTCAATGGGTACAGGCTCAATCTACTCAACCTCTCCTCATAAGAAAATCCCTCCATGCCCAGGATCAACCTAGTGAACCTTCTCTGGATTGCCTCCAATGCCAGTATATCTTTCCTTAGATAAGGGAACCTAAACTGTTCACAGTATTCAAGGTGTTGTCCTGCTAGCGCCTTGTATAGTTCGAGCAGGACGTCGCTATTTTTATACTCTCTTTGAAATAAAGGCCAACATTTAATTTGCCTTCCCGATTACCTGCTGAACCTGCATGCTCACTTTGTGATTCATGCACGAGGACCCCCAAATCCCTTTGTGCTGCCATTTTACGCAGTCTTTCTTCATTTAAATATGGACCCAGCTTGAGTCCTTGTGGAACTCCACTACCCACCTCCTGCCAGTCTGATTAGCTACTCTTTGTCACTACTCTGCATTCTGTCTTCCTGGTAACTTGTTATCCATTCTTCTATCTGTCCCCTGACTCCTTGTGAATTGACCTTGTATATTAGTCTATTATGTAGTACCTTACTGAAGGCCTTTGGGAATGTTAGGTTTATTAAAGCACTTGTCTATTTTGTTTTCAAATTCAATCATGAGATGTGGATGCCACTGAGGAGGCCAGCATTTGTTGTCAATTCCTAATTCTGCTTGAGAAGGTGGTGGTGAGCTGCTTTCTGGAACCATTGTGGTCCATGAGGTGTAGGTACACCCGCAGTGCTGTTAGAGGAAGTTTCAGGATTTTGACCCAGTGACACTAAAGGAATAACAATGAATATCCAAGTCAAGGTGGTGTGTGACTTGGAGAGAATCAAGCAGGTGACAGATGCTCCCCCGGGCTTGCTGACTTTGTTCTTCTCGGTGGTAGTGATAGTGTTAAGAAGGTGCTGTCGAAGGATACTTGGCAAGTTGTTGCAGTGGCTCTTGAGATGGTACACCCTGTAGCATTGTGCTTATGGCAGGAGGAATGAATGTTTAAGATGGTGCGTGGGGTGCCTATTAAGTCAGTCAGCACGGTGGCAGTGGTGCTGCCTACTGTCCATGTGGAGTTTGCACATTCTCCCCGTGTTTGCGTGGGTTTCACCCCCCACAACCCAAAGTGTGCAGGCTAGGTGGTTTGGCCACGCTAAATTGCCCCTTAATTGGAAAAAAATAATTGGGTACTCTAAATTTTTTTTAAAAGTCAGTCAGTAGAGAATAAATGGCTGCCAGCCATCTCCGGCGGAACTCCTCAATTACCTCCCTCATGGTGTACTTAACTTTCTTGAGATATATGAATTCCATAAGCTTCCCCAGTCATACTGAGGCACTGGGTGGAGAAGCTGACCACCTCCCCAGCAGCACCTACCTTTGAGCAATCAGCGAGGCGAAGGCCAGGACATCTGCTCCCACCCCAGTCTGCAGCTCTGGCTGGTCCAACACGCCAAACACGGCTTCAGTTCAATTTGTAGAATTGCTGACATTGCGCTAAAGAAGGAGACTCAGAACCCAACAAGTTTAGGACACGACCAGGGCATGAGCACATGGTTAGCCGGGCCCCTCCCACATTGTTCACACTTATCCTCCACTCCCGCATGTAACCTGCTTGTTCTGGTCAAATGGGCCCTATGCACTACATTTTGGTATCAACCCCAATCTCGCACATGGCGATATTGTATTCACCCTATGCAGGGCCTCGCACGACACCCCTTCCTCCATTTTTGACCCCAACTCCTCCTCCCATTTAGCCTTCACCCCTCCACAGACACTGCCTCTTCTGCCATAATCCTGCCATAAATCCTCAGTGTGCTTCCTTCCTCCGTCCCTGCCAGTGACAAAGCCCTCTCCAACAGCGAGGAAGGAGGCACCAAAGGAAATGTCGGGAAGACCTTTCTTGTGTCAGGATGATGAGTGACCCAGGTTCGATTCTGGCCTTGGGTGACTGTGTGCAGTTTGCACGTTCTCTCCTTGTCTGCATGTGTTGGCGGCGTGGTTACTGCATTTCTTAAATTTAGAGAACCCAATTCTTTTTTTTCCAATTAACGGGCAATTTAGCACGGCCAATCTTTTGGGTTGTGGGAATGAGTTCCATGCAGACATGGGAAGAATGTGCAAACTCTACACGGATAATGACCCGGGTCTGGGATCAAACACGGGTCCTCGGCGCTGTGAGGCAGCAGTGCTAACCACTGTGCCACCGTGCTGCCCTTATCAGACCTAACTTGCGTCTTGTAGATGGTGGCAGGCTTTTGGGAGTCAGGCAGGTTACTTGCCGCAGAATTCCTCACCTCTGGCCTCTTATAGCCACAGTATTTATGTAGATAGTCCAGTTCAGTTTTTGATCAATGGTAACACCCAGGCTGTTGATTGTGGACGATTCAGTAATGGCAATGCCATTGAATGTCATGGGGTGATGGTTAGATTCTGATTTGTTGGAGATGGTTATTGCCTGGCACTTGTCTGACGCAAATGTTACCTAATTTGGTGCCAGATTCACACTGCTACTGGGAAAGGTGAAATCCATATCACCGAGACTGCTAGATCTTCATGAACAGTTCTCTTTGAGGACGACAATCTGCACCATTGTTTTGCCACTGACCGTAAAACCCTGGTGGATATGTAATTATTCTGCCTTGGTGTCTGAAGCAAAATCGAAGTAGTATCCTAATGGTGTTTACAATTCTATTCTCATTCTTATTAGTTATTTCTAGTGGTGGCTTGTACATGATTAGATTCAACCTTTTAATCACAGAACTGTCTTGGACACATCACTGGATCTGTGCATTACTTACTTTTTACTGTAGCTTTTAAGCAAATAATTATTGTGTAAATATTTTATTATGATTTTAGTTTTTTTTCATAAATGTTTTTTATTGGGTTTTTGAACAAGGTATATTTACCGTTATGTACACAGGATAAGAAACAATATATATATATATATATAGAAGAGAAGGGCACACCCAAACATACCAAAGAAAAGAAAATAGTACATAGTAAAAAAAAATACAATAAAAAATAAAATAGAATAACTGGTAGGATATTGTGCACCAGCTCAACAGCAGTAACTCTGTACACCTGGCAAAATTATTTACAACACATAAGTAGGTGACTGTTTGCGGGGGTGGGGGGTGGGGATTGGGGAGGTAAATATACATTCGGGTGCAGGAGAAATAATTACAGTGGGCGATACTCGGATGTGTATGATTTTTGTTCTTGCCAAGTATCGCTTTTGGGCTCTATACCAATTGCTATGTATGGGAGCCTTTATACCCTGTGAAGCAAAGTGTGACTAATGTGCAATGTTTCTAATATAGTTTTACCCAGGTTTAGAATAAAAGGCCTTGTTAGAAATATGTTAAAACTGAGACAAGCTCTCTCATGTTCTGTTAATTTGTGAAAATATATATACCCTATTGCCTTGGGCCATCAACTAAATGAGAGGCAAGTGTTTACTTGCCTCGGTGATGATTCCCTCTTCTGGGTCAGAAGTGCAGATTATCTAGGCCGATATGTCAGCACAATTTAGAAGGAGTGGCACATCATTACAATTGCCAGAATTTGGGTGAGATGTTAAACTGAAGAAAACAGTATTCGAAGAGCAGTGGATATCTGTCGGGTCCTTGTCAACCATTATCCCTCAACCAACACCACTAAAACAGATTAACAGGTTATTTGTCTCTTACTGCTATGAACAAATTGACCACTATGTTTGTCCGCATAACAACAGTGACTTCACTTCAAAAGTAAGTAATTGGCTGTAAATCGTTTTGGGCTGAATTGAGGGTATAAGAGATTCTATATAAATGCAAATTCTTGTTCACAGTTGTTTGTGGTTGTGCAGCCCTAATTGTGGTATTGCATTGCTGAGCCTCCAAGCTTCTCTGGGGGAAAAGAAATGGATCAAAATGTTTTCCATTTTTAAGTTAAACAGTCTCAAATAAACTAATTGGGATGTGAGAATATAATCAGTTTCATACGTTAATTGCTCATGCTTTAATTTACTTCCTTTTATTTGCAACAGTATGTATGGTTTAACATCGGTAGTGTGGACACCTTTGAGCGGAATCTGGAGACTGCACAGCTGGAACAGGGCATAGAAGGTGAAAATAAGATACCTGTAGTATATTCAACGGAGAGTGATGGGTAAGGAATGAGCCTGTTAATACTTGATTGCTTTATTTAAAAAGGGTGTGGTTTTCACTTTTGGTCTGATTGGATTCCCTTATTGTCTTCCTGTAAATTTGTTTGTTTGTTATTTACAGCACAGAAGGAGGCCATTCGGCCCATTGGGTCTGCACCGGCTCCTTAAAGAGCAACCTAGCTCGCCCTATCTTCGTAGCCCTCTAAATTCATCACTTTCAAATATAAATTCCGAGTTCTATTGAAACCTCCTATGGAATCCACCTCCACCACTCTCCCAGGCAGTGCATTCTAGATCTGAACCACTGAGTAAAGAAGTTTCTCCTCGTTTCTCTCCTTTAAAAAATTTTTTATACCCAATTATTTTTTTTTCCAATTAAGGGGCAATTTACTGTGTCCAAACCACCTATCCTACACATCATTTGTGTTGCGGGGGTGAGACCCACGCAGACATGGGGAGAATGTGCAAACTCCACACGGACGGTGACCCGGGGCTGGGATCAAACCCAGCTCCTCGATGCGTGAGGCAGCAGTGCTAACTACTGCCACCATGCCGCTCTGCTCATCTCACTCCGAGCTCTTTTGCTGACCATCTTGACATAGTGACCCCCTAGTCACTGACATAGCAACTAGTGGAAACTGAATATCCTTCTTTACCCTGTCAAAAATTGTTCAGAATTTTGAACACCTCAATAAGGTTGCCTCTTAATCTTCTCTGCTGCAAGGAGAAAAAGCCCAATTTCTCCAATCTTTCCCTGTATCTAAAATTCCTCATTCCTGGCATCATTTAGTAAATCTTCTCTGCGCTCTCTCCAGGGCTTTAACATCCTTCCTTAAATAAGGTGCCTAGAACTGAATACAATACTCCAAATGTGGTCTGACCAATGATTTGTAGAGGTGTAGTATCACATCCTTGCTTTTATATTTTATGCCTCTATTTATAAACCCAAGGATGCTATAAGCCGCCTTAACTGTTTCAACTTGCTTGGCCACCTTCAGAGAATTATGCATTTGAACCCGAAGTCCCTCTGCTCCTGTACTCCCCTCAAAGTTGTACCATTGAGCCTCTATTGCAGTGCTCTTCAAACTTTTTTTTTCTGGGGGCCAACCTTCGGGACCCAAGCCAGCTGACCTTCGCGACCCACCATTTTCTCTTAACATTAACGTGAGAGGTGAGCCTGCTTGGTTCTCACGATCTCACTCCAATCAGGTTCACTGGAAGAGAGGGCTATGCGCATATCGGGTGAAGGATTCAGCCGGTTCCTTTGTGGTGTCTTCATCTTTGTGAGGACAGAAAATCCAACCTCGCACATGTAGGCCGTTGTGAAGGGCAAGAGCAACAAAATGCTTGTTTTACTCCACTCTGGATACTCCTCATTGACTTGTGCCATGTTTTAAAATCTGCTGTCACAGCTGAGGCGCATAAGCTCAATTTCTTCATTTGGAGTCAGCTGCAAATTGAGAACTGATTCTGGGGTCTCAAACTCAAAGGGATTTTTCACTTACCTCTTCTCTCTCAAAATCTTAAACTTCGCCTCTGGAAAGTAGCAACCAAAATTGTCGATCAGGGCAGCCAGATGCAACTGAATAAGGCTTGCCAATCCATTTACAGTTTCCTTTCTTCGATGCGTCGTAGCAGTGAGGGAAACATGGAATAGTTTTGGCTTGCCACTTGCAATTGCCAAACTTTCAATATCTTCTGGAAAGTTTGATTTCTTCAGAGTGCCAAAAGCAATCATCATCCTTCTTTTGTAATTTGAGGTTCAGTTCATTTAGAATTGAAAAGATGTCTGCAAGGTAAGACATTGTTAGCATCCAAGTTTCATCAGCAAACGAATCAGCCAGAGGAGACAATTTCTCGAGGAGGAACGCGTGGATTTCATACCTCAGTTCATAAACTCTGAGTAGCACCCAACCCTTTGACAGCCAACGTACTTCTGTGTGGAACAATAAATGCGTGTGCTCAGCCGCCATATCGGAACACAGAGTGTGAAAAACTCTGGTATTGAGTGGGCTGCATTTAATGAAATTCACGACTTTCACTATTCCTTTCAACACCACTTCAGGATTGGATAGAGTTCCTTTTGAAGCCAGTGCCTCACGGTGAATAAAACAATGATTCCAAACAATGTCCTGACCAGCTGCCTCCTTAATCCTTACTATAACTTCGCTGTTTTTCCCAGTCATGTTGGCTGCTCCATCACTTGTCATTCCTCTGCAATGAACCCAGTCGTGCCGGCATTTTCCAACCACAAAACTATTCAAAACTTCAAAAATTTCTGCGCCAGTCATGTGGGTTGCTAAAGTCAGGTAACACAGCAAATCTTCAATATATTCATTGTACCAAACATACCTAACATAAACTAGCAAGGTTGCACAATCTGAAATGTCTGTACTTTCATCCAGTTGTATTGAGAACGCCTGCGCTGATTTTAAATGAGAAATAAGCTGAGCTTCTAAATTCTCAGCAATATCAGAAATTCGGCGAGCCACTGTGCTATCACTAAGTGGGATGCATTTCACTTCTCAACGAACCTCTCATCTATGACCGTACGAACTATATCTAATACTGCAGGGAGAATTAATCTCTGCTACAGTGGGGGGCATTTTCTCTTTAGCTACACGGTAAGCTATCATGCAAGAGGCTAATTGTACTTTGTCGCTCAATGTAACATTTCTGCTGAGGACTTCAGCTGACGATTTAAGTTCTCGTTGCATCTTTGAAAAAAAATTGAGACGTTTGTCCTCGAACTCATCATGCTTAGTCTTCAAATGCCTTTGAAGTTTTGAGGGTTTTAAACTTTCATTTGCCAGCACTTCCCTGCATATAACACACATGGGCCTTGCATCCTGATTTGCATTGGCACAATTAATAAATCCATATCTTAAAAAAAACTGCTTTGTGCCTGATTTGTTTCTTCTTAATGAGTTGTTCAGCAGAGGCCCTGGAACTCACATCAGCACTGCTTTGTCCTGTGGATTCTCCTGAACAGCTCACACCAGCACTGCTTTGTCCTGCTGTGGATTCTCCTGAGCCACTCTCTCCAGCAAGTTTAGTTGTGAGATCCTGGCCTGTTTGTGTCTCTAGCCCTCTCTTCCTTATAACAAAACGATCCATTTTAAATTTTACTGTCCTGTTGCTTGTTTGCTGCTAGCAAAATGGAGGAATCGCAATAGCACCCAAAGCACGTGACGTCGACGTTCAGGGGGTGTGACCTGCTCTCTGCCTCCCTTTAGGCAGGAAGATTTGGTAGAATTTAAAAAAAAAATCTTCTGTGTCTCTGCAGCAGCCGGCTATTAATAATGGCGGCTGCAAGCGGCCTTCAAAATGGCCGCGAACATGTGAACAGAAATGCGGCCGCATGTGCGCCCGATCGTCGGTGCGCATGTGCATGCACGCTGATGAGAGGGCGCAAATGCGCAATACAGCCGCATTTTCTTTACATGTTCTCGGCCATTTTGAAGGCCGCTTGCAACCGGCGTTATTAAAAGCCTGCTGTTCCACGCGGATTTGTGCGATCGGGAGCGCCGCAAAGGACGGCATCGCGACCCTCCCGACACCCGTGGGTCGCGCCCCCAAATTTGACAATCACTGCTCTTATCGTCTCCCCATGTTTCTTCTACCAAAATGCATTACCTCCCATTTTGCTGCACTGAGGTTCATCTGCCAGATGTCTGTCCATTTGGCCAACTTGTCAATGTCCCTCTGAAGTCGCTCAGTGTCATCCTCACAATTCATTATTCTCTCCAGCTTAGTATTATCTGTAAACTGAGAGATTTTGCCCTCAACACCCACTTCCAAATCATTTATACAAATCAGAAAAAGCAAGGGTCCCAGCACTGAGCCTTGGGGAATACCACTTTCAACTCGTCTCCAGTCTGAGAAATGCCCATCTATACCTACCCTCTGTTTCCTATTTCTCAACCAACTTCTAAACCATGCTGCCAAGGGCCCATCACTCCCAAACATTTCTAATTTGCTAACCAACCTGCCACGTGACACTATATCAAATGCTTTCTGATTTTAATTTTCTATAACAAAAATAGAAATTAATGAAATTCTGTACATCTAATGAGGAAACGTTTACTGTGCAGAAGAAGGTAAAGGGGTTAACCACTATGTGAGTGGTTTTGTCCTCTTTGCTGGCATGTTATAGCATTACATAAAATAGGATATTTTTACAAGCTTTCAATCTTGATTTCTGCATGAACTGCAATGAATTCAATATGTGTTTCTATTACAAATGAGCTATTCACCTGTTGCATTTCTGACTAGGAAGTTAAAATTCAAATCTGATTTTGAATTTAAGCTCGTATATGGATTTGCCCAAGAAAGGGAATCCGCCGAGTCTCAGACAGGCTCTTGGAAAAGGGAGATGTCCAATGGATAGGCACTATTTTTTCTGAGACTGTTAACTATATTTCAGCTGTAAAGTTGTTTGCATTAAGGGATTTACAAAAACACAAATAAGTCTTTCCTTTCTCAGACTCGGTTGATTTTGCAACAAGTGCAACTGATATTTTTATATCACTTTTAACGTAATGAAACATTTCAAGGCGCTTCACATAAGGATTATAAAACAAAGTATGACTCCCAGCCTCTTGAAATATTAGGTTAGACGACAAAAACATCGGTCAAAGAGGTAGATTTTAAGGTGTATCTTAAAGGAGGAAAGCAAGATATGGAGGTGTAAGGACGGGAATTTCTCCCACCCGTCTGCCTGTCTGAGAGGATGAGTCTGAACTAGAACTGCTGCCACCCACTCCACACCTGCCAAACTGGATCCATGTTCTAATGAGTATGCATGACATGCTAATACATTAAAAATAGGTTCTTGTCATCGGAAACCTTGATCCTCGTTTAATTTGCTGCCAACTTAATTCCAACTATTTATCCCACCCTCGCAAAGCTGACGTTTTGCTTTCAGCACAATTAAGCGCCTCATTTCCCACTCCCGGTAGCAGCATTAGATTTCACCCTAGGTGGCAATGTTATGAAAAATTAATCTCAGTGCGCAGTACATTTTCCCTTTTAATTTCCTTGCCCCTCATCATAAGTCTATGGTAAATCTCACCTTTTCTGATCATTTTTGGGATGGGGCTGTTGTCTCCAAGGCTTGCATTTGCTGGCCATATCTAATTGCCCTGATACGGCAATGGTTAGGCATCTTCTTGAAGCTGTTGGTACAACTTTGTGGCTTGCTAGGTTGCTTCAGCCGACCGTTAAGAGTCAGCCATGCTGGTGTGGGACTGGAGTCACATAAAAGCCATCCCGGATACGGCTAGCACGTTTCAAAAGAATGTTGTTGAACCTGTTGAGGTTTGCCAACAATCCGAAGGCCATTTTGCACTGAAACGGATATGTTCTGAAATTAATTTTCGATTTAAAATTATATTTCATTTTAAATTACATTGTCAAATTGAAACTGAAAGTTGCAGTATAATTCCAGGATAACACTTCTGCCATTGTATCTCCGGGATACAATTTCATCTATATGACAATTCTTGTATTCCCACAAATTGGATGCAAAACACTGCATAGTCTTATAATACTCACTCACCTATCTAAATTTTGGTTTCTTTTTTGGGACGGACATCTTGCGTATCTGATAAACTAAATAAAGAAAGAGCTCTTCCTAGGTATTTGTTCGCTTGTAAATTATTGTATTTTCTGATCCCCCTTCATTTTTTGGAGCCATGCTTAGCAAAAGGACAATTGAGGATCTGTTACCTAGCATTTAGCCATGATGTGGAGATACTGGGGTGGGCACAGTAAGAAGTCTTACAACACCAGGTTAAAGTCCAACAGGTTTGTTTGGAATCACTAGCTTTCAGATCGCAGCTCCTTCATTACTCACCTGATGAAAGAGCTGTGCTCCAAAAGCTAGTGATTCCAAACAAACCGGCTGAACCGTAACCTGGTGTTGTAAGAATTCTAGCTTTTAGCAACATTGCTCTGTAATTGGTCATTCTCACAATACATACCTTAGATTGGGAGCTCCCTGTGGGAAATCATTCACATGAATCTGTCTCCTGCAGTGTCTCAAACAGTTACACTCCAACACTTTCTGTCACTTTCAGTTGTAGTCATAAGCTGCATGTCTGAAAATCACAATTTATAATTTTTCAGCTACATTTCTTTCCAGAAAGTGTTGCAGTGTCCATGTTTTGAACATCTGCATGTTCTTTGCAAATAGCATTTGATTTATGAAAATTGTAGACTTGGGGTTGGTTGAGCTCAGTTGGCTGGACAGTTGGGTTGTGATATAGAGCGAGCCCAACAGCGTGGATTCAATTCCCGTACTGGCTGAGGTTATTCCGCCTTCTCAACCTTCCCCTTAAGGTGTGGTGATCCTCAGGTTAAATCGCCACCAGTTAGCTCTCCCCTCACCCCCTCAAAAGGGAAAGCAGCCGATGGTCATCTGGGATTATGGCGACTTCACTTCGCTGTTGAGCATTTATTCATCACATTGTATAAATATGTGTAATCATTTTTCTTCTAATTTGTATCCAAAAAATCTGTAGCATATACAAGCTGAATGTAGGGAAAAGCATGGTATTCCCGGTGAATGAGCTGGCACAGCAGGCTAATTTAGGGGGGATGCCATTTACAGTAGCGAGGGATAGGTTTAGGAACTTGGGGATTCAGGTAGCAAGGGAATGGACGGGACTCCATAAGTGGAACTTAACAAAGCTGATGGAGGAGGCCAGGGAGGATCTTAAGAGGTGGGATACACTGCACTTAACGTTGGCGGGGAAAGTTCAAGTGGGTATTCTGCCGAGGTTCTTGTTTATCTTTCAGGTTCTCCCGATCTTTATACCAAAGGCCTTTTTTCGGAAAGTGGACACAATTATCTCTGACTTTGTATGGGCGGGGAGGTGCCGAGGGTGGGGAAGACCATGCTACAGAGGCAGCGGGGGGGGGGGGGGGGGGGGGGGGGGTTGGCGTTTCCAAACTTGCTTCATTATTATTGGGTGGCAAATGTGGACAAGGCGCAGCGGTGGTGGGAAGGAGAGTGGGTTAGGATGGAGGGGGAATCTTGTGAGGGGTCTAGTTTGAGGGCTATGGTGACGGCAGCATTGCCAATGGCTCCGCATAGGTATTCAGGGAGCCCAGTGGTGCAGGAAGCATTTTAGGGTGGAAGGGATGCCGGGAGAGGGGGGGGGGGGTGTATACAGGAGGGGGGGGGGGGGGGGGGGGGGTGCTGTATACAGGAGGTGGAGGGAAGTGGGGCTGGTCAAGGTGAGGGATTTGTATTTGGAGGAAGGGTTTGCCAGTCTGGAGGAGCTAAGGGAGAGGGTAGAGCTGCCGAGGGGTCGTGAGTTCAGGTATCTACAGGTTAGGGACTTGGCACGAAAGGTCTGGAAAGGTTCCCTAGATTGCCAGGATACACCCTACTGGAGCGACTGCTGCTTCCGGATGTGGAAGGGGAGGGAAGAATTGGGGATATATAGAAGTTGCTGGGGGAGCAGGGAGGCGGGCGGGTGGTGAAGATCAAGGAGAAATGGGAAGCGGGGTTGGGAGGGGAGATCAATTGGGGAGTATGGAGTGAGGCACGATGCAGGGTAAACGGGACCTCCCCTTAAGCAAGGATGAGCCTGATACAGTTTAAGGTGGTGCACAGGGTGCATATGACTCGGGCGAGAATGAGTGGGTTCTTTCAGGGGGTAGCAGATGAGTGTGAGAGGTGTGGGCGGGGGCCAGCAAATCATGCATACATGTTTTGGGGTTGTGAAAAATTGGGAAGATTCTGGGCCGGAATGTTCACGGTCTTAGCCAGGATAGTGGAGGAAGGAGTGGACCCGGACCCTTTGGTGGCGATAATTGGGGTTTCAGAGAAGCCGGAGCTCATGGAGAGGAAGGCCGATGTCTTGGCCTTTGCCTCTCTGATTTCACGGCGACGAATTTTGCTGGAGTGGCGGTCGGCATCGCCACCGGGGGTAGCAGCCTGGTTGGGTGACCTGTACGACTACCTGCGGCTAGAGAAGATAACGTATGAGTTAAGGGGCTCAGCAGGGGAGTTTGAGAAAACATGGGGGATGTTTGTGACCGTGTTTGAGGAGCTGTTCGTCACGTGGGGGGGGGGGGGGGGGGGGGGGGGGGGGGGGTGATGGGGAGGAGGGGGTGAAAAAGGAGAAAAATCTGTCAAACTATATAGTTGATTGTTGGGAAGAATGTTTTCCGGGGTGTTTATTTGCTGTAACCTACTTTGATATAAGTTTGAATAAAATGCGTTTAAAAAAGAAAGAAAAATCTTGTAGCATAGGATTCATCTTAAAAATTGTACATAAATATCCATCATGGTTGGGACTTGTAATTATTGGATTCTGAAACTTAAGGCCATTGAGCATGTGCCAACAATTTAAAACAAGGACTATTTTAATTATAAACATTGAATCCAGTTTTTATTTCATTGCACAAATGTTGATTATTTTGCATTTCTGATGTTCCAAAGTAATTTGTTGCAAAACTTCGAAATGCTGATTTTGTTTTTCAGGCCACCCAATTTCTTGCGTGAAGTCCATTTTTAAATGAAGTCTCAAATTTACATGGTCTCATTTGAACTCATCGTTTATATTCTTCTCTTAGGTCCTTTCTACTGAGTATGCTCCCTACCATCCTGATCATTGGGTTTCTGCTGTTTACCCTGAGAAGAGGCGCAGCAGGAGTTGGCCGATCTGGACGTGGCATGGGTGGACTGTTTAGTGTTGGTGAAACGACAGCAAAGGTTCTCAAGGATGAAATTGATGTAAAGTTTAAGGATGTGGCCGGATGTGAAGAAGCAAAGTTGGAAATAATGGAATTCGTTAATTTTCTAAAGAATCCAAATCAGTATCAAGAACTTGGAGCCAAAATTCCAAAGGTGAGGTAGCTTTTTAGACTAAATCCAACCACAAGATGATAAAGGTGTGAAGCAAAATGGCATTAACCTATTGCCACAGATTTTACTATTGCATTAAGATCCCTGTTTAACCAGAGCTTTGAGGAAAATAAACTAATTAGTCTTTTTAAATGAGAGCAGGCAGTGCAGTATCTAGGGTTGTTGGCTTTGTTCACTTTGGATGCTAGATGGAAAATAACTCTATTAATCTCTATAGATTTTTTTGATCAGTTTCCGTTGAAAAGCAAATTGGATTGAATGAACAACCTTAGGAGTCTGTATTAAGTTGTTATAATCACTGCAGAGACCAGATAAGGTTAGACGGGCAGCATGGTAGGCACAGGCTTGAAGGGCCTGTAAAAAAAGCTAACCAAAAGCAACACAGTAAACTCCATCCAGGGGGCAATGTCTACTCTAAATTACAGAAAATGACTTCCCATTTAGCTTTTAACACAACTGAAAATGCCACACCATGGCTATACTTTATGTTGTCCCCTAAGTGGTCACTATCCTCGCAGAACCATCCAAACATTTTCCCCCGCTCTCAATGGCTTGCTTTATTTTTCTTTCCAACTAGATAATTTATAATCTCAGAATTTAGTGAATAGTTAGAGTAGAAGTCTCGATTACAAGGAGGCACAGGTTCAAGGTGAGAGGGGGAAAGTTATGGGGTGATATACAGGGAAAGCATTTTGCGCAGAGTGTGGTGGATGCCTGGAATGGATTGCCGGTGGAAGCAGGCACTGTAGCAACATTTCAGATGTATCTTGATAGACCCATGAATGGGCGCGGAATGAAGAGATACAGATCATTTGGACAATAAGTAGTTGGTCTAAATAAAGAATCTGGATCGGCACAGGATTGGTGAGCCGAAGGGCCTGTTCCTGTGATGTTCTTTGTTACTTTTATGGTGAGGGTTACACTGGTGATTCCTCTTTCTAACCCAAACCAGACAAATTTTCTAGCTGCCTTTAAATCCTCAGAAACCCAGGGCACGATTTAACGGGAACATTTTAAAGTGTAATTTTTGGCACGATCCCATAAAGCCAAATCTCACCGGAACCAAATCCTGGCATCCACATATTCCACTGGCACTCAAGGTGCAGTTGAACATCTTTGACTTCCACCGTGTTTAACCTGTGGTGGCATGCAAGTTAAATGCAACACTCACTGCATCAGCAATCTGCAAAAGCATTTCTTTTACGGCTTTGCAGGTGGCCCATTTGGATCAATGTTGCGAACCTGGTCCTGCAGCGTCTTCTTGTTTCCAATCGGATTGTCTTCTGCACTCGTACGTCCCCTTGAGCCCGGTGTTCCAGGACCTTGGTATCTTAGAAAGTCCTTCTTTCCGGCTGCAGAAAAGGAAAGAAACAGCAGCCTCCAGGCATTTGCAATCACCAGCAGGAGCAAGCAGCAAACATAACCTACAGCTGTGTAGTGCTCCCCCAAGTAACAAGGCTAATTCCTTATTAGCAATAGCCTTCAGCTGTGAAGCTGGAGGCTGCTCTTAGTCAAAGGGCGTTAAAGTTGCCGTCAGAATGTAACGAAAAACAGTCCTAATTGCACAGTCGGGGCTGGTTTAGCACACTGGGCTAAATCGTTGGCTTTTAAAGCAGACCCAGGCAGGCCAGCAGCACAGTTCAATTCCCGTACCAGCCTTCCCGAACAGGTGCCGGAATGTGGCGACTAGGGGCTTTTCACAGTAACTTCATTGAAGCCTACTCATGACAAGCGATTTTCATTTCATTTTTCAGTCATATAATGAAATCCATATTGATTGGTATTCTCAGACAAATTCTGTCAAGCAACGTTAGGCAGTGGGTCAGGAGCAAAGGTATTTAAATGGCTTAATTAGGATCAGCTGTGATGAGTTAGTGAGGCTTCATGGAACTGAGGAATAAGATGAGAGATAATTGGGTGATAACTTGGTACCTTTGAATGAATGAGGGATGTTGCATCACGTCGCTGAGCCATTCGATACCAGAGACTGGCCTGGATAGAGTGGACGTGGAGAGTATGTTTCCACTTTTAGGAAAAACTAGAAGCAGAGGACACAATCTCAGACTAAAGGGACAATCCTTTAAAACAGAGATGAGGAGGAATTTCTTCAGCCAGAGTGCATGAATCTGACGCAAAAGGCTTTGGAGGCCAAATCACTTTAAGACCGAGATAGATAGGTTTTTGATTAATAAGGGTTATGGGGAGAAGGCAGGAGAATGGTGATGAGACAAATATCAGCCATGACAGAATGGCGGAACAGACTCTTATGGACTTGGAGAGAGATTATATGCAGTGAATGAACACCCTTTAAAGCGTACTCTAACACTAGGTTTAGATGCAGCCCTGACGTCCCCAGAGGTGGAAGCAGCGTACTGACTGCTGTTCCAGCTGAGATAATCTGAGGTCTGGAGGGCCTGGGCCTGCTTAGGGTGCCTCATGCTCCAGGGCAGCTGCACCCCTCTGGGCCTGACCTGCTGGAGTTGGGGTTACAGGCAGAGAGAATTAGGAGCATCAGGACATACTGGATGATGCCAGGATTCCTGGCTGATGCTCCTCCCTTCAGGTGCCCAAGGACCCTCTCCCTGACTCTTTGGTAATATTAACTAGAATTTCACAAGCAGGCTTACATTAACACTGCAATGAAGTTACTGTGAAAACCCCCTAGTCGCCACATTCTGACGCCTGTTCGGGTACACTGAGGGAGAATTCAGATTGTCCAATTCACCTAACAGCATGTCTTTCGGGACTTGTGGGAGGAAACCGGAGCACCCGGAGGAAATCCATGCAGACACTGGGAGAATGTGCAGACTCCACACCGAGTGATCCAAGCTGGGAATGGAACCTGGGACCCTGGAGCTGTGAAGCAACAGTGCTAACCACTCTGCTACCGTGCCGCCCGAGTCTGGGGAATTAATAATAAATTAAACATGTATTTTGCATCGGTCTTCACGGTAGTAATAATAATAAAAGTTTATTGTCACAAGTAGGCTTCAATGAAGTTACTGTGAAAAACCCCCAGTTGACACATTCTGTTTGGGGAGGCCGGAACGGGAATTGAACCCACGCTGCTGGCCTGGTTCTGCATTACAAGCCAGCTGTTTAGCCCACTGTGCTAAACCAGCCCCTAGAGAGGATGCAAGTAACATCGGAGAGATAACTAAATCATGAAATGGAAGGGAGGGAGGAACTCAAAATTACAATCATCAGAGAAGTACCAAGCAAATAGTTGGGGCTGTGGAATGACAGGTTCCTGGGTCCAGATGGACTTCACCCAGGTTTTCAAAGAAGTGGCTCGTATGATAGTTAATTAATTGGTTTTAATTTTCCAAAATTCCCTAGATTCAGGGAAGGTTCCATTAGATTGGAAAATAGCAAATGTGATTCCTTTAAAGGAGGGATAATGCAGGAAATTGCAGGTCAGTTAGATTATCATCTGTCACCAGGAAAATGTTAGAAGTTATTTTTTAAAAAATTTTTTTTTTCGAGTACCCAATTTTTTTTCCAATTAAGGGGCAATTCAGTGTGGCCAATCCATCTAACCTGCACATCTTTAGGTTGTAGGTGAAACCCACGCAGACATGGCGAGAATGTGCAAACTCCACACGAACAGTGTCCCGGGGCCGGGATCAAACCCGGGTTCTCGGTGCTGTGAGGCAGCGGTGCTAACTACTGTGCCACCATGCCGCCCCATATAGGGCATTGGTGAGACCACATCTGACAGTATTGGTCATCTTATTTAAGGAAGGATGTAACTTTGTTGGCAGCAGTTCAGAGAAGTTTACTAGACTAATACATGGAATGAAAATGGTGTCTTATGAGGAAATGTTGGATAGCATAGGCTTGTAAAGCTAGGCTTGGAGTTTAGAAGAGATTGAAACATAAGACTCTTGAGGGGTCTTGACATGTTGCATGTGGAAAGGATCCAGAACTAGGGGTCACATTAAAAATAAGGGGCTGCCATTTACGACAAAGATGAGGGGATTTTTTTTTTATGTGGGTTGAGAATTTTTGAAGCCTTCTTCCTGAAAAGGTGGCGGAATCAGAGTCTTTGACTATAAGGCGAGGTAGATAGATTCTTAAAACCGGGGGAGGGAGGAATGTAGAGGAGTTGCTCTACATTCTGTCTGATATGGCGTTAGTTGTGAGCCACATCAGACAGAATGTAGAGCAACTCCTCCATCCTTTATTCCAACTTGTTGATTACGTCTGGCGACCTTGCCTGTCTTTGCATCTCCAACATTTCTCTTGGGGCCAATTGCAGAGGCTCGTCAGCTGTGGATGTGTGTCTGTGAGGTGATGACCACCAACCAGATTGTGAATCCCAGCCTACTCTAGAAGCTAAGTCCCACCGAGGTGCATGTATCTGCGCTGATGGAGGATGCACATGAACGCAGTGATAGTTTTCAGGTGGGAGCACTGCTTCCCCAGATGGCCTGAGGGCTGGGTCTGAATTGTCTGGAGGAGGATATTCTTTGCCTTTTCTTGCCAGTGGCTGGAATAGAAAAAAGAGATTTGACGTGGTTCTTGATAGTGCATGATTCCTGAGTTGTAAAACGAGAAATCTGGCATGGGAATCAATGCTGCGTTCCCACAGGAATTGCCCTAACGTTCTACCCCACCCCCAGCAGGTATCATCCTAGCCTTCTACCCCACCCCAATAGAAATCATTCTAACCTCTACCCCACCCCCCAACAGGTATCACCCTAACTTTGTACTCCAATCATCACCACCAACCTTGCTCCCATAACACCGAGCCACCCAGGCTTGTTGTTGGGCAGTGTTCAGAGCAGGTCACATGAATGTTATTATTTTATTTCAAAGATACAGTCCCAAAATCTGATCGTCTTAAAATTTAAGAGTTTAAAAACAGGGTGAAGGGCAGCACGGTGGCGCAGTGGTTAGCACTGGGACTGCAGTGCTGAGGACCCGGGTTTGAATCCCGGCCCTGGGCCACTGTCCGTGTGCCGTTTGCACATTCTCCCCGTGTCTGCGTGGGTTTCACCCCCACAACCCAAAGATGTGCAGGTTAGGTGGATTCGCCACATTAAATTGCCCCTTAGTTGGGGGGGAAAAAAATAATTGGGTGCTCTAGCTTTTTTTTTTAAAAAACAGGGTGCACAGTTCATTACCTACAGTCCCTTGATTGACATTCTTGCCAAATATCTTTCCGACTTTGAAAGTTGACCATTGCCAGCATCAATTGCTTCCAGGATCCATCCCTTTCCTGAGTTTCACCCCATACTTTTTCTTCATCCTTGGAGCCATGCTGAACTGTTTCCCAGCATTTAACTTGTTGATATTTTTTTTTTTTAAATTAGAGTACCCAATTAATTTTTTCCAATTAAGGGGCAATTTAGCATGGCCAATCCACCTACCCTGCACATCTTTTGGATTGTGGGGGCAAAACGCACGCAAACATGTGAAGAATGCAAACTCCACAAGGACAAGGCAGCAGTGCTAACCACTGTGCCACCGTGCTGCCCAACTGGTTGATATTGTTAAGGATTTTGAATACCTGAGTAAAATCTCAACTTGCATTTCGTCTAGTTGGAAGTGAGCATATCTTCTGTTGTCAGTTCCTTTTAGCTCCGATGTTTGGCATTGGGTATCAGACAGATATCTTAATGTAGCAATTTCTCCAGTACCATGATACCCTTCCTGTGGTAAGAACTGTATATAAAACTCCCTGTCGGACTGAGGCAATATCCATTTGTAGGTTCAGTTTCCCATCCTATCTAGAACATAGAACAGTGCAGAAGGAGGCCATTTGGCCCATCAAGTCTGCACCAACCCACTTAAGCCCTCACTTCCACCCTATCCCCCTATCTATTTAAAGGTTTTGTGATATATTGATTAAGTTATTGAGCGTTCAAAAAATTGGATCAATTTATAATCATTGCCTGAAGGAGCATATTTGGTGTTGTGTTCAATTAACTAATAGCAGGACAAGACCAGCATTAGGTTAGTATAAATGGCACATGTGTGAAAGATAATGATCTATAAATAAAGCAAGTTATTTGCTTTTTTGGACCAGAGAGCTGTGCCTGCAAATGAATTGATGAATTCTCTACACATGGTCTAACGTGAATTGTTTTCACAGGGAGCTATTCTTACGGGTCCTCCAGGCACTGGGAAAACTTTGCTAGCCAAGGCTACTGCAGGAGAGGCCAATGTTCCGTTCATCACAGTTAATGGATCTGAATTCTTGGAAATGTTTGTTGGTGTGGGTCCTGCTAGGGTAAGTCTTCTGCTGTTTTGTATGAATCTCCGTGTTTTAAGTAATCTGATGGTCATTTTGCATTTTCTGGAAAGAACTGAATAGAGAGATCTTCAGGAGAAAGTCATTCCCACCTCAAAGGGATGTATGTAAAAGAAAGAACATATAATTTACAATAAAGATACTAACTCCTCCTTCACTTCACTACTCTGCAGCCCAAAGAAACCAGCAGAAAAGTAGATTTGTTCCCTTAAACAATATTAATTTCACTCTTGAAGTCAATTGGTCCAGCATCCACAGTCTTTCTGGAAAAGAGATGCAGGTTGTCTTTGCACTCTGTTGGCAAAGTGATTCTTGATTTCATTCCGAAATGGCCCTGCTCAAATTTCAAGATTGTGCCCCCTTGTTCTGGATTCAGATTGTGCAGTCTAAATCTATTTTTCTTTAGCTTCCAGCAGTTTCTCTTAGCTGGGGAGGACAAGTTTTGAAAACTTTATTTAGGTAGAGTGCATGATTTGTGATTTGAAGATCACTTGACTGCCCCTTCCTCAGTTCATCTGCTGCTGAAGCTCTCGTCTATGCCTTTGTTACCTCCAGACTTTGTTATTCTAATGCCTTCCATTTCCACCCTATATAAACTTGAGCTCGTCAAAAATCCTGTTGCCCATATACTAACTCTCACCAAGCTCATTCATCTATCATCCCTGTGCTCGCTAACTTACATTGGCTTCCAGTTAAGCGAAATCTGGATTTTAAAATTCTCATCTCATCCCCTAAAAATACAAGTTAATAGTAATTTTCGATGCTGTAATTTTTATGGTTCCATGATGAATCTGTATGATTGGCTGTAAAGTGCTTTGGGACAATTTACGGTTGTGAAAAGTACAATATGAATGCAAGTCTTTCTTTGCCAGCCTGATTCAATACATTTAGAACCATGTACCCATCTCACAAAACCTGTCTCTCTTTTAGGTGCGAGACCTGTTTGTGATGGCTCGGAAAAATGCTCCTTGTATTCTTTTCATTGATGAGATTGATGCAGTTGGAAGGAAAAGGGGTCGAGGTAATTTTGGAGGACAGAGTGAGCAGGAGAACACTCTAAATCAGCTCCTGGTGGAAATGGATGGTAAGTACAAGTAAGTGCTTAAGTGTGTGTGTGTTTCTTTAATTCATTTTCTTACCAGTAAGCTTCACTGGCTCATTGTTCCCATCCCTAATTGCCCTTTGAGTAGGTGGTGGTGAGTTGCCTTCTTGAACATCTGCTGTCCATTTGGTGTCGGTTGCACCCTACTATTGGGGAAGAGGTTCCAGAATTTTGACCTAGCGACAATGATGGATCGGCGATATATTTCCCAGTTGAGCTGAGTGTGAGTGTGTGGTAGGGTGTGAGCGCGCGGTTGGGCAGAGTGTGAGCGTGTTTTTTTAGCTGCAGTAAAAATAATTATCTTCTGTTTGTAATGGGTCACTTATAACTGGAGCATCCATCTTTTTGGAAGGACACAATGCTATCAGTAGGAGAGTCTCTGTAACTAGCTAAGCATTTTGACACTGATCTCCAGAGAGCTTTTCTTATTTCCATTCACTTCGGTGACAGTGTACAGCTGAATGGGTGGAAGGAAAATGACATTGTTGCCTTCTTTCTTTCCCCACCTCATTATTTTCAATAAAATAATTATTGCTCAGGATAAGGTAGTACTCCACTGAAGTATTCTGTGTTTTACCTCTGGGTTTCCCCTTGCCCCTGCCATTTTACATGTGTCTATGCAGCTGTTACCACGATCACTGCCGGTACTACTTTGTTAAACCACGAGGTGGTGCACCAGAATAATTTGTATCGACTCCCTGCTGACTGTTTTGCTGCAGATGCAGACAAAACATTTTCATGTCTGGAATTGTGCGGCCCAACACGTCCACAAGAAGCTTTGGTCCTCTCCATTCCTGTTGACACTCTTGAGTCTCTGCTTGGTTCCACTTTCTTGCTGTGCTTCAGAGTGAAGAACTGCGGGAACAATTATTTCTTGTCAGAGCATTGGGCCTGCAGTGGTTTACAGCAACGTTCTCCTCTGTCTTCCTTTTCTTCTTTACTTTTGCCAAGAAAGACAGAAAAAGGAGAATGGTAGTTCTTCCAAATGTTTTGGAGTGGAATATATAAATAGCAATATAAAATAGTTTTGAGAACTCGAACTTTTCTGTTTTTTAATTGAGCGCATTGGCATAAATTGGTAGAATAATAGGGATTACAGAAAATTTACAGCACAGAAATAGAACATTTGGTCGAACTGGTCCATGCTCGACATGAGTCTCCTCCCACTCTACTTCATCAACTCTTTCAGCATATGTTTCCCTTCCTTTTGTAAAATGCCAATGGTTGGTTGCTAAGAAAGAAAGCAAATCTTCACTTCTTCCAAACAGAGTTTTATTCCAACTCACAAATCACCAATCCCAGATGATCACTAGTTTCCCCTTCATAAATCAAATCAATAAACCAGTGTTTTCCTTTTTCAGTTTCCTTTAAGCAAAATTTAACCAGTTGCCATGGTGGGATTTGAAGCCATGTCCTCAGATAATTAGGTTTGGCCTCAGGATTGCTAGACTTGTGATATTACCACTCAGCTGTCAACCCCTTGTCTCCCCTTTTCACTCTTTTGAGTAAAACAAAGCAACCAATAAACGCACAGAACAAATTAGGTTGGGGGAGTGGGGTATTTCCTTAAATGGAGACTGGAACTAAGGATAAAACCCGAAAGGAAACTTAACGATGCACCCCGCCCAGTCCCTGCGATACCCAGCAACCATGGAAGGGTTTCCACTTTCTATGCACCCGGTGATGTGCTCAACCAATTAACTTCTAATTACTAGCTTAATCACTTGTTGACTATTAACTATTTCCTATTCTAACACCTTTCTCCCTCATGTTATTTAACTTCCACTAAAATGTTAGTCGCCTCAATGTCTCATGTCGTAGCAGGTTCCACAATCTAACCAATCTCTGGATAAAACATTTCTCGTGAATTACTGATCAAATTTATTAGGAAATATCTTATATTTATGACCTCTGGTTTTGGCCCCCTACCCCATCACAATCCATGGAATCCCTATAGTACAGAAGGAGGCCATTCGGCCCATCAAGTCTGCACCGACCCTCCGAAAGAGCGCACTCTTTAGGCCTCCTCCCCCGCCCTATCCCTGTAACCGGGCGCATTGATCATCACAAGTGAAATTGTCTGTGGGATCACACTCTGATTTTCCACACAATTTCTGGGGCTGAGAGAAAGTTAGGTTTCTCAACTCTTTCCACAAAGATGAAGGGAAGATTGTATGGGGATTAACTCATCTCTCAAAGGCCTCAAAGCCACTGGTAACTGAGCCCTGACTGCTTTCTCAATTGAGGAATGGTGTCTAGCATGAGATTTTCTTTTGCTGTTTGTATGTGCTGTTTTTTTTTTTACCCAAGATGAAATAGCATAGGTTGCTCCTGCATGTTCTATCAACTATAAGTGGTGTTACATTTCACCAGCCAATGAAAACTCCTGTGTCATTTACTAATTTGCAGCGTGTTGGAAAGTATTATTGCCTGGGGTGCGTGCACTGTGTTTCTCTGGAAAGAAATTCAGAACAAATGATTGTTCCAGTACATACATTCTCGTTGCACTTAACTCCATCGCAGGACAAAACATTAAATTCAGAATAGAGTCCATATACCAAGAGAACTTGGCGACATTTCAAAAGTAAGAAGGTCTGAACTTTTGTGAAGTGCACTTGCATTTGAAACATTATAGAGCAAAGACAGCTGTAGCAAGATTTGCATAAATATTTTGATATTACGCTTCTTTAGAGGATCTGTAAAGTTAGAAGAAAATGCTCACTTGATGTTCAGCCCTCAAAGTTCAGTTCTGTTAGTCTGGAACAATCCTCCATTTGCTCATCAAATGGCATTGGACTAATATGGAAGTGAAGCTCAAAACCGGCGGGGCTGCAGAAATTGGCTCCAGTGCTTTCCTGCTTTCCTGTTGTGTTCAACTGTATGTTCCCGATTAGAGTACAGGAAAAGGAATGCTGCTGACCTTGACACATTGATATTGTTGTATTAATGAAATCCTTGTGTCGACTGCAATTGTTTTTGGCAGGATTCAACACTGCAACCAATGTGGTGGTTTTGGCAGGCACAAACCGCCCAGATATTCTGGACCCTGCACTGATGAGGCCAGGGCGATTTGACAGACAAATTTTCATTGGTAGGTCTGAACACATTACATCTGCTTTATTTTGAGGCACGCTGAAACTGATAGAACATTTTATGCAAAACAAATCTGTAGAGGGGAGTAACGCATGGGAGCACAAAGGAGTAAACTGTATGCAGCCTACACAGCCATTTAATAAGATCATGTCTGATCAGCTTCAACTCCACTTTCCTGCCTACTTTTCATTCCTCTTAAATCCCTGAGAGACCGAAAAACTGTCAATCCCAGACTTAAATATATTCAACGATGGAACGTCCACAATCCACTGGATAGAGAACTCCAAAGATTCTCAACTCTTTGTGAAGAAATGCTTCCTTATCTCAGCTCTAATCATAGTATTTACAGTGCAGAAGGAGGACATTCGGCCCATCAAGTCGGCTCTTGGAAAGAGCACCCACCTAAGCCCACACCTCCACGCCATCCTCATAACCCAGTAACCCCACCTAACCTAAGAGCAATTTAGCATAGCCAATCCACCTGACCTGCACATCTTTGGACTGTGGGAGGAAACCGAAGCACCCGGAGGAAACCCATGCAGACACTGAGAACGTGCAGCCTCCACACAGACAGTGGCCCAAGCCGGAATCTAACCTGGAGCTGTGAAGAAACTGTGCTAACCACTGCGCTACCGTGCCGCCCATGATCGTCCCCTTATCCTGAGACTGTGCCCCGTGTTTTAGATTCTCCACCCGGCAGAAACAACCTCTCGGTGTCTGCCCTGTCACACCCCTTCAAGTCTTGTAGGAGGTTTCAATGCAATCGCTTCTTCTAAATTCCAGAGAATATGAATTCAATTTACTCAACCTCTCATCGTAGGACAAGCCCCCATCCCAGGAACCAATTTAGTGAAGCTTTGTTGCAAGCATATCTTTCCTTAAATATGGAGACCAAAACGGCACACAGTATTCACGATGAAGCCTCATCAAAGCTTCAGATATCCTGGACCCTGCTTTGATGAGGCTACAATTGTAGCAAGACAGCCCCTGCAACAAACTGCTAATTGCATTCCTAATTGCTTGCTGCACCGACATGCTAACTTTCTGTGTTCCTTTGTGAGCACACCCAAGTCTCTAACATCAACATTTACAAGTTTCATGCCATTTGATAAAGATTCTGCTTTTCTATTATGACCAAAGTGAATAACCTCACACTTCCTCACTATACTCCCATCTTGTTGCCCATTCACTTCACCTGTATATATCTCCTTGCATAAATGAAAGCAAAATACTGTAGGTGCTGGTGAGTTGAAATTCAAAAACAGCTCTGATAAAACTCGGGTCTGGCAGGATCTGTAGGGAAAGAAATCGTTAATGTTTTGGGTCTAATCAACTGTCCATGGAGCTGAAGAGAGGTAGAAATGTGATGGGTTTTATGCTGTTGTAAAGTGGGGGGCAGAGGAGGTGGAATGAAAGAGAAGATCAGGGGGCAGGGAAGATTAAATTACAAAGATGAAATGGAACCACAGGCAAAATGAACCGCAATGATAGGGTAGCTCTACTTCTCTCTCCACAGATTCTGCTAGACCCATTGAGTTTTCCCGGCACTTTATTTTTATTTTGTGTTTCTTTGCATCCTCACTGTGCTCTCTTCACAGTTTACATTTCCACCTGGCTTTGTAACGACAGCAAAAGGGATATTGCAATTGGTGTGCACGTGGTTTAATCCTTACAGCAGAATCCATAGAAAGTTACTGAGCTTGGTTGGACAATGCCATTCTCTTTGCTGTGTCCTTGTTCACCTCACTGTAATGCTGGCCCAGCCAGCGACGCTTGCATATCATGAACGAATAAACAAATAAAAACTCCTATGTTTCACATCAAACCAATTTTCTTTTCCGAAAGCAATTTGGGGGCTGGAACAGCACAAAATACTGTGTGTTGCGTATGTTAGCATTTTTGATTTCATTAGGAGGAGGATGTGTAGCAAATTGAACTTCTCAACATGGGGAGGGATAAGTGAAACCAAAAGGAAAAGCTGGAAAATCTCAGCAGGTTTGGCAGCATCTGGAGGGAGAGAAAAGAGCTAACGTTTAGAGTCCAGATGACCCTTTGTCAAAGCTTTTTCCAGCATTTTCCTTTTGGTTTCAGATTCCAGCATCCACAGTAATTTGCTTTTATCGGGAGGGATAAGTGAGATACCTGTTACTCAGTCTTGCCATTGTGCATTTCCAAGTGAGCTCAAATTTGCAGCAAACATTGTGTTGATGCAACTTGTATTTTAGATCCCTGAATGTTAATTGTGCAGTTTTAATTTTTTCGTAATAAAGGGCCACCTGACATTAAAGGAAGGGCGTCAATTTTTAAAGTTCACCTCAAACCCTTAAAATTAGACACTTCGATCAAAGAAGAGAATTTGGCAAGAATGCTAGCAGCTTTGACCCCTGGGTTTACAGGTAAGTGTTAATAGTTACATCAATCGGCTGAGATACATTGTTAGCTAAGGGTTTGCTGTTGTATTTGTTGTTATTGTTAATTATTTGTTGTTCGACATATGATGAAAATGTGAAAAATGATTATTAAAAAAAATAATAGGCTGAGATACAGTGTGGGTAGTACAGAAATAAGTTCCTCCTATTGAAATTGCCTGTTCCGAAATTGCCAGATTTATACTTGCACCTTTCATTTTCTCCTGTCTATTTATCCATCTTTTATCTTAAAATTAAATTTATAAATCTCTTCTCCAATTTTGTAAAATCGCAAGAATACTGTATGTTCTATTTGTTTGTAATGGCCTTTACTTTTTTTGAGAAACTGGCAATCTAAATGATCTGTAGAAAGTATTGAATTGGCACTTCCAAAAGCATTTGACAAAGTTTCACATGAATCATAGAATTTACAGTGCAGAAGGAGGCCATTCAGTCCGTCGAGTCTGCACCGGCCCTTGGAAAGAGCGCAGGAAACAGAAGCTGCGCATGCGCAGTTTCAAAAAGTTTTGGTCGCGGATCGTTATGCGCATGCGCAGTGGACACAAAACCGCACAGTAAAGGAATGCCGATTTGCGCATGCGCAATCGATTCCTACGCATGACGTCACGAGCGTCATGACGTCTGAGGATCCTGACCACGCCCACTTAAAAGGGAAATGCCCAAAAATTTAAAACAAGATACTTAAAGCTGTAAAACCCAATTTTCTTACCTCAAAAGACAAACCAGACGCCACATCAGACGCCATTTCCCTGGCCCTACACTCATCCCTAGAGCATCTCGAAAACAAGGACTCCTACATCAGACTCCTATTTATTGACTACAGCTCCGCCTTCAACACCATAATCCCAGCCAAGCTCATATCAAAGCTCCAAAACCTAGGACTTGGCTCCCCACTCTGCAACTGGATCCTTGACTTTCTGACCAACAGACCACAGTCAGTAAGAATGAACACCAACACCTCCTCCACAATAGTCCTCAATACCGGTGCCCCGCAAGGCTGCGTACTTAGCCCCCTACTCTACTCCCTGTACACACACGACTGCATGGCAAAACTTGGTTCCAACTCCATCTACAAGTTTGCTGACGATACGACCAAAGTGGGCCGGATCTCGAATAACGACGAGTCCGAATACAGGAGGGAGATAGAGAACCTAGTGGAGTGGTGTAACGACAACAATCTCTCCCTCAATGCCAGCAAAACTAAAGAGCTGGTCATCAACTTCAGGAAGCAAAGTACTGTACACACCCCTGTCAGCATCAACGGAGCCGAGGTGGAGATGGTGAGCAGTTTCAAATTCCTTGGGGTGCACATCACCAAAAATCTATCCTGGTCCACTCACGTCGACGCTATCACCAAGAAAGCACAACAGTGCCTATACTTCCTCAGGAAACTAAGGAAATTCGGCATGTCCACATTAACCCTTACCAACTTTTACAGATGCACTATAGAGAGTATCCTATCGGGCTGCATCACAGCCTGGTATGGCAACTGCTCGGCCCAGGACCGCAAGGAACTTCAGAGAGTCGTGAATACCGCCCAGTCCATCACACGAACCTGCCTCCCATCCATTGATTCCATCTACACCTCCCGCTGCCGGGGGAAAGCGGGCAGCATAATCAAGGATCCCTCCCACCCGGCTTACTCACTTTTCCAACTTCTTCCATCGGGCAGGAGATTCAGAAGTTCCCAGAACATGCACGAACAGACTCAAAAACAGCTTCTTCCCCACTGTCACCAGACTCCTAAATGACCCTCTTATGGACTGACCTCATTAACACTACACCCTGTATGTTTCAACCGATGCCAATGCTTATGTAGTTACATTGTATATCTTGTGTTGCCCTATTATGTATTCTCATGTATTTTCTTGAATTCTGTTTAATTCCCTTTTCTTCCCATGTACTGAATGATCTGTTGAGCTGCTTGCAGAAAAATATATTTCACTGTACCTCGGTACACGTGACAATAAACAAATCCAATCCAATCCAAAAAAACGCCTAAACTTACACCAGCAGTTGAAAATAACTCTCTCAACACCCTGGAACAAGCAGTCTGCACCACCCAAAGTGAAGAGAACAAAAACAATCACGAAACAAAAAAAGATGATATGTTTTTCGAACAATACTACTCAGACATGGCTGATTTATTCGGATATGCTGATCACAGCATCAGCAACACGGTCGCAAAGCTCAACACGACTCTACTCGTGGTAGATGGATCCAACACCATGGTGCCATGGCAGATCGCCGATACATTGGATGACAGCAATACCCAAGACGAAGACGACGCCACACAGAGAGCACAGAAAGACTCCACAGTGAGAGTGATGAAAGACTCCACAAAGAGTGTGACGCGAGCCTCCACAGACAGCTCGTTGAAAGATTCCAAAATGGAAGCAAGCAAACACTCCCTAGCGAACACCATCCATGAACAAGACCACGAACGTCAACCCACCGTCTCTGAGCAACCGCAAGCAGACTATGAAAGTCTACCAAGCTCACATAATCAAGAAGAAGACAATGTAAATCTACCCACTGCATGCGAAAACAGTGACAAGGTGATCACACTCGACATACAGGAGGTGCAGGATCACAGCGAGACTGACAGTTCTCTGCTCGTCTGTACAGAAGCACAGAGTAGGGCCAAGAGTCCAGAGAGACCACGTCAATAGAAATCATGAAGATTTTGATTCCAGAAGAGGAGCACCAAGACCAACAAGAAAATGAAATCGTGAAGAACTTGACTCCAGAAGATGAGCACCAAGAAAGCAAAGGAGATGAATTAAATCCACCACAAATTACTCCAGAAGAGGAGCAGCAAGGAAGAGGAAGCACATCCACCACAAATGACTGATGTTACCAGCATCAATGCAACATCAGATCATTCTCACCATTCTCTGAATGAAACATTCAATATAACAGACACCACAAAGGACATTCTCACCAATAACTGTGACAATGACTCAAATTATCCACACAGGACACTCATTGAGCACAACAAGAAAAACAAAAGCCACAAGAAGCACAGCAGAAATGAGAACAACAGCAAGAACAAAAGCAACATGAAGCACGATAAGAACAACAAAAATCGCAAGAAGCACTGCAGAAATAAGAACAACAGCAACAACAAAAACTACAAGCACAGCGACAAAAACTATAAGAAGAACAACAAAACCAACAAGAAGCATAACAAAGACAGTGACAACAACAAAGACAGAAACGACAAACAGCAACAAGAACGACAACAAAAACAACAAAGACAGGAACGACAGAAACAACAGCAATGAAACAACGACTTGTACAAAATGGTACAACTCTGCACATGAAGGACAATGCCACAGCACACTGCAAAACAATGACAAGACTACAAACTTGCCATGGGATGACAACAAATCTCACAAACTCACATCTGCTCCAGAACAAGCAAGCACACCAGCTTTCAAGGCAGATGACACACTAAATCGATACCACAAGCACAGAAAAAAGTCCATGTCAGTCAACATCAGTGGTTCGACCATTCAAACACCTCGGGATGACGTATTGGTTACTTAAAATAACGAACACCGACAACATTCACAACGGAGTTGCAATATCAATATCACAACGTCAACAACGAAAAAGAAAAAACTCAATGAACAAATTCATCAAGTTTGGACTCATAAATGTTTTTATTACGATTGGACTCATAAATATAAATTGGCTTTGTAAAATATGCAATAGCACCATCACTTGTATAGATACACATACCGTAAGTAATCTAACTGTTTTGTACAATTTTCTTTAACGATGTACAGAAAATATGTAAAGAAAAAAGGGGGGATGTGGTGATTGTGTATCAGTGTAGATGCAATACAACTGAGCAAGCACTAGAGGGAGCACGGTAGAGCTATAAATACAGAGGGACAGGAAGTGAGGACACACTTCACAGAAGGGAGAACTGGTAGCAAGACACAGGCAGGCTAGCAGCATTTGAGGTAGCTGTAAGTTAAGCTCTGAAGACAGAACAAATTCACAATAAAGCATCTTCTCCAACTTTGAGACTTTGAGCTTTATTAAGACACAAGGAACAACACAGCTGTCACGGATGTTTCAAGTGATCCAACATCCACAGAATGAGAATTCCAGATTTCATGACCCTTCTATATGCAAAAGTGGTTCCTGGCTACACTCAAATGGCCTAACTCTAATTTTAAGAGGATACTCCCTTGGTCTGGATTCCATACCAGAGGAAAGAGTTTCTCTGTAAATGGAGAAACTTGTAATATCTGAAAATGTTGGTTTACTTTGCAATGAAACATTGTTTTCTGCTAATGATGCCTCTTGCTTTTGGAATGTCATACTGGAAGTGAATCATATTTCTGTTCTTGATGACTTATTTTCCTTCAGGTGCTGACATTGCTAATGTATGCAATGAAGCTGCTTTAATTGCTGCCAGACACCTCTCTGTGGCTATTATTCAGAAGCACTTTGAACAGGCCATTGAACGTGTAATTGGAGGTAAGGAGTAATAATGTTCTGAATATTGAAACTTTTACCCACAACATTCAGAGCAACAGTGCTGAAACAATGAATTCATAGATTTTAAAAGGTTCTGCAGCAGTATTATTGGTATTTCAGTAAATTGTGTCATGAACTGGGTAAGATGTGCATTGAAAGGTGAAACTAATTCTCACTTTAATAAAACAAGCTACATCCCTGAAATGTATAAGGAAAGGATGGGGTAGCTTGGGGGGGGGGGGGTAAGAAAAACATGAAAGGAGCCTTGGCGTTTGGTGGGGAAGGGGAATGCTATCAGGATTGTGGGAATGGGACACTTAGTGAAGTGCAATTCACATCCCACTTCTGACACATGCTTTTGGACTGGTTTAGCCCAGTGGGCTAAACAGCTGGCTTGTAAAGCAGATCAAGACCAACAGCCCGGGTTCAATTTCCATACTGGCCTCCCCGAACAGGCGCCAGAATGTGGCAACTAGGGGCTTTTCGCAGAAACCTCATTGAAGCCTACTTGTGACAATAAGCAATTATTATTATTATTACATAAACAGACCTATACTGTGCATGCGTGAAAATCACATCTGAAATACAAGACAATGGCTGTCCTGGCAGCACACAACCTGGGACAACCGTCTCAAATATGGCTGGTCCCATATAATGTGGGACAGTTGGTTACCTTTTATAGAGTGATATTTGCCCATGCTTGAAGTTGGTTGCTTCTCCAGCCATTTGTTATAGAGAGATGAAAAAGCAATTGTTGCAATATTTCTCAAGTCGAAAGTACAGAAAAAAAAATTTGGTTGAAGAAATATTGACTAAATTCATTTGGGATATGATTTCATAGTATTGAATATTCCCTTAACTAAAGGGAGGAAAAAAATACCGAATAATAATAATCTTTATTATTGTCACAAGTAGGCTTACATTAACACTGCAGTGAGGTTACTGTGAAAATCCCCCAATTGCCACATTCCGGCACCTGTTCGGGTACACGGAGGGAGAATTCAGAATGTCCAATTCCCCTAATAGCACATTTTTCGGGACTTGTGGGAGGAACCCGGAGTGACCCACGCCGGGAATCAAACCTGGGACTCTGGAGCTGTGAAGCAACTGTGCTAGCCACTATGCTTCCGTGCTGCCCAGATTGTCCAGTATTTTCTGTTTTTATTTTTGTTTCAGACTCCAGCATCCGCAGTATTTTGTTTTCTCCAGGTGCTCCGGTTTTCTCCCACAGTCCAAGATGTACAGGTTAGGTGAATTGGCCATGCTAAATTGCCCTTAAAAAAAAAGTTAGGTGGCGTTACTGGGTTACGGGTATAGGGTGGAGGTGTGGGGCTTAAATGGGGTGCTCTTTCTAAGGATCGGTGCAGACCCGGATGGGTCGAATGGCCGCCTCCTGCACTGTAAATTCTATGATTCTGTGAAAGCTATTCATTTTTCTGTTGGGTATTTGCAACCCCTGACCATAATATTAACAAATAACTTGGGCCTTAACTATAACTCACTTTCCTGTTAGTGGTGCAGGCATGCCAGCATTTGGGAGGGGACATTTTGGATTTTTAAATTTAGGGATAATCGAGACAACAGCTAAAGTGATGAAGAGTGTCGAGGTTATAGTGCAGAACCACCACATCAGAAAGGAGTCAGGTATATCTAGGGGACGGCGGGATTGTATGTCAACACCTGTCCTGGATCTCCCATAGTGACGCAGGAGCCCATGCACAATGACATATGGGAACTTCTGAAGACTCTATGGTGCAGAGCGCGGTTTTTGCTTTTTCTGTTTCATGTGGATATAGATGGCAAACTCACTATATTCTTGAATTCATTTTGTGCAAATCGTAAGTCATAAATACTTTATTGGTATGGTTGTCTCATTCGTATATTACCTGCTGGTATTAAACCAGGGGCTGGTTTAGCACAGTGGGCTAAACAACTGGAGCAAGTGCAAGACCAGCAGCGTGGGTTCATTTCCCGTACTTGCCTCCCCAAACAGGCGCCGGAATGTGGCGACCAGGGGCTATTCACAGTAACTTCATTAAAGCTTACTTGTGACAATAAGCAATTATTATTATTACGGCTATTAATGTTGCAAAGGAAACCGTTCTCCAGAACAGCCGCACGTTTACTCGGGTTAATGTATCTTCCACCTAAAATCTTTTGAGTTTGCTAAAGAAATTAGAACCTGCAGATTTTATGCTTTGTGAATTTCTTTTAATACGTTGCAACGCTTTGTCCCATCTTAATAAAGGGCTGGAAAAGAAAACCCAAATTCTCCAGCCAGAAGAGAAGAAAACTGTAGCATATCATGAGGCAGGCCATGCAGTGGCTGGATGGTTCCTGGAGCATGCTGACCCTTTGCTGAAGGTGAGATAAATTCAAGCAAATGTTGGAAGTCTAATCCAGTGCTAAGTCATGTTTATAAAACTGTTGGACAACTACTCCTCTGTAGCCAGGGAACATTGCTTCAGAACTTCAGCAAAAGAACTTCTAGTATATTCAGTCCGAAGTCGGTTGAGTTAATATTCCCATTCGAGCAATAGGTTATTTAACAAATAGTTGAAGAACTTTTATAAATGATCACCAAGAGACAACTACAATTCCTTGGGCAGGTATTTGAGAGAAACTAGAGCATCTGGTAGTGACAAGTAAAATGGATGGTAGAGCAAAAGGGCAGCAAAGAAGGGAATACACTGACAGCATAGGTATGAGTCATTGATGTTTACAGCATGGAAACAGGCCCATCAGCCCGAGTCATTGATGTTTACAGCATGGAAACAGGCCCATCGGCCCAGCTGGCACATGCTGCCCAGTTTCTATCACTAGGCCAGCCCCACTTGCCCGCATTTGGCCCATATCCCTCTACACCCACCCTGCCCATGTAACTGTCTAACGGCTTTTTTGAGGACAAAATTGTACCCGCCTCTCACTGGCAGCCCGTCTCAAATGCTCATCACCCTATGTGTGAAGAAATTTCCCCTCTGGTCTCTTTTGTGTCTCTCCCCTCTCACCTTAAACCTGTGCCCTCTCGTTCTAGACTCCTCTGCCTTTGGGAAAAGATATTGACTATCTACCTTACCTATGCTCCTCATTATTTTATAGGCCTTTATAAGATCACCCCTAAGCCTACTACGCACCAGGGAATAAAGTCCCAGCCTCTCCTTATAGCTCAGACCATCATGTCCTGGTAGCATCCTCGTAAATCTCTCTGCACTCTTTATAGTTTAACAATATCCCTCATATAATAAGGTGACTAGAACTGAACACAGTATTCCATGTGTGGTCTTACCAATGTCTTGTATGAGATTTGAGAACAACACCAAGTTGCTGACTATTATCAAAGAGCATGAAAGTTGGAGATCCATGATCACTGACATTACAAAGCATGACACCTACAGCAGAATAATACATGGAATGCCTTTCCCTGTTAAAGGTAATGTATAAATGCAACTTCACAGAGTCACATAATGCTTGGTAGTGCAGAACTTGAATATTGCTGAAAAGAGAGATGTCTCTCAGTAATAATCACAGAATGGTCACAGCGCAGAAGGAGGCCATTTGGCCCATTGTTTATGTGCTGGCAATTGTACGTATATTATTGTATGGACATTTTTAATTTTTTTCTTGTACTTGTGCTGGAAAAAAAGCACGTCTGTTCATACTGGGGGTGGGAGGGCGTGGGCGTAACTACATTACCTCCCATTGACATTTGATAGCATTACCATCACAATCAACAATTGGAGGCTACCATTGACCAGAAACTGCACTGGATCAGCCATATTAAATAATGTGAGTACAAGAGCAGCTCAGGGACTGTGAATTCTGTGGTGAGTAACTTATCTCCTGACTTCCCAAACCTTGTCCACTATCTACAAGGCACAAGCTGGGAGCGTGATGGAATGCTCGCCACTTGACTCGATGAGTACAGCTTCAACAATGCAACTCAACACCATCCGGTGCAAAGTAGCTTGTTTGATCAACACCCCATTCTCTACCTTCATTGTACACTCCACCAGTGACAACAGTGTGCACCAATCAAGATGCACTGCAGAAGCTCACCAGTCCTCTTTCCACAGCATCTCCACCACCTAGAAGAACGAGGGCAGCAGCTATACGCAAATTGCGTTTCCTGCAAGCTCCCCTTGAAACCACACACCATCTGGCCATTCCTTCCTTATCACTAGATCACAATCCTGGAACTCCCTCCATAACAGAACTGCCACCGTGTGTATATCTACGCCACATGGAGCAACTAAGGATGGGCAGTAAATGCTGGTTTAGCCATGTGCTCAATGCTGGTTTAGCCATAAGTGCTCAAATTCAAATTCAATCAAGGAAATTATTTTTTAAAAACTACCTTTTACCCTGCGATACCTGCAGATAGTTGGGTCCAAATGACCTAATCGGACCCACAGTTTTAAATCGTTAAGAGGTTCTTCTCTGCTCGTAGCAAGCAGCGCCGATGCTTTTGGAAACATGGGCCGGGATTCTCCCCTACCCGGCGGGGCGGGGGGTCTCTGCACCTTTAGGGGCCAAACCCTCACATTGAGGGGCTAGGCCCGTGCCGGAGTGGTTGGCGCTCCACTGGCTGGCGTGGACGGCCTTTGGCGCCACACCAGCTAGGGCCGAAAGGATTTCGGCCGGCGTAAGTCCACGCATGAGCCGGAGCGTCAGCGCCTGCTGACGTCATCCCTGTGCATGCGAGGGGAGGGGGTCACTTCCGCCTCCTCCATGGTGAAGACCATGGCGAAGGCGGAAGGAAAAGAGTGCCCCCACGGCACAGGCCCGCCTGCCGATCGATGGGCCCCGATCGTGGGCCAGGCCACCATGGGGGCACCCCCCGGGGCCAGATCACCCCCCCCCCCCCCCCCCCCAGGACCCCGGAGCCCACCCGCGCCACCAGTCCTGCCGGTCAGGTAGGTGTTTTGATTCCCGCCGGCGGGAGAGGCTCGACAGCGGCGGGACTTCGGCCCATTGCAGGCTGGAGAATCGCCGGGGGGGGGCCCGCCGACCAGCGCGGTGCGATTCCCGCCCCTGCCGAATCTCTGGTGGCGTAGAATTCGGGACACAGCGGGGACGGGATTGACGCTGGCCCCCGGCGATTCTCCGACCCGGCGGGGGGGGGGGTCGGTGAATCCCACCCATGATATTTAAAATTCTGTGTTGAGCACCCAATTGTCATTTTAACCACCTACCCGCCCGCCACAATCCTGCTAGAGGAACTGGGTTAACAATGGGCTTTTGCTCCTTAATATTGGACAATCCCCAAAAACGCAGGTGGAGTGTGCTAGATACACTATTTCAATCCTGTAATGTCAAGCCTTTTGTTCTTCAATACCAGGTGAATAAGTGATTTCATTTTCAATGGTTAATCTGGACAGTGTGCCCAACTTTAAAACCTGCCAACTTCCATTTTGCCATATGGTTGTGCCACTAGTACGTTTCTTGGGTTCAGTTTCCAGGTGAATAGTTGGCATTACAATATGTTCAATTTTGGCTTTTGTGTCCATAAAATTCTCAAAAATTGCTTGGTCACAACACATTTCTTGAATGCTTGGTAGAAGAAATGTTTTGAATTTAGTGAGGATCTTTCACACTCAAAGGGTCTTTTGGAGCAAATGAGGGCGTTTCATAAATACCTTGGTAAGCGGGGTGACCAGTCTACACACGGAATTCAGAGACGTTCTTCCTGTCTGATTCTAGGTGTCCATCATACCCCGTGGAAAGGGACTTGGTTATGCTCAGTATTTACCTAAAGAGCAATACCTGTACAGTAAAGAACAGCTCCATGACCGTATGTGTATGACATTAGGTGGACGAGTTGCAGAACAAATCTTTTTTGGTAGAATAACAACTGGTGCGCAAGATGATTTGAGGAAGGTTACCCAGAGTGCCTATGCACAGGTAAGCCCATAGTTCAATAAGTTTGAAATGTAACCTTCAAATGTTCTGTTTCAATTTACTCTTCACTTTGGTTTTTCATAGTGTTAATGCTCAATAAATGTTAATGCTCAATAATTTGCAAGCAAACCCATTTGGTTTTTGTCTACTTTGAAAATATCTTGAAGGTATTCTTAGTTGCTGTAGACTCTACTCAGCCATTTTTCAGTCTAATGTGTGGCTAAACAGTGTGATCATGATTAGAAACCATGTTGGTCCTCCTCGTATTGGAGCAGTGGACAAAGCAAGTCAAAGATTAGAATCCAAATTTGAGAGAAAATACCAATGAACGAAGGAAGAATGGTGCCCTGAACCCATGTTCAATGCTTTGAACGACTGGGACGGAATCACCGTGTCTTCATAAATATAAGAACATAAGAACTAGGAGCAGGAGTAGGCCATCTGGCCCCTCGAGCCTGCTCCGCCATTCAATGAGATCATGGCTGATCTTTTGTGGACTCAGCTCCACATTCCGGCCCGAACACCATAACCCTTAATCCCTTTATTCTTCAAAAAACTATCTATCTTTACCTTAAAAACATGTAATGAAGGAGCCTCAACTGCTTCACTGGGCAAGGAATTCCATAGATTCACAACCCTTTGGGTGAAGAAGTTCCTCCTAAACTCAGTTCTAAATCTACTTCCCCTTATTTTGAGGCTATGCCCCCTAGTTCTGCTGTCACCCGCCAGTGGAAACAACCTGCCCGCATCTATCCTATCTATTCCCTTCATAATTTTAAATGTTTCTATAAGATCCCCCCTCATCCTTCTAAATTCCAACGAGTACAGTCCCAGTCTACTCAACCTCTCCTCATAATCCAACCCCTTCAGCTCTGGGATTAACCTAGTGAATCTCCTCTGCACACCCTCCAGCGCCAGTACGTCCTTTCTCAAGTAAGGAGACCAAAACTGAACACAATACTCCAGGTGTGGCCGCACTAACACCTTATACAATTGCAACATAACCTCCCTAGTCTTAAACTCCATCCCTCTAGCAATGAAGGACAAAATTCCATTTGCCTTCTTAATCACCTGTTGCACTTGTAAACCAACCTTCTGTGACTCATGCACTAGCACACCCAAGTCTCTCTGAACAGCGGCATGCTTTAATATTTTATCGTTTAAATAATAATCCCGTTTGCTGTTATTCCTACCAAAATGGATAACCTCACATTTGTCAACATTGTATTCCATCTGCCAGACCCGAGCCCATTCACTTAACCTATCCAAATCCCTCTGCAGGCTTCCAGTATCCTCTGCACTTTTCGCTTTACCACTCATCTTAGTGTCATCTGCAAACTTGGACACATTGCCCTTGGTCCCCAACTCCAAATCATCAATGTAAATTGTGAACAATTGTGGGCCCAACACGGATCCCTGAGGGACACCACTAGCTACTGATTGCCAACCAGAGAAACACCCATTTATCCCAACTCTTTGCTTTCTATTAATTAACCAATCCTCTATCCATGCTACTACTTTACCCTTAATGCCATGCATCTTTATCTTATGCAGCAACCTTTTGTGTGGCACCTTGTCAAAGGCTTTCTGGAAATCCAGATATACCACATCCATCGGCTCCCCGTTATCTACTGCACTGGTAATGTCCTCAAAAAATTCCACTAAATTAGTTAGGCACGACCTGCCTTTTACGAACCCATGCTGCGTCTGCCCAATGGGACAATTTCTATCCAGATGCCTTGCAATTTCTTCCTTGATGCTAGATTCCAGCATCTTCCCTATTACCGAAGTTAAACTCACTGGCCTAAAATTTCCTGCTTTCTGCCTACCTCCTTTTTTAAACAGTGGCGTCACGTTTGCTAATTTCCAATCCACCGGGACCACCCCAGAGTCTAGTGAATTTCGGTAAATTATCACTAGTGCATCTGCAATTTCCCTAGCCATCTCTTTTAGCACTCTGGGATGCATTCCATCAGGGCCAGGAGACTTGTCTACCTTTAGCCCCATTAGCTTGCCCATCACTCCCTCCTTAGTGATAACAATCGTCTCAAGGTCCTCACCTGTCATAGCCTCATTTCTATCAGTCACTGGCATGTTATTTGTGTCTTCCACTGTGAAGACCGACCCAAAAAACCTGTTCAGTTCCTCAGCCATTTCCTCATTTCCCATTATTAAAACTCCCTTCTCATCCTCTAAAGGACCAATATTTACCTTAGCCACTCTTTTTTGTCTTATATATTTGTAAAAACTTTTACTGTCTGTTTTTATATTCTGAGCAAGTTTACTCTCATACTCTATCTTACTCTTCTTTATAGCTTTTTTAGTAGCTTTCTGTTGCCCCCTAAAGATTTCCCAGTCCTCTAATCTCCCAGCAATCTTTGCCACTTTATATGCTTTTTCCTTCAATTTGATACTCTCCCTTATTTCCTTAGATATCCACGGTCGATTTTCCCTCTTTCTTCCGTCCTTCCTTTTTGTTGGTATAAATCTTTGCTGAGCACTGTGAAAAATCGCTTGGAAGGTTCTCCACTGTTCCTCAACTGTTCCACCATAAAGTCTTAGCTCCCAGTCTACCTTAGCTTTTAAAATAGGAACTGTAACTCATGGGTGGTGAGGGCCCTGCCTATTACTGAAGCTTCCCTCCCTATGATGCACATAACTTGGCACGGTCAAATTCTGTTGTTCGCGTGGACTTCATCCTGCATTACATGTAGTACCTCCATGATGAGCTGAAATGTTAAAATGCTACGGTTACTTGGTGATTTTATACAGATACATTGGTCCACAGTCTTGATGGTCTTGGGAGGTAGACAAAGGAAAACAAATGTTTCTATCCACTGGGAGTGTAATAATTACAACCATCTGAAGCGGCCTGGAGACATTTGCATTTCCCTACAGAGCATCAAAGTGCTATAAGTTTGCATTGTAGTGATTTTGCTGCTTCAAGTTATGACAATAGATTTTCAGATCTTTGTATCAAATATTTGTGTGTTCCATGTTACCTTATTCCATCTCTTTTAACCATATATCTGTAACACTACTGAGAATGATTACCTTGTTCAATAGAATCCTAGAATACCTACAATGTAGAAGGAGGCCATTCGGCCCATCGGGTCTACACCTACCCTCTGAAAGAGAACCCTACCTAGGCCCACTGCCTCGCCCTATCCTTGTAACCCCATAACCCCAACCTTTGGGCACCATGGGGCAATTTTTCAGAATTTTTCACATCTTTGGACGGTGGGAGGAACTGGAAAATGGTAATCGCTTATTGTCACAAGTAGGCTTCAATGAAGTTACTGTGAAAAGCCCCTGGTCACCACATTCCGGTACCTGTTCGGGGAGGCTGGTACAGGAATTGAACCTGCGCTGCTGCCTTGTTCTGCATGATAAGCCAGCTGTTTAGCCCACTGTGCTAAACCAGCCCCCGGAATAAACTCACGCAGACACAGGGAGAACGTGCAAACTCTACACAGTCACCCAAGGCCGGAATTGATCCCTGGTGCTGTGAGGCACTGTGCCTGACCACTGCCACCCCATAGTTTTCTTCCACTAAATATACTTTGTTTCCTTCTCTTATTTCTTTGTACGTCCAAAAATCCTAAAAGAGTTTACATTTTTTCCCCTCTAAGTGTGAAGAAGGGCTGAGTTTGAAGCAAATTCCAGTTGATGCTTTGTTTTTTGTTTTATCTGAATCCCGCCCTCCTGCACCATCCCTGTAGCCACGTGTTCAACTGTTCTCTCTCTCCCTATTCCTCATCTCGCTAGCATGTGGCACGGGTAACAACCCAGAGATAATAACTCTGTTTGTTCTAGCTCTAAGATTCCACCCTAGCTCCCTGAATACCTGCCTTACATCCCCATCCCTTATCCTACCTATGTCGTTGGTGCCTATGTGGAACACGACTTGGGGCTGCTCCCCCTCCCCCTTAAGAATCTCGAAAACACGATCCAAGACATCACGGACCCTGGCACCTGAAAGGCCACCACCACCACCACCACCACCAATATCGAAAGCGGTATACTTGTTACTAAGGGGAATGACCACAGGGGATCCCTGTACTGACTGCCAGTTGATGCTTTTTATTTGTGGAACAAATCAAGTCAATATTAACCTGGGTCTGCACTCAAAACAAGAACAAAGAACAATACAGCACAGGAACAGGCCCTTCGGCCCTCCAAGCCTGTACTGGTCAAAACACTCACCACTTCCTAGTGCCGTATCCCTCTATACCCATCCTATCCATGTATTTGTCAAGATGCCTTTTGAACGCCGTTAATGTATCTGCTTCCACAACTCCCCTGGCAATGCGTTCCAGGCACTCACCACCTTCTGCGTAAAAGACCTGCCTTGCACATCTCCTCTAAACATTGCCCCACTGACCTAGTAAATGACCCTTACACCCTGGGAAAGTGTGCCTGCCCATCCACTCTATCCATGCCCCTCATAATCTTGTAGACCTCAACCGGTCGCCCCTTGCTGAAGAAATTGCTGATACTGGGTGGGGGGGACAATGGATTACTTTGCTTGGTTTGAGTCCAGTAACATGGTTCACTGAAGCTGCAATATGATAAATGCTCATGGTTAATTTTTCATGTCTCTAGATTGTCCAGTTTGGTATGAATGAAAAAGTAGGCCAGGTATCCTTTGACTTCCCACGACAAGGTGAGATGACTTTAGAAAAACCATACAGTGAGGCCACTGCCCGACTCATTGATGAAGAAGTGCGATTAGTTATCAATTCTGCGTATGAGAGGACTCTGTCACTTCTAACAGAAAAAAGAGCGGAAGTTGAGAAGGTTAGAAAACATTAATATAACTTTAAAACCACATTATTGTCACTTTGAATGTTACTTTGAATAAAGTGGGAGCTGGCTAAGTTACTTTGGACTGCCCTCATAATCGATAGATTCATAGTCATACATCTCTTAAATGGAAGGCAAATTGGATAGATTCCTATATATGTGCACAGATTTTCCTGATATCTGGTATGTCTGGGCAGATGCCCAGCAAAAGCATTGTTTGTGTGCTTTCTCTTCATCAATCTTTGCAAAATAACTTGAAACTGAATGTTTTCATTCAAAAATGACAGCACTCCTTACTAGGCAAACAAGTATCTCGTGTTGCAAAATTTTGAAGCCATAACTAAGTTGTCACAAGCTGTCCCAGACTTGCCTTTATAGGGCATCGAACCTAATTTGGCCTATTTTGCAATTTTGAGCAATTCTATGAGGGATACATTTTTTTTTGCCACAAGAGGTACCTTTACATTAGATTGTCGTCAAAGACCATTAATAAGCCTAAAACCCAAAAGACATCATTTTGATGCTTTCAGGAGAATACACTAGTTTGGTATCTATCTGTATCTGGAATTATTCCTGTAGGAATTTGGGTCTTACTGCACAGTATGATGCAGAGTGCTGGTAAGTCCCAGTTTCATATCTCTGGCCTGTGCTGAGCTAACCAGCTGGCAGTAGCAACCGTGAATTCCTTGGGAAATGGATAAGAACATAAGAACTAGGAGCGGGAGTAGGCCATCTGGCCCCTCGAGCCTGCTCCGCCATTCAATGAGATCATGGCTGATCTTTTGTGGACTCAGCTCCACTTTCCGGCCCGAACACCATAACCCGTAATCCCTTTATTCTTCAAAAAACTATCTATCTTTACCGTAAAAACATTTAATGAAGGAGCCTCGACTGCTTCACTGGGCAAGGAATTTCATAGATTCACAACCCTTTGGGTGAAGAAGTTCCTCCTAAACTCAGTCCTAAATCTACTTCCCCTTATTTTGAGGCTATGCCCCCTAGTTCTGCTTTCACCCACCAGTGGAAACAACCTGCCCGCATCTATCCTATCTATTCCCTTCATAATTTTAAATGTTTCTATAAGATCCCCCCTCATCCTTCTAAATTCCAACGAGTACAGTCCCAGTCTACTCAACCTCTCCTCATAATCCAACCCCTTCAGCTCTGGGATTAACCTAGTGAATCTCCTCTGCACCCCCCCCCCCCCCCCCCCCCCAGTGCCAGTACGTCCTTTCTCAAGTAAGGAGACCAAAACTGAACACAATACTCCAGGTGTGGCCTCACTAACACCTTATACAATTGCAACATAACCTCCCCAGTCTTAAACTCCATCCCTCCAGCAATGAAGGACAAAATTCCATTTGCCTTCTTAATCACCTGTTGCACCTGTAAACCAACTTTCTGTGACTCATGCACTAGCACACCCAGGTCTCTCTGCACAGCGGCATGCTTTAATATTTTATTGTTTAAATAATAATCCCGTTTGCTGTTATTCCTACCAAAATGGATAACCTCACATTTGTCAACATTTTATTCCATCTGCCAGACCCTAGCCCATTCACTTAACCTATCCAAATCCCTCTGCAGACTTCCAATGTCCTCTGCACTTTTCGCTTTACCACTCATCTTAGTGTCATCTGCAAACTTGGACACATTGCCCTTGGTCCCCAACTCCAAATCATCTATGTAAATTGTGAACAATTGTGGGCCCAACACGGATCCCTGAGGGACACCACTAGCTACTGATTGCCAACCAGAGAAACACCCATTAATCCCCACTCTTTGCTTTCTATTAATTAACCAATCCTCTATCCATGCTACTATGCCATGCATTTCTATCTTATGCAGCAACCTTTTGTGTGGCACCTTGTCAAAGGCTTTCTGGAAATCCAGATATACCACATCCATTGGCTCGCCGTTATCTACTGCACTGGTAATGTCCTCAAAAAATTCCACTAAATTAGTTAGGCACGACCTGCTAGCAACTTAGCAGCTAGCAAGATCCCATTGTAATAATAGCCAGTGATCCACACCCCGCAGAGTGACTGGGGTGCCTTTGTGTTAGTGGGGGAGGAGTGTGGGGTCATGGTTAGTTGTGTAGGGGATGGGGGAGATGGGTGAGTGCGTGGGGTGGGAGGTGGTGGTTGTTTGGGTCTCTGTCTGTATGGGTATGGGTGCATGTTTGTCTGCCTGCTTGGGGATGTGGCTGTCTGTCCCGGTGGGGTTGTCTGTCTTTGTGGGGGGGGGGGGTCTGTGTGGTGCAGGGATTGGTGCCTGTGTGTAATGTGGGGAGGGGTGGTGTCTGTCAGATGTGGGGGGGCTTGTGTGAGTGTGTGGGTCATTGTAACATTCCTTTCAGTGTGATATTTGTTTTTGTCTATGTTGCCCAGCAAACTATTGTGCGATTTTTCACTGCATTGTTTTAGAAGCTATGCAGGTCTTTTTTTAAAATAAACTAAGTTTAAGACTTTATGTAATCATGAAAATGACATAGCATTTGTTTTCATTGTGGCAACTTGTATCTAAAGTATTCATTGTTTTAGCTTGCTTTGATCCTCATTTAAAGTTGCTGTTTACATTTTGCTTTGGAGCGCTACAGCTGGAACTTGTTGTTTACTTTATTTGGTGATTTATGATATTTTGCATATCAGCCTTTATAATTACAAAATGATTTGCTGTCCATTTGCAAAGCATTTATTTAAAAAGGAGAACCCCAGGAATCACGTGATGTGAGCGCAGGACCGGCTCTGCTCATCTTTCAATCTTTGTTATTATCTTTACGCACGTCTCTTTTTTAATCAATTTCTGGGTTGCATAGTTTTTTTCTATGTACCGTGAGCTCTTGAAAAATATTTCAGCACTACTGAGTCAAGATGATGGGCTTTAATCCTTATTGATTCATGGTGGCTGGAGGGAGTTGGGCTGGATCCCTGTCTTTCGTGGCTTAGCTGCTTTTGAGAGGATTCTTGCCATTGATGGTACAGTGTTCACCGAGGCATAATGGTTGAGAAGTTAATCCACCTGAATTACTTGGCTCCGTGGTGCAGGACATCAAAGCCCAGTTTCAAGAGTTGCGAGGTGTCTTTGTTGAGGCAATGGCGGCACTGGCTTGTAATGCAGAACAAGGCCAGCAGCGCGGGTTCAATTCCCGTACCAGCCTCCCCGAACAGGCGCCGGAATGTGGCGACGAGGGGCCTTTCACAGAAACTTCATTGAAGCCTACTTGTGACAATAAGTGATTATTATTCTTATTACTACAAGGAGGTGCCTGTGACAGAGAGATCATGATCTTTGCTGGAAGCCCACAGTTGAGTTTGTGTTACATGGCCTGTCATCCATCCTGAGGAATTTGCGTGAGGACGAGGGGGAAATGGTGAGGAGCCCTGCTGAGCTTGTTGTCTCCGGTGAGATGGGTGAACAGTTTCCCAGCTGTGTTTGAGAATGGCTGCCATGTTTCTGGAATCTCGACCTGGAGAGCGGGCATGTCAGATTCGATGGAGTGCATTCAATCCTGTCTCCGAGGTCTCGGGATGGATTAGTCTTCCAATGTCTGGTCCTGTGTGGTCCTGTTTCTGATGTCAGTCGAAAGGGATTGGGGTTGCCTAAACCAGACGGACGACCCCCAGCCCCAGGTTGTTGACCGCCTGGGCTCGTTCGAGTCAGCACGTTGGAAGTAATGAGGCTCGTGTTCCGATCACTGGCCCATCGAGTCTGCACCATCCCTTAGAAAAAGCACCCTACTTAAGCCCACGCCTCCATCCTATCCCTGTAACCCAGTAACCTCACCTAATCTGTTGGACACTAAGGGGCAATTTAGCATGGCCAATCCTCCTCACTAGCACAACTTTGGACTGTGGGAGGAAACCGGAGCACCCGGAGGAAATCCACGCAGACACTGTGCGAAAGTGCAAACTCTGCACAGACAGTTACCCGAGGCAGGAATTGAACCCGGGTACCTGGAGCTGAGGCAGCAGTGCTAACCACTGTGCCACCGTGCCATCCCAGACTCCTTGGAAGATCCTGAGGAGTGCTCACAGTTTCCAATCCTGCATTATCCTAAATACTTTCTTTGTGCGCAGTGGAGTGGCCTTTATCCTGATGACTACCTTGTCCAAAGATATGCAGGTTAGGTGGATTGTCCATGCTAAATTTCCCTTTGTGCCCAAAATTGCCCTTAGTGTTGGGTGGGGTTACTGGGTTATGGGGATAGGGTGAAGGTGTGGGCTTGGGTAGGGTGCTCTTTCCAAGAGCCGGTGCAGACTCGATGGGTCGAATGGCCTCCTTCTGCACTGTAACTTTTATGATTCTATGATTCCTCAGTTGTTATCCTGGACAATCATGCTAATCATGTTGTTGTCTAGTAATGTAAATGAGCCCAGGGTCTCCCATAGAAAAAGTGAGCAAGAACAAGAAACTGAGCTTCCATAATCCCATCTCCCAGGACAAAACAGATCATCAAACTACCAGCACCATTCTCAAAAGAGTAACAGGATATTGTGGGGCAAAGAACCAAAAGGAAAAAAGTCAGATCCCAGTCGAGGAAAAAAAAAACTGGGGAGATGTACACCAGGACAGAAGGGCTGTCAGAGCGGTCCCCAGACTGGGGATTGCCCTAGCCCCCCACTACACTCCACCACAACCTTCCAAAAGGAGAGGATTCGACCACCGCACAGCCAACATAAATTTGTATGTTTGCCCGCCCTGCAAAGGAAGTAAATGTTTTGGGTGTGATGTCCTGCACTGTTAGTTATCCTGAATTAATAAGGCTTTGTCTTGTTAAGCTGGATATTGATTGTGGGATTTGTGCACGATATCCTAATATATCCTTGGTAGGGGTGGGGTTGAGCAGAGCCGGAACTGGGTATGGGGTGGACGGTGAGGGTAGTACGGTTAGTTCTGGCCTCGCTTTGTTCGAGGAAGGTCCCCTGTAATTAGACCAAATTTGTTTTTGGCTGCGCCTTTTTCTTCTTCAGGCCCAGGTGGACAGTGTATTATCCTGTTGCAGAATGAGGTTTTTTGGACTCTCTCCTTTTTTGGGGCAGTGGGTCTCCCTCTTTGACTGTTCTATTTGCTGTCCAAGCTTTTGTGAGGCCAATCTAAATATCCTTTCTTTTTGATGGCAGGTGGTGTATCTGGTGGGCTGGTCCCTCTCAGGAGGGTTTCTTTCGGTGCTATTTGTCATATAGGCCTGAGCTGGCTTAGCTTTGGAGGGGTGTAAGGAAAGGAATGTCATGGTAGTCCTTGGAACCAATTCTCTGATCCCAGGCCCAGTATCACGTCACCATCCTCTTGCACCTTTGGAGCGGGGCTCCTTCCTTGCGGGGGGGGGTCCGATGTGGGTGATCCACATTGGAAAGGTGAGGAAATGGGGTAGGTCCGAAGGTAATGTCCAATATTCATCCTGGTCAATTCCTCTTGGGTGTTGCTTGGGGTCCACGTGGTGGTTGGTTGACCAGTTCTCATCTAGTGTAATATTGTAGATCCGATGGGTTAATTCTGACAATTGTAATCTTCTTATTCACTCTTCTAACTTTGAGAGGTGTTAGGGGCGTTGCTTTTCTTTCTTTTAGTCTTGGTGACCTTGTGGGCTAGTTGTGGTGGTGTTGGAAGGTGGGCCTTTGCAGCACCGGCAAACATACAAATTTATGTGGGGTGAGGGGGCAGGGTAATCCCCAGTCTGGGGGCTGTTCTGACAGCCCTTCTATCCTGTAGTGAGTCTCCCCACTTTTTTTGTTCGACTGGGATCTGACTATTTTCCTTTTGGATCTTTGCCCCGTGATATCCTGTTACTCTTTTGAGGATGGTGCTGGTGGTTTGATGATGGGAAGCTCGGTTTTTTGTTCTAGCTCACTTTTTAATTCTATGGGAGACCCTGGGTTGATAATATAGGTTTGGTTGTGCCCAGTCCTCGCTTTGACTTTGTCCTTGTCCTTTGCCACCTCAAAGGTACAGGATGGCTGTCCATTCCAACCTGGATCTGGAGAAGAGTTTAAATTGCACTAGGAGTTAGTCGATTTCCCCTTTTCTCGGGGTATTGTTATCTTTTGTCATTTTGTTTTGAAGTTATGGGTCTGATGTAGGTCTGAAATGTTGCTTGTATCATGTTTGGTACAGATCGGTCTTGTCCCTGATTCATCCAGTCTTATTGTTCTTAACCTTGTAATGTCTTGTTTTCTGCTGTACTTGCTGTACATTGACTTTTATTTGTTTCATGGGAATTTTTGTGAAGAATTGAGAATTTCAATAAATGGACAGTTAAAACAAAAAGCCCCCCCCCCCCCGGACCCCCCGGACGTCCTCTGCTGTTATTTTATAACATTGCGTGGAATGTACAACACGGAATCGGGGCCATTGCAGGTGTTTATGTTTTATATGAACTTCCTCCCACCCAAATTCATCTAACCCTATCAGCATGTGTTTATCTAGCTTTGCCTTCAGTGTATCAGTGGTATTCACCTCAACTATACTGCGTGGTGGCTAGCTGCACATTTAAATTACTCTGTGGGTAAACCAGGTTCTCCTGAAATCCATATTTGAATTATCTTGTATTTATGGCCCTATTTTTAGTTTCCCTCAAGGAAGCACTTTATCATCATCCACCCTATTGGGCCCTTTAATAATCTGGAAGGTCAGTTTGCCCCCTCAGCCTTCTCTTTTCTTTTATTCTAGTATTTTATATTTAGTGCTTAGTGTTTGTGTTTTATTGCAAATTTCAGATTGCTCAGCGATTGTTGGAAAAAGAGGTACTGGACAAGGCAGACATGGTTGAACTGTTGGGGCCTCGACCATTTGCAGAAAAGTCAACGTACGAGGAGTTTGTGGAAGGGACAGGGAGCCTCGAGGAAGACACATCCCTTCCAGAGGGCCTCAAAGACTGGAACAAGGATCGGGAAAATGAGAGAAAGTATCAGAAGAAGAACAATTTGGAAGAGGGCTCCGCGGAGGGTTGGGATACTAAATGAGGCAAACTAATTAATTAGCTTTGTATTTTTAAGAAATTGTGATCCTACAATAGGAAAATTGTGCCTCCTTGATTGTGTTCAGACTTGTTGGTTAAAGAATTTTTAAAAAACTCACACATGGTTCAGCAGCTCAACTCTCCGCATTCATTGTGGCCTTGCTGGTAATTCATTTCCACTGGGCTAACTTGTTCTGTCAAAATGAACATGAAGCAAAAATAGCAATTTGTTTTAAGGTCTTAAATGTATTTTAACAAAGATTGCTGCTTCACTTTAGCACTTGAAGACACAAGTCTCTGACTGCACACTGCATCTGGTTCCATTTGAATGGAACTTTTATTTATGAATCAGTTTTGCTATACATTAGAAGATGGAAGGTATTATCTGCTGAGCTAGCAGGCACAGATGGTTGAGGATTAACGTACATAATTTTCTGTACCCTGTGCCCTCTCAATCCTTTGTTCGGGGCTGCAAGCAATTGAAGACTTGAATGTAATTAATAGGTTGTGTAAATAATGTTTATTTTGAAACTTCAACAAATGTACAAAAATAAAAGGTATAATATTGAATTTTGAGATTGGCCTTCGGCCGATACACAAACACAATTTGTTGGGAAAGGCTGTGAGTTACACTATTAATACCCACATTAATCAAATATAAGGTACTCCAAACCATCAGATGATTTCAAAATGAAATTACAAAGGGCACCACAGCAATAAACAAATTATATTCCTGAAGTGAATATTAACAGAACTAGTTACATGTTACCCTCTGGTTAGTTTCAGCTTTCGACTCACCAACTTTTGCACATGATTGCTCCAAAGTTTCTTCGTTATTTCAGAGGTTTTCCAGTATTGTTGCAGCTTTTACCTGTTGGTGGTGGGGGGGGGGGTTTAATATAAACAGCACTAATTTCTCTCACCACCTGTCCATAAACAGAGAGCTTTTGTTTCCCTCTTTATAAACGGTGGCATATTTCTTAACTCCTTGGTTTTGATGTGGCCCAATTTTCTATTAATAACCCCACAGCAAATTCTACATAGGATGAACTCAACGGGTTTGTTTATTTGCACATACTCAAAACGCAAAAAGAAGATTCGTAACATTCCCCTCACCTTCAGATAGTAAAGAGAGAGAGATAGAGAAAAGGAGATTTACAGTAAAGGGCCACAAAATAAATATTGTTTCATGTGGGTTCCAGAGCCCCAGATCAAAGTCAACCTTCACCGAGGTCAGCAGGCTGAAAACCATTGAAAATTGTGGGCCCCTTTGTATTCACTTTTCTGGTTGTGTTGACTTCACAGGATGAGACTGGCATGCAGAAATTAATCAGTCTTGCAGGCGATAATAATAATGTCACAAGTAAGCTTATATTAACACTGCAGTGAAGTTGCCGGAGAAAGCCCCTAGTCGCCACATTCCGGCACCTGTTCGGGTACACCGAGGGAGAATTCAGAATTTCTAAATTGCCTAACAACGTGTCTTTCGGGACTTGTGGGAGGAAACCGGAGCACCGGGAGGAAACCCACGCAGACACGGGAAGAACGTGCGGACTCCACGCAGTGACCCAAGCCGGGAATCAAATCTGGCACCCTGGAAGTGCTACCCACTGTGCTGCCCGTAATGGCATAGAATTTTTAGTCGCGTAGATGGGGCCAATTGTTCAGCTCCTTTTCTGTGAGGATGCCAGGTAGATGTTAAACAGTAGATTGAGCTTTGCAGTTTAAAAAAGGCAGGAAGTACTACACGCCAAAGCCACATGTGCAATGATTCCCACCTCACCACACTGACTTTCTTTTTGAAAATCTTTTATTGGCTTTTCTCATATTTACATTTTTCTTGCCCGCGCTAATTCACTTTATTTTTACAGAGAAGTTTATTTTGTCCTTCATTTAACTAACTCTATGTACAATTCATTGCCCTCTGGATTGGTCTATAATTCTGCCCCCCCCCCCCCAATTGGCTTCAGCACCCTTCCTCTTTCGTGGTTTCCCCACCTACCCCCCCCCCCCCCCCCCCCCCCCCCAGGTTACGCAGTCCTTTGGTTCCTCACCTATCTTTTTTTCCTAGCTTACTCCTCGTTGCTGGCCTCGAACGGGTTTTGGGACAGGCTGACAAACTGCCCCCAAGTGTCCAGAAAGCCTTCCTCTGACCCTTGGATGGCGTACTTAATCTTCTCCATTTGGAGAAATTCTGAGAGGTCAGCGAGCCAGTCTGCAGCTGTTGGAGGTGCTGCCGATCGCCAGCCGAGCAGGATTCTCCGGCGTGTGATTCGGGAAGCGAAAGCAAGGGCGACCACACTGACTTTGACAAAGGATGTGTATCCCTCGTCTGGGTGTCTCAAATTTTTTAACATTTCAACCATTACAAATTGGAAGGAAGCTTGCGGGCCCCTTTTTATTAGCAGACGCCAGTTGGCTAGCCTGGGTTATGAAATGCAGATAGCCTTTGTATAGTTTTCTTTGAAGTTTGCTTGTTGAACCACATGGGGTTAGTAGTGGCTCCATAGATAACAAGGTGTGAGATTTCCCCAATGCTACCAGGTAGCTTATTTTGCTTGAGGGTCACAGACACACATAGATTCAGAGATTTGACTTTTGTCTAGTTTTTAAAATTTTGGGAATAGCCATGAGCATAAATATTTGTAAAAATATACAATGTGAAGTCTTCCAAGTGGGTATCCCAATCGAGGAACCAGCAGAAGATACTGTGGGAAATACATACTGGCATGAAACTGATTTTTTTTGCACTCCCACCCACACCTGCCATTGAACCCAGCGGCAGGGTCATGTGAGAATTCTGCCCATAGTGAAAGATTCAATCATAATCTTTTGCTAGACCTTCAAAGATTTCAAAAGTATCAGCTCAAACCTGAGTGGCAAATGCTTTTGCAAGTTGGACACCAATGGGAAATGTATTCAGCTCAATTTATAACAGCCACCTGGAAAGAACCTGCAATCTTTTTATTCATAGCACCCAGCTGATTCCCAGTCTTCACCTCCACTATTCTAACCTCTATTCCATGTCTTGGAAAGAGGAGCTTGCATTTATATGGTGCTTTCATGACCCCAGCCTAAAGTGCTTTCCAGCCAATTAAGTACTTTTGAAGTGTAACCACTGTAGTTATAGGATAGTTGTAATGTAAATCAGTATTTGTGTGAAAAACTTACTCAAATCAGTCCTCTATTTACATTTCAAAGATTTGAATATGCCTCCTTGTCTTATTGTCATAATTTAATTTGAAGTGTTCTAGATTATTGTCATAATTTAATTTGAAGTGTTCTAGATTGTTTTCTTTGTTATCCTTAATCACCTCATATTCCTCTATACAATCCACCCGTCAATCATGTCCTATCTAAATCTTTAAATTAAATAGTGGGAGGGAGGGATCAGGTGAGAGCAGATGTGACAAACAAAAGAGAAAAAACCAGGCAATAGAGCAGAGTAGCAACATCGATAATGATAACCAGAGTTTGGCAGGAAGGGGCAGAGCATACAAACTTACGCAGCAGCAGATAAGGCCAGGGTTTGCAATAATGATAAAAAGACAGAATTAAGGACTACTAAATGTGTGCAGCATTGATATTGATACCACAAATAGAAATTAATCTATTTGACTTGTTAGCCATGCAGGAGACGTGGTTACAAAGTGTCCTAAACATTCAAAGTATTTGACATTTTGGAAAGACAGGATGGTAGGAAAATGTGATGGACTTGCTGTTATTTAAGGATAACAGTAGTGAGGGATTACCATAGTTCAGAAGATCAAAATATAGAATCAATTTGAGTAGAGATAAATAGAAACGGGTAAGAAGTTATTGAAGTTGTTTCTAGACCCCCTAACGGTACCTATACTGTAGAACAGTAACATAAATGAATAAAGAAGGCTTTTAAAGTACTGTTAGCGAGAGAGGATCTCAAAGAAATCACTCAACGCCCAGGGCTGCTGGTCCTCGCATCAGTTTATTTCGCCGGTGGGGAGATGGCGTCTGTTAAAGTCCCAGACCGTCTCTCCACCGAACAAAGGAAAACATCCATTCTTATACATTTTTCGAAACAACTACACAGCCCATTTTGGCTGAACCTTGCCCAATAATACTGATTATAGATTACATACATTAGTTATATATCCAATTAAATTTGACATTGCGTAAAATGGGTTGGTACCTTACCAGCCCTGGCTTCATGAAGAAGTCGCTGAGACTAACTGTTCTCTCTCCTGCCTGCATCAGTGACCTTAGGCTGGCAAGAATGAACAACGATCCTTGTATTTCTCTGTGTCTGCCTCCCTAGAATCTCCCATGCTTGTTTCCCTCAATGTCTTACATTATTTATACCAGTTTGCAACTTAACCCAACTAATCGTTGTTCAGGAATGTGGCTAATTCAGCTAAAAGCCATTTTGTGACTTTAGTATTGCCAACTCAGCTAACAGCCATTTTGTGTAACTTCTTTTTTAATTGTATGTCTGTCCTTTCTGATATTAATAATTTTTAGGTTATAAAATCACACGCATTATCCCTACAGATTGCCTCTTATACAAGCATCTAAACCAATGGGCACCTTTTGTCTAAAAACCTTCTTTCTAAATCTGACTTCAACATACTGTAATAATCATGGTGATTTTAATGTAGATTGGGTGATTCAAATTGGCAAAAGTAGCCAAGAAGATGATTTCAAAGACTATTCGGGACAATTTCTGAGAGCAATATGTTCTAGATTCTAGTGGGCAGCACGGTAGCATTGTGGATAGCACAATCGCTTCACAGCTCCAGGGTCCCAGGTTCGATTCTGGGTTGGGTCACTGTCTGTGCGGAGTCTGCACATCCTCCCCGTGTGTGCGTGGGTTTCCTCCGGTTGCTCCGGTTTCCTCCCACAGTCACAAAGATGTGCAGGTTAGGTGGATTGGCCATGATAAATTGCCCTTAGTGTCCAAAATTGCCCTTAGTGTTGGGTGGGGTTACTGGGTTATGGGGATAGGGTGGAGGTGTTGACCTTGGGTAGGGTACTCTTTCCAAGAGCCGGTGCAGACTCGATGGGCCGAATGGCCTCCTTCTGCACTGTAAATTCTATGAAATAGATCCAAAGTTTGGGTGTAACAATACTATTATATTTAAATAAAAACATTTACATGGGTTTGGAAACAAAAGTTAGCTAAAATGAATTGGGAAACTGGATTAAAAAGTAGGACAGTTGAGCAGAGGCAGACATTGAAGAAGATATTTCATAACTCTCAGCGAAGATATAGTACATTAAGAAAAAAAGATTCTATGAGAAGAATGCAGGATGCGTGGCTAACTAAAGAAGCCAAGTACAGTATCAAAATTTAAGGGAAAGTGCACAATATTAGTGGTAAGTTGAAAGATTGGACAAATTTTAGAAACCAGAAAAGAATAACTAAAAAAGGAGAAATTAGGGTAAGAGAGGAAGTTGACTGGAAATACACATGTAGTATTTCAACAGGTATTTTAAAAGGGGAAAGGTAGCCTTTAGAGCAGTGGTTCTCAACCGGGGTCCCTGGGGGTCCATGTAACATTACTGGGGGTCCACACAAAAAAAATACCGAATTGGGGGTCCACGGTGATATTTTAGTGGTCCATAGAGCAATTCTACTTCAGAACAATTGTTATTACTGAGAATCAAGTAGAAGAAAAAAATGTTTGTTTTCATGATGAATATTCACCTTTCTCTCTCTCTCTCTCGCACTGACAAAGGTCAAAGAGAGATTATAATCTATCTAATTTACCTCGAGGTAAATACCCACGGTTGACCTGACGCTTATGCCATGTTTCTCCTTGACAAGTTTAATGAATGATTTAACACAGTAATCACTAGAAACTGTTTATATTTGATATGAATTGGTTATTTTTAGAGTAATTTAATTCAATTTAGTCAGTAAAAAGTTTTTTTCATTACTTTTCATATTAGAATAAGTTTGGCAACGTACGAAAATACCGCTAATCCGTTTCCAACCCTCACAGTAAGGTAGATGGACTTTAGGATTAGTTTACCACGCATATAAGAAGCTTTTTTTTCTGTGGAATGGCTATGGGGGTCCACAAAAAAAAATTAAGAGGAAAAGGGGTCCATGGGTTAAAAAAGGTTGAGAACTCCTGCTTTAGGGGGTGAGACTGGGGAAGTAATAATGGAAACAAGGACATGGTGGAAGCGTTGAACAAGTATTTTGTGTCTGTCTTCACTAAAAAACAAAAAATCCCAAGAATAGTATAAAACCTAGAGGTAAAAGTGAGGGTGGAACTTAAAATAATCAGAATCACTTGGGAAAAGTATTAGAATGAAAGGCTGACAAGTCCCCTGGACCTGATGACCTGCATCTGAGGGTCTTAAAAGGCTGCACAGATAGAAGAGGCATTGGTTGTAACCCTCCAAAATTCCTTAGATTCTCGAAAGGTCCCAGCGAATTGGAAAATTACAAATGTGACACCTTTGTTCAAGGAGGGAGGGAGGGAGATAGAAAGCAAGAAGCTACAGGCCAATTAACCTAATATTTGACATAGAGGTAATGCTGGAATCCATTATTAAAGCGGTAACAACAGTACAATTAGAAAATTATAATACAATCAGCCAGAGTCAACATTGTTTAATGAAATGGAAATTGTGTTTGACTAATTTATTAGTTCTTTGAGGTTGTAACTAGCAAGGTGGACAACGGTGAAACTCTTATGCATGGTGGAATTGGATTTCCAAAATGCATTCACTAAGGTACCATACCAAAGGTTACTTCATAAATTAAAAACTCCTGGTGTACAGGGTGGCTAGAGGATTGGTTGGCTAACAGGGAGCTCAGAGTAGGGTTAAATGGGCCATTTTTAGGTTAGCGAGCTGTAACTAGTGGAATGCCACAGGGACCTGTGCTGGGACCTCAACTATTTATGATCTATATTAACGTTTTGGATGGAGGGACCAAAAGTAGAGTTGCTATTTTTGCTGATGACACAAAGATGGATGGGAAAGTAAGTTGGCAAGAGAACATATGTTGTCTACAAAGGAATTTATAGAGTTTAAGTGAATGGACAATAATTTGGCAGATGGAGTAGAATATGAGAAAATGTAAACTTGTTCACTTTGGCAGGAAGAATGGAAAAGCAGTGTGTTATTTAACTAGAGAGATTCTACAGAACTTTCTGGTGGAGTGACATCTGGGTGTCCTGATACGTGATCACAGAAAGTGTGGAGATACAGCAAATACCTGGAATGGCAGATCATAGAATTTACAGTGCAGAAGGAGGCCATTTGGCCCATCGAGTCTGCACCGGCTCCTGGAAAGAGCACCCTACCCAAGGTCAACACTTCCACCCTATCCCCATAACCCAGTAACCCCACCCAACACTAAGGGCAAGTTTGGACACTAAGGGCAATTTAGCATGGCCAATCCACCTAACCTGCACATCTTTGGACTGTGGGAGGAAACCGGAGCACCCGGAGGAAACCCACGCACACACGGGGAGGATGTGCAGACTCTGCACAGACAGTGACCCAAGCCGGAATCGAACCTGGGACCCTGGAGCTGTGAATGCAAGGGGAACCAAGTGTAAAAATAGGAAAGTTTTGCTACAACTGTACAGGGCCTCAGCAATACTGCTTTCTTCCCCAGAGAACAGTGGAGATGGGGGGGGGGGGGGGGGGGGGGGGGTAATTGACTATATTGAAGGCTGAGTTAAATAGCCTTTTACTCCTGCTCCCAATTTCTATATCCATGTTTTTGCTTGTTCTTGTGTCCCGTCAAGGCTGAAAACCCCCTGCAGACCTTCCTTACCTTTCAGTCCAGTTAGCTAATTTGGGGTTTGTGGATGCTGACTGTCTCCAATATGCTTTGGTATCTTGCAACTTTGTGCCTCCAGAATCAAAGAATGCTATACAGGTTAAGCTTGACTTCCTCTGACTTCAATATGACCTCAAACGTTGGAAAACACCCAAAAGGACAAAGGCAGGAGGTGCATGGGAACGCCAGCACCTCCCAGTTCCCCTCCAAGTCACATACTGACTTTGTGATATATTACCACTCGTTCATCGTCACTGAGTCAAAATCCTGGAACTGCCTCCCTGAAGGCACTGTAGGAGTAACTTCACCACACAGTTCGAAGTGCGTCAAGGAGACACCTTCTCAAGGGCAATTAGGGATGTGCAATAAAATGCTGGTCTTTCCCCTGGCACTCACACCAATGGAGAGTAATATTAGAATGAACATTGCATTTAAGGATCCTGATCATAGTGATGATTTCTGGATCATTCTTTGTTAAAGGAAAATCACGCTACTAATGTTTATCTGCCCACGTGTCACACTAACAAATATCCAGCATTGGTCAAACACAAGCCCCTATTCTGTGCTCTGCACTAAAAGCTGTGCTGGAAGTAATTTAGCTGCAATGAGATCAGACGCTGATATTACAAAGCTAAGTCAAACAGTTGTTTTTTTCACCTCCCACACACATTGTTCCACAAAATCCATTGGAGTTTGTTTCTTTCCTTTAGTCTTTTCACTCCTATGCAATATGTCGACAACATCAATCCTTATTATCTCAGATTACTCTCTAAAGTCCACTTCTCAATTGCCTATGTGTTGTAGAAAAATATTTTCCTTTACCCTCTACTTTCTTTCACTGAGCCATGGATGTAATGTTGGTACTGACTAACAATGAGGTAAGATATTTTTCATAGAATAGCTTTTAAATATCAGATTTACTCTATCATTTAAAGAATTTCCCAATTCTGGCATTGATAGTTTTGATCACTGAGAGAGATAAGGTAGTACAACAGTCTTGTTTGAACAGATTGATATTATGACTGAGACAATATTCCTTCTTTTTGCCACCCCAGTAAATCTAGCTGTTAGATTTAACAGGGAGTTGTGAGTTCAGATCTTCACATTCATCAGTGATGTACCATCAATTGGACTCGAGACACGATGAAGATCCAAACTGTGGCTTTAATCAGCTAGTTGTTAGCCCGGTGGTCGACTACAGAGAAAGGCCGACCGCCGGGAAACCTGGGTACTTATACCCCGCCTCGGAGGCGGGGTCTACTTGCCTCTCGACCAATTGGTGAGCAGTCACATGACTAGTCCCAGCCACCAGACGAGAGGCACATGACCAGCCAGAGCCAATGGGAAACCAATGCTCTGCACCAATGGCAGTGCTCCCACTCATAACACCACAATCAGCTCTCGTTGAAGGGAGCATTGGTAATTCTAATGTTCTGATGAAAGGTCACTGACCTTAAACATTAACTCTGTTTCTCTCTCCACACACACGACCAGACCTGCTGACAATTTACAGCTTTTTCTGTTTTGATTTTAGCGGCTGCACTCACAATTCTAACATGGGTTGCAGGGGCAGAATCATTGAATTGTTACAGCACTTGAAGACCATTCAGCCCATCATCTCTGTTTGTACTCTGAAGGAACAATTCACCTAGAGCCACTCCCCTGCCGTCTTCCTGTACCCCTGTTGATTCTTTCTTTTCAGATAATATTCCAATTCCCTCATGAATGTTTCCAGTCCTCTGCACCACCCCAGCATCTAAATGGCATTGGACGATTGGGCAGTCCCCTTGCAATTCAACCTTTGCTATTGATTTGATTTGTTATTTATTGTCACAGTGCTGAAGTGCAGTTGTTGCTCGTTGTGTTCTCTCTTTAATTGGCTCTGTTTATGGCGGTTAATATGATCGCCTTCCTTAATTCTAATTACGTTTGCTCAAGAGTCGCCAGGTATCTTTCGATACCACCACTAGGTTCAAAACCGAATACTGATCAAAGACTCGATACACCAGTTAGTAAGTTCAAAATCAATGCTCCTTTATTTACACACAGTCAAATATACTCATGCACAAACTCTACTAACTAAACTATCACTACTACTAAATGCAATACTTAGCTTTGGGAGCCCACTCAGTCAGAGGAACAATGCCCGTTGTCCAGTTCTGAGGCTGCTGGGGTTGAGCTGGTACGGAATAGCAGATAAGAGCGTCTGTCTCGTAGCGTGCGTTGACTTTGGACTTACTTGTTCTGGTGCAGCTGCTAGGCAGGTCTCTCCTCGCTGAGAGCCAAGGCCAAGAGAGCAAGTCTGTCTTGGGGGATCCTTCTTACACCCAAAGGGGGCTTTGCGCGCTTTTGGGAGGGCCTTGAACTTGGTTCCAATTAATTGGACTGTTTTTTGATCATTCCTATCGATTTCCTCCAATAAAGGGGTGGCTGCCCTGATTGCTGGGTGGGCCCTAGGTGGCCGTTGGCCTGCTTTGTTCTAGTCTCCTCTGGCGCCGGGGTGTCTGCTTTGGTATCGTTTACCTAAATGTTACTCTTTTGTCCCCGGCGATGGCCCATTAGTATGGTAATGGCTTTTCAGTATCGGTCTTGTCTGGGAGCTACAGCTCCAATCAACAGACAAACCTTGCACCTGCTTGCTTTCTCAGCATTGTCCATTTTCCCTGCATTCTTTGCAAAGTGTCCATTTTGTAATCGGGACGTGGCCATTCCAGATGGCTACACCCTCTCCTTGTGTTCCTCAACGCGAAGCGTGAAGGATCACATTACCGCGTCGTGTCGTTCTCGGACCAAGCGGGGCTTGCATAAGCAGGTTCTACACTGCCCTATCTTATGAAACACAATTTTACCTAAATCATTTTAAATACATACATTATTATAAACTCTATGGGGCGCTATGACATTCAGACATGCATTACAAAATAAAAAAACTGGAACCTCTAACTATCCTCAATAAACTATCCTCACTCAAACAATCCAAAAATAATCTATAACATCTTAAACTGTACAAATAGCAGCACACAAATTCCTCTGGCTTGGCAGTCAAGCACAGAGTTTTACATTTCTTTATTGAACAAAGCACACAAAGAAAAACGAATGAACTTTAATTCATGTCAAGGGGTTCGGCGTTTGGTGAAGTCTTGAGCTGGTTTATGTGAAACCACGCAGACTTGCCATTGGGATATGTAATTTTGTATACCGAGGGGCTGACTTCGTCTGAAATGGTGTACGGTCCGGAAAATTTAGGGGAAAGGAATGAACTGGGGTTGTATAGGGAAAGCATCACTTGCTGCCGTACTGTAAACTCAGTGGCGTGTACTGTTTTGTCAAAACAAGCCTTGCTCTCCTCCGTGTCCCAAGTCTCACAGCTGCTGCAAGTTGGGCTGCCTTTATATTCTCAATTAGCTGCTGTACAGAGTTTTCATGTGTGAAGGCTGTGACTGCGGGGCTGGCCAAATCCAGTCCTAATAAATACTCTGTCCCTTTCATGGGGCGTTCGGTCATGAGAGTGTGGGGGGGTGTATCCTGTGGACGTGGAAACCGTGTTCCGTAAAAACATTAAAGCAAATGGGAGAAGTGAATCCCAGGTGCCGTTATTCTGCTGCACCATTTTCCTGAGGATGGCTTTTAATGTCCTGTTCATCGTCTCTACAATACCACTTGACTGGGGGTGGTATGTGATGTGAAACTTTTGTCTAATGCCAAAAATTGTGAGGATGTTTTTCATTACACGTCTTGTAAAATGGGAGCCTTGATCTGACTCTATACTGCGGGGGAGGCCCCATCTTGTGAAGATGTGATGTGTTAGGATTTTAGCTGTTGTTTTTGCCGTATTCGTTCTTAATGGAAAAACTTCCACCCATTTTGTGAAGGTGTCGATGACCACCAACACATAACCATTTCTGCAAGGGGGTAGGGGTCCTATGTAATCTATCTGCAGATTCGTCCAGGGGCCATTAACGGGGCGGGTATGACTAAGTTGAGCCTTTTTTGCATATCTGTCTGGATTGTTCTGGGCACAGATCAACAGCGCCGGCTCTAGGGTTGCTGGCGCCCCGGGCAAGCTGAACTTCGGCGCCCTTGGGGGGGGCGGGGCCGGGGGGGAGGGGCGGGGCCGGGGGGGGGGGGGGGGGCGGGGCCGGGGGGGGGGGGGGGCGGGCAGGGGGGGCGGGGCAGGGGGGGGCGGGGCAGGGGGAGGGGGCGGGGCGGGGAGGGGGCGGGGCGGGGGGGGGGCGAGGAGGGGGGCGGGGCCGAGCGGGGAGGGGGCGGACCGAGCGGGGAGGGGGCGGACCGAGCGGGGAGGGGGCGGACCGAGCGGGGAGGGGGCGGACCGAGCGGGGAGGGGGCGGACCGAGCGCGGGGGCCGCCCTGGGGGCGGGCGGCCACCGCGCATGCACTGGTTGGCACCGGCCCAACTGCGCATGCGCGGGACCCGAGTCTCTGGCGCCCCCAAGCACATAGCGCCCCGGGCGACAGCCCGAGTTGCCGGTGCCTTGAGCCGGCCCTGCAGATCAAGCAATTCTCAATATAGTGGGTTATATCGGCTTTTATATCAGGCCACCAGCAGAGCGGTCTGAGGTGGGCTAAGGTGGGTTCAATGCCTTGGTGTCCATGATTGTCATGGAACTGACAAATGATCTGGTTTCTGTCCTGACTGGCAACTACATAAATGCCTTCTTTCAAAATCACACGTCATGTGTGGTTATTGCATTTTAAAACTTATCATACTGGGCTGGGAAGGTTCCCTTTAAAACTTCCCCGAGTTTCTCATCTTCCTTCTGTGCTTTCACTAGATCCTGAATGTTGGTCTGTGAGACCTGAACTGCGTGTACTGGGGTGCTTTCGGGGGGGGGTTCCAAAAATAACCATGCCTGGAACCTGCCTTCGCTAGGGCGTCTGCTTTAATGTTACGGGGGGGGGGAGAACGGTGATGACTGCGAACTTTAATGATTCCATATTTCCTGTCTTTCGCTTTCTCTAAGATATGTCGGAGTAATGGGGCTGAGGGTTGGGGTTTTCCATCTGCGGAAATAAATCCTCTCATTTCCTACAGGGGTAGGAATTCCGTTAAACTATTACAGACATACAAGCTGTCCGAATAGATGTCTGCTGGGGTCGGGAACGAGTCGGGGTGGTCTACAATGTAAGCTCTGTTGCCTGCGAGCCTAAGTGTCCTGGCAACTTTAGTGAAATCTCATCTAGGGCGCGTCCTTGCACGTCCTCTACATAAATGCCGCACCCGGTGATTTTCTTTCCATTTAAAACTGTGGAGGAGCCATCCACATAAATCTTCAGGGGTGCGCACTGTCTGGGGGCTGGGGTCTCTGGGGGGTGTCTTAGGTATAAGTGGGCCTGTGTTGTGTTTTGTGGTGATGATCTCACACTCATGACGGGTGCCTGCATACTGAAAATTATCGGCACGGAAGGTGTGGGTCTTGGTTCTTTTTACTGTAATGTCCCATCCTGTAAAAGAAGGGTCCAACAGGCTGTGCGTATTTGGCTGACTGTGCCACCTGGGGGCTGTGCTGAGTGCTCTTTTTCAAGCATCCACGGCATCCGTATGCTGTGGAAGCTATTCCCAAGGTGTCTGCTTCTTGAGAAGTTCGGATAGGGGCGCTGCTTTAGTGGCGAAACCATCAATATGGTTTCGGCAGTAGCCAACCAGTCCTAGAAATGACCGGAGGGCTGAGACATTGTGGGGAAGGGGCAATTTGACGATCGAGTCAATTCTCTTTTGCTCGATCTCGCGTTTACCATGAGTGATTACTGTACCCAAGTAAATCACTTTTTCTTTCAAAATCTGGGCCTTCTTGGGGTTGACTTTACATCCAATTTCTTTTAGGAGTCCTAGGCGTTCGGCGAGAAGCGAAATGTGCTCTCCCTTTGTGTCTGTTTGTAGTAGCAAGTCATCTACATACTGAACCAAACAATCGGGGCGGGAAAATTTTGCTAATCCTTTTGCCAGCTGTCGGTGTAAAATGGAGGGGGAGTTGTGGAAGCCTTGTGGAAGGCACGTCCATGTATATTGCTGTCCCTGGAATGTGAAGGTGAATTTGTACTGGCACGCTTTATCCAATGGAATGGACCAAAAGCCGTTGCTAGTGTGCAAAACCGAAAAAATATGACTGGAGTCCCTGTTTGAGCATGGTCTTGGGACTCATGGCTATGGTGGGGGCTGCTGCTGGGGTTACTTTGTTCAGTTACCGGTAATCAATGGTCAGTCACCATGATCCATCCGGTTTCCTGACGGGCCAAATGAGTGCGTTGTTTGTGGAGGCTACTGATCTGAGTACGCCTTGGTCAAGTAAACTCTCTATTACCTTTGAGATTTCTCCCTCTGCTTCCTCTGGAAATCTGTACTGCTTCTGGGGCCTGGGGTCGGGACGTGTAATATGCACAGAGCCAGCCAGTTTGCCACAGTCGTGCTTGTGCTGTTCAAATGCTGCTTTATGTTCCTGCAGGACTGCCCTAACCTGTTTGTCTGGACTAATGGCTCGAGGGTCGAACCAGAAGTCTCCTACTGAGCTAATCCTGTTTTCATACTCTCCAACTGTGAGCGTGGCGGGGGCTCGTGCTGCCTTTGCCATTTTCCAAATACACTTGTTTACCGGATCAAAAGAAAGGTTGTGGGAGCTCATAAAATCAATCCCTAGGATTTGTTCAGCTGTCTGGGGCATATCAAACAAAACTACGGGGTGCTTAGTTGTAATGTTACCTATTTGTATCGCTACAGGGGCTGTGATGTGTCCCTGTTGTAAATGACCTGTAAAGTCGCTGAATGTGATGGTGTCTGTTGTGGGCCATGTGTCTCGTTGGAACATCGTGTAGGAATTGAATGTAGTGCGGGACCCTCCTATGTCCCAAAGTAATTCTACGGGATGTCCCTGGACTTTGCCTGCTACTACCGGTCTACCGGACGTGTCCCAAAGGGTGTCGCAGACCCAAGTTGGGGCGACCCAAGTTTCTCTGCTGCTTTTGGGGCAAAGTGCCCAAGTGTCCTAAATGTCCACAATTGTAGCATTCTTGGGATTTAGGCTGGGGTGGGCTGTTCCTGCACTCATTTACCCATGCGGGGTTCTGGTGCGCTCTAACTGGATTCATGTTAGCATTTGCCTGCTCTTCATCTGGTCTTATCAATGCGGTTTTGCCTTGGACTGATTGCTCCCAAGCGCGGAACAACATTTTCAAAACCCATTTTTCATTGTGGGCCTTGTTTGAGGGATCATAATTTGCGCAAGCTCTCTGTCCTTCGTCTGTCGCGTGAGAGACCAGGATTCGAGTCCATTTGGCCATATTAACTGCGGACAAATGGGCGCGGGCTCACTCTCCGAAAACTGCTGTGAAGTGTATTCACAAGCGTCCAGCAAATGCTGTGGGGTGCTCTGTTTTCTTTTGCCTACACTTGTTTAGGCCGTCTATCGGGTCTCCTCTGTTCTAGCCGATTGCATCTAGGATCGCTGTGTGCATTTCTTGGAGTGTGCCTCCTTCTATATTCTGTGGATCGGGAAGGACTGCCACAACTGAAGGGTCGAGGCTTAAAACCGTGAGCTTCACTTGCTCTTTCTCGTCCAGGCCGTACATAGTGGTCTGCTGTTTCACTCTAGCGAAAAACTGGGGGTCTGATGTGGGAAGGAACGGTGTAATTTTCCCACACGCGTCCCGTAATTAGGTTACAGTTAACGGGGTTGTATAAAGGAAATCTGCATCTCCTTCTGCTGCGGCCCTGCAGTGTGTGGTTACAGGGTTCATGGGGGTATGTTCTGCCTGTTCAGTCGGGGGTTGGGGTGCTTTCCTTTTCTGGGGTTTTTCCTGTGTACATGTCCCATGCACGTATCTATGGGCAGTTTCATTCAATTCCTGCCAATTGGGGCTGTTTTCCTGATCTAACTGAGGTCCAAATGTACTTTGAAACCCATTTTGAATGGAAAGCAGAGATTGCAATTCTGCAATATGCTTCCGGCACTTTACGTGGTCTATGGAGCTCTGCCTTTGTTACGTTGTGGAAGTGTGGAGTGCTCATGGGGCTGCTTTTAAATCATCGCACTGTTTCTGCAATCTCTCTACCTGTTGCTCGGTCTCCTGTCTTACCAAGACCACATGTTGCGTGTCCTGATAGGCCTTATCATATTGGTTTTGGAAGCTACTCAAGTGCGCGAGACAAGACTAGCGTGCCCTCTTGGCATCATCCACCTCTCTGTCCCTCACTGCTAACTTCTCTCTTAAATCCTTATTCTCCTTCTCAACTTCGCTCACATCTACCTGCCTCTCTCTCCTCAATCTCTCTACGGAGTGTCCTAACGACCTCCTCTGTGCCTCGCAATTGTGCCAAGCAGGACACGATTGCCATCGGCTTGCGAGCTCTTCCCAAGCTTTTCTTGTGGACAAAGACTCGATACACCAGTTAGTAAGTTCAAAATCAATGCTCATTTATTTACACACACAGACAATTATACTCATGCACAAAACTCTACCAACTAAACTATCACTACTACTAAAGCCTATACTTAGCTTCGGGCGCCCACTCAGTCAGAGGAACAATGACGGTGTCCGGTTCTGAGGCTGCTGGGGTTGAGCTGCTACAGAATAGCAGATAAGAGCGTCTGTCTCGTAGCGTGCGTTGACTTTGGACTTGTTCTGGTGCAGCTGCTAGGCAGGTCTCTCCTCACTGAGAGCCAAGGCCAAGAGAGCGATTCTCTCTTGGGGGCTTCTTATGCCAAAAGGGGCTTCGCGTGCTTTTGGGAGGGCCTTGAACTTGGTTCCAATTAATTGGACCGCATCTTGATCATACCTATCGATTTCCTCCAATAAAGGGGTGGGTGCCCTGATTGCTGGGCGGGCCCTAGTTGGCTGTTGGCCTGCTTTGTTCTAGTTTCCTCTGACACTGGGGTGTCTGCTTTGGTATCGTTTACCTAAATGTTACTCTTTTGTCCCCGGAGATGGCTCATTAGTATGGTAATGGCTTTGCAGTATCGGTCTTGTCTGGGAGCTACAGCCCCAATCAACAGACAAACCTTGCACCTGCTTGCTTTCTCAGCATTGTCCATTTTCCCTGCATTCTTTGCAAAGTGTCCATTTTGTAATCGGGACGTGGCCACCCCAGATGGCTACACAGTGAAAAGTATTTTTCTGCGGCCAAGGGAAGGTTAAATGTACATACATATGTTAAAATGTTAAAATTAAGATTAACAATACTAAGATAACCCCACGAGCAATGATCATAAGGTACCATAATTTTAAAGAACAGGAGCTGATCCTGTGGAGGGCTAGGGGGCACCGAGAGGTTAAATGGGAGGATTGCTCGATCCGGCAATACCAGGACCTTAGCGCAGAATTGGCGAAAACAAAGGAAGGCATTTAACGGTTTATTCTATTTCTATTCAAGAAGGGTTTGGGCTACTATACCCAGCCTGTCCCGAGTCTCTGTCCAGGGTAAGGGCTACTTCTTTAACTCCCCAGGCGATGCAAACATGTTTGTTAGGAAACTTGGTCTGAACTCAGTGTAAACCCTTCTCTATTTTTGTCTTAGAGTTAAGTTGCTGTACGTTCAGAAGTTAAATAATGTTTCTATATGGTTGGTTTACACTGAAAAGTTAGTACTATTGAAGGGTTTTTTAATGCTAGTGCTGTATATATTGCTCTTACTGTTCTATCGTTGTCACTTTATTGCTGTAACTGAAATGTTTAAATCTTGTTAAAATCCCCCCAAGTGCCCACCCGGGAGACTAGACACCACTTTACTGTCTGATGACAAATTTTGATGAATAAAGGGATCAGGGGTTATGGGGAGAAAGCAGAAGAATGGGGATGAGAAAAATATCAGCCAGGATTGAATGGCGGAACAGACTCGATGGGCCGAGTGGCCTAATTCTGATCCTATGTGTTATGGTCTTATGATTGTCTACTGCTATAGCAGACTTTATTAAACACAACAAAAGAGTCAATTTCTCCATCAACACTATCGGAAACCCTAAAAGCCGTCACAAGGGAGGAGATTATTTCATAAAAAGCTCAGATTGTGAAAAAGGAGAAAGAGAAACGACAAAGGCTGGTGGACTCCATCTTGGAGGTTGCCTGCCAATATTCTGCTGCCCCAACGCTGGAAATACTGATGCACAGAAAAACTTGTCACTGCAATTTGAATTGATCTCCACGATCAAAGCGGTGCATTAGTTACAACGTTCTCGGGGCACCTTCTATGAACATGGGGAGAAGGTGGGTTGTCTTCTTGCATATCAACTCATAAGCAGGCTACCGCCCGAGAAATCCCTTGGATTCGGAGCAAAGAAGGTAATCTAATGTCAGCCCCTCTCCAGGTAAATGCGGCTTTCAGTATGTTTTACCGTGAACTATATGGGTCAGAGCTTCCTCCAGACACCTTAGACATGATGAGGTTTCTAGATGGTTAACACATCCTGACCACTGAGGAAGGCAGGAAATGGGAACTGGAATCCCCATTAAGCCCAGAAGAAATACAGAAATGTATTGGTCGACTGCAATCTGGAAAAGGGCCCCAGACCTGGCGGCTTCCCGTCTGAATTTTACAAGAGGTTCTCAGAACAACTAATCCCCTTAATATTGGACATGTTCAATGATTCACTGTTGAAGGGATCACAATCCCCATCCCTTGCCCAGCCACAATCTCTGTGCTCCTTAAAGAGGGTAAGGACCAGTAGAGTGTGGGTCTTATGGACCCATTTCACTCCTTAATACTGATGTTAAGTTACACTCAAACATAATATCGGAGGATCAGACAGGCTTTATCAAAGGTGGACAGTTATCGGCCAACGTCCGACGTCTCTTGAACATTGTCCTTTCCCCAACATCTGTTCGAGAACCTGAAGTTATAGTATCGTTGGATGGGGAAAAGGCATTTGACAAGCTGGTGTGGAACTGCATTTTTGAGATCTTGGATAGATTTGGATTTGTCCCAAAATTCTCATCCAGGTTCTGTTTGATGGATAATGCACCGAAAACCAACATCCGAACAAATATGACCCCCTCTGAATATTTTCTGTTAGGCAGGGGGAAGTAGACGGGGCTGCCCCCTTTCTCCATTGCTCCTCGTGATGCATCAGACGATAGCATTGAGGTCATCGGAGGGGTGGAGAGGAATACACGGGGGGGGGGGGGGGAGCACCAGGTCTTATTATACACAGCTGACCTACTCTTATATATTAATATCTCATATATCTCAATAGACAACATCAGGAAGATACTCATAAGATTTGGCACATTTTCAGGTTATAAATTAATTGTGAGTAAAAGTGTTTTCCAGTGAACCCATTGGCCAGAGGGGCTCCGCCTTTCGCCCTCCAAATTCTGACATTTGGGGATCCGTGTAGCCCATAATTGGGCCTTACTCCACAAACTGAACGGTAAGATTAAAATGGATTTACAGAGGTGGAATAATCTCCCTCTTACTGTGACAGGTGGGGTCCAAACTGTCAAGGTGAATGTGCTGCCAAGGGTTTTATTCTTATTTTAATGTATCCCCATTTTGTTACCCAAAGCATTTTTGTTCCAGTCAACAAATGAATATCGGGGCAGGTAATAGTCCAAGAGTCCACTGCCCTCTGCTTTAGAGAGACAGAGGATTGGGAGGCTGAGCCCTCCAGAATCTCCGGTTTTATTACTGAGCTGCCAACATACAGAAAACCCGGCAGTGGCTCAGTGACCCGAAGTTGAACTGGAGTAGATTGGAGGCATGGTCTGGTGCCAAAGCTTCCTCCCTACACACCATAATTACCACACCACTGCCCTTTTCCTCAGTCAGTCTTTCCTCAAGCCTGTGGTGATTTCCTCCCTCAGGATTTGGAAGCAGCTTCGGCAGCAGTTCAGTTCTCTCACTGTCCTCACTTGCCCCGATGTGTGATAACCACCTGTCTGTGCCTTCGAGCTTGGACCCATGGTTCAGGTCCTGGAGAACGGGAGGTCTGAGGCACTTTGGGGATTTATTTCTAGATGGAGGCTTTGCCAGACTTGAAAAACTCACAGACAGAACAATCTGACTGTGAGTAACTGTGAGTGACTGTCCCAACCTTCCTCCATTTTTTTCAAATTCGGTATTTCTAACAAAAGCTCTTGTCACTCTTCCCCGGCCCCATCTCCTTTGTCTTGGCCCCTCCTCCTTCCCCCTGGCCCCTCCTTCTTCCCCTGGCCCCATCTCCTTCCCCCTGGCCCCTCCTCCTTCCTCTGGCCCCACCTCCTTCCCCTAGCCCCTCCTCCTTCCCCATGCCCCTCCTTCTTCCCCTGGCCCCATCTCCTTCCCCCTGGCCCCTCCTCCTTCCCTCTGGCCCCACCTCCTTCCCTCTGGCCCCTACCCTTCCCCCTGATCCCACCTCCTTCCCTCTGGCCCCTCCTCCTTCCCCCTGGCCCCTCCTTCTTCCCCTGGCCCCATCTCCTGCCCCCTGGCCCCTATCCTTCTTCCCCTGGCCCCTCCTCCTTCCCCCTGACCCCTATCATTCCCCCAGCCCCTCCTCCTCCTTTCCCCTGGACTCTTTCCTTCCCCCTGGCCCCACCTCCTTCCCCCCGGCCCCACCTCCTTCCCCCCCGGCCCCACCTCCTTCCCCCTGGCCCTTCCCCCCGGCCCCACCTCCTTCCCCCTGGCCCCACCTCCTTCCCCCTGGCCCTTCCTCCTGGCCCCTCCTCCTTCCTTGTTGGAAAAGGTATTGGCCTTGACACAGCAGGGGAGAGGGTCAATTTCTAAACTGTACAGCCTCATTCTATCATTGGATCCTGCCTCTTTGGATAGTGTGTAATGAAATGAAATGAAAATCGCTTATTGTCACAAGTAGGCTTCATATTAATTTACTGTGAAAAGCCCCTAGTCGCCACATTCCGGCACCTGTTCGGGGAGGCTGATACGGGAATCGAACCGTGCTGCTGGCCTGCCTTGGTCTGCTTTCAAAACCAGCGATTTACACGAGAAATGGATGGAGGAGCTGGGCTCTGTGCTTACGGAGGTTTGGAGTGAAGCCCTCTACAGGGTGAATTCCACTTCATCCTGTGTGACCGCTGTTAACTTGCCCCGGTTAACCACACGCACGTGCTTTGATCTTGTCCCAAGCTTGCTGGATACTGGATTTCCTTTTTCAACACAATACCTAAGGTTTTGCAGATAACCTTGCCTGCTGGTTGCAATATTTCAGGTTTCGGACTCCTCCCGCCAGATTCTCTGTTGGCGAAATCTTTCGCTACGTCGGCATCACACTCACACTGGCAGATTTCCCAACAGCGTGGGGGTGCCTACAACAGCAAACTCCATTGGCCGGAGCGGAGGTTAGGAGAGTTGCCATTCCGGGTGGTGGGGGCGGGTTTTCAGTATCTAGGAATCCAGGTAATGCAGAGTTGGGCGCAGTTACACACCTTGGCGCGGCCGGTGGAGAGAATGAGGGCGGATTTCAAGCGGTGGGACGTGTTGCCGCTGGGTGCATGCAGATGGTTAAAATGACGGTGCTTCCCAGGTTCTTGTTCATTTTCCAGAGCCTCCCCATTTTTGTTCCCAAGTCCCTTGTTAGGAAGTAAATGGGATAATCTCAGGGTTTGTTTGGGCAACCAAACCAACCTCGCTGTGAGTCGGGTGTTTTTGAAGAGGGGGATGGGGGGGGGAGGGGGGGGGGGGGGAGGAGGGTGGCGTTGCCAAGTTTGATCAATTAATATTGGGCAGAGAACATCTCATTGGTGAGGAAATGGGCAGTGGAGGAGGGGTCGGTGTGGGGCTGAATGGAGGCGACGTTGTGTAGGGGTGATGTGACAATCAATTTACTCGAGACATGATAGGAAGTAAACTGTGGTTTTAATAGACTTACAACTGAGCCTGCCTGCGACCAGAAGAACTGAGGCCGAGACTCACAAGGCTACAGCAGTTTATACTTCTGGTAGTGGGAGGGGCCATGGGCCGAGCCATGGGCGGAGCCGAGGGTGGAGCCCTGTACATGCTCCTCATCTCCCCCTGTGGGCAGAGCCACGCAACGGCTCACAGACAGAGCCCACAAGGACACAATGCTGTATAGTATGAACGCAATACTATACAGTGTGAATTACATGATGTACATTCACCACAAGGGGGACGGGGTCTGAGGGTACGGGGTCTGAGGGTCGGTTGCTGCCGCTCTTTCCATTCTTGCCAGTCCATTACACTGTGAGCCCAATGGTGGTTTCAGCGTTGTGGGTGTGGAGCCAGTACAGGCAACATTTCGGGTTAGAGGGCATGTCGGTGTGGGTGCCGATTATGTGACAATCATAGGTTTCTGCCGGCAGTGCTGGATGCGAGATTTCTGGGGTGGTGACAGGTGGGGATAGAGTACTTTAGGAACTTGTTCATGGGAGAAGGTGTGCAAACCTGGAGGAGTTGGAGGAAGCGTATGAGCTGCCCAAAGGGAATGGTTTCGGATACCTGCAGGTGAGGAAATGTTTGAGGCGAGATTGCCTTCTCTGGTGTTACAGGACAAGCTGTTGTCAGAGGATGATATTGGGGAAGGAGGGTATCAAACATCTACAAAGAATTGATGCAGAGGGTGGGCGCTCCGATGGGGGAGATTATGCATAAATGGGAGGAAGTGTTGGATGGGGAGCTGTGGGCTCTTCTCGAGTAGAAAATAGGCCATGTGGAGGGTGAATGCGTCCTCATCACGGGTGAGGTTAAGGTAGTGCATTGGGTGCACATAATGGTTGTGAGGATGAGTTGGTTCTTTGCAGGGGTGGGGGATAGGTGTGGGAAGTGTGTGTGTAGGGGGGGGCTGTGAATCACATCCACATGTTTTAGGCGTGTCCAAAGTTGTTGGGGTTCTCGGACATGATGTCCGAGATTCTGGGTGTGGCCCAGATTCCGGTGGTGGCGAATTTCGGTGTGTCAGAAGATCTAGGAGTCCCCAGGTGGGGAGAGAGGCCACGTATTGGCTTTTGCCTCCCTCATAGTCCCCCAGATGGATGTTATTGTGCTGTCTGTACTCGGAGCCACCGACGGCAGAATGCCTGCATTTGGAGAAGGTCAAGTTCGCTTTGTGAGGGTCGGAGGAGGGGTTCAACTGGAGGTGAAAACCGTTTATTGATTTCTTCAAGGTGGACTGAGGGGTCAGCATGGTGGGGGTGGATGTGGTGGGGTGCTGATATCGGGGGAGTTTAGGGGCTGGTGGATTCTGATCAGATGGATGTTTGGTCTTCTGATACTTTTCATGTACAAATGTAAAATGCCTTGAATAATTTTCATGAAAATACAGCTCCTGTTCCACTTACACGTACAGGTAAAGGCAACACTTATGAAGCAATATTTCTTCTGTTAGGGACATTAGTTCAGAACCCTTTTGCAAAGCCTTCGCTCTGTGGCTTTTTTCACGAAGTCTTCAATGGTTGCTTTCATCTCTAAACTCTGCCCAGCCCTTCAAATAAACATCCTCCTCTGGAATGTCCAGACTAGAACTTATCAACTGGAATTGGGCTTGATTGCCCACTCCCATTTACACAAAAGACCAGAGTTACGCCATTCATATGTAACTACCTTCATCGATGACAAATGGGCTATCAGACTCTGTAACAGGATATTGGCTGGTGATGCAGGAATGTCCTGAAATAAATGGATCTCAGGGTGCACCTTATGCACGAGTTTAAGTCTGAATGGAACCATGTGACTCAGCCAGGTGTGGGCGTATCCCTTAGAGTCCAGGCTAGCAGTATTTTCCTACAGTCTGTTTAACTCTTAAATTGCCTGCTACACCTTGGACCCCCATTTCTGGACCAAAATATGTGTTTCACTCTATTGGCCCCATTAACCGTGTCAGGCCATGTTGTTTGCCAAATAGTGTGCATGCCTAAGGCTTGCTCTTCAATGCATAATTGGAAGTAGTTCCAAACCCCTGAACTGATTCCTTGAATATTAGTTACTTCACACGTAACTCATCTGCACAGGTACACAGTGCCCCAAGTGTCAGACCACACATTCTTGAACTCTGTGCAATCTTATCAAAAGAGCTCAGAGTTCTGCTTATCTCTCCACGTATGGTCCCGATGCCTCGAGTGGTGGCCTGAGTCTGAACCTTTGTCCTCTTCAAAAAACATAGACATGGACAAAAGCATTACCAAGAAAACATTTATTAATTTACTCGTCTCCTCTAGACTTTTCTTTGCTAGAATATATATATCAATGCCAGATTGAAAGATTCCATTGTACTGTACCCAATATCCCAATTCCCATTTGCTGTTTTGATTTCCTGTCTCTATATTCTACCTTCAATTACTTAATCCTATCCAGTTTGATACATCCCACTAGTTACTACCCTATTCCAATCACGAGCTCTGGAGAAATTTTGCAGTCCAATAAAATACCTACGTAACATTTTAAAATCAGAAATTAAACATTTCTATTTGATTCCAGGCAGTAACATATTTTGATTGTTTGTTCTTGGTCTTAAATGACAATCATTAAAAAAAAAAATAACCTGAGCACACTTTTCACATGTCAGAATTAGGGGAGGAGGTGGCATTGTGGCATTGTCACTGGGCTAGCAAGCCAGAGATCCAGGGTAATGCTCTGGCCACCCGGCTTCAAATCCCACCAGGGCAGATGATGAAATTTTAATTCAATAAAAATCTGCAATTAAAAGTCTAATGTCGACCATGAAACGATTGTCGTAAAAACACATCTTGTTCACACATGTCCTTTAGGGAAGGAAATCTGTCATCCTGGACTGGTAGACATGTGACTCTAACCACATGTCGACTCTTATATTCCCTGAGGGATGGGCAATAAAGCAATGTCCACATCCCATGAAGGAATAAAGATAAAACAATTGACTCAAATTCAGATTTCCATTAATGTCTATTTAATCTCTTCTTCAAAATAAATTTTGTTGTCTACTGAAGTAAAAAACTCACCGCTGTTCTTAGAATTCATCCTATAACAAAAAGGTATAAGACATTCTAAATGGTGAACAGGGATTCTCACTCCCCGACTCCTGTGTAGACTAAGGTGGGTGCTATTCGGGTCAAACTATATTTTCACGTTATCCCCTGGTATAACCCATATCTTCATACAATATTCCATCTACTTACCACTTAGTAGCATCGATCCTGGGTCCCGCGTTGCTAAGTAAGTAGACTTTGTAATAACTACTGTTTCAGGTTAAAACTTAAGTTATTTTTTTTTTTTTCTTTTAAAAGATAAAATCACTGTCTTTACAGAAAAGTAAAAAATATATTTTCTTTGGATCCTCCTGGTCAGTTGTTAGTCCTTCAAGGTCTACCTTGACAATCTTTCTTCTTTAGCTTTTGGTTTTCTCCTGATGGATTTGCTGTTCTGCTCAGTTTCTGTGTTGTATCCTTCCCATGACCGAGGGCAGCGATGAGAGCTGACTGCTGGCTGCTATCAATTTAGGGTTTATATTGCCCTTCTAGCAGTTATTAAGTTTATATGACATTATCGTAAAGTAACTGTATTTTGCTCTTGACTGTTCGGTGTACCTTTAATCTTAATTACTTCTAACACGACTACATATTCATGTTGAGCATGACTTTAGTTCATTGAACTCTGATTATATTTTTACCCTTGCAATGTTCAAAAGTGCTTTTGATCCTAGAGAGGTGCTACATCTGGTTCCTGTCACTTCTAAAGTTGCTTTATTACCAAATAGTGCCCTTAGCTTGTCAGAACTCTGACCCCAATTTGGGGTTAATCTGTGCTCTTGTGAACTCGTCGTCTCCGGCTTCCCATATTCAACTGGTGTCAGCAGGATTTCACACCTAAACATTTGTCATCTAATTCAACTGCCGATCCTGGCAATTCTTTAATAACTGCTTACTAAAATAATTAACTTCAAAGAAGGTGCAAAATATTGTTTCCCTTCCTGTAACTAAAAGTTCAATCTGCTTTAACTTGAAAGACATGCATCAGTTTTACAGCTTGAGCTGTTACAAGCTGTTTTCTTAACGCCTATTTGATAAAGGCTATCTGCATTTCAAAACCTTCTTTTGCGGCTGCTGTTAACCCTTCGTGGAATTTTTCCCTATATTTTCTCATGTACCCTCAGGTTCTGCCAGACTTCCATGTTTCAAATGACATATTTACCCATTTTTACTTTACACTACTTAAAATCTCTTTAAATGTCAGTTTCTTTTCCTCAACATCGTTGTTGTTACCTGTCAAATAAATTTCACTTTTAATTTCATCCCACTTTATTCAACTCGTCCATCCTGTTCTTGGCTCTCCATTCACTGGGTCGTAACCTGTCAACAAACTGGGTCTATTTGGTCTTCACTTGCCCTATTCACTTCCTCATCTCCCATCTGAACATCACATACATGGTCATTTTCCTCAGTGCTCATATAATCCCACTGGATTGTTTCCCTAACTATCTGTGGGGAGTAGCAAGCTCTCCCATTGTGCCCTTGCATCTGAAACCGTTTTCAATCTTCCCATGTTCAGAATCTGTACTAAAATGTGATCGATATCCCACAGCAATTGCTGATTGCTTGTTAGAATAATACAGGTTGCTTACAATCTCCATGTTGTTGGATCGCGATGGCAGTGTAGTAATTCCCATTATTAAGGCAGTGTATGTGGAATGGGCCATTCAATCTCGCAGCCCTAATGCCGGTGTTGTTGCTAGGAGCTATTGAAGACTGGTAAATGCGACCTCACACTCCTCCATCCATTTTGTCCTGTGCAACTCCTCACTAGTTAGTTCTCACTAGAGAACTCCTCACTCGATGCCCACCGGACAATTGTTGCAATATTGAAAGTCTACAAATAAATTCTCACACCCGTGACACTACTGCAGACCTTGTCCAACCTGCAGGTACCTGTAAAGCAAAACTCAAAAAGATACATCCTGTTTGGGCGAAAATAGGTCAATTCATTTGAACATATCTGACATTTCAGAAACTTAAAAATGTTGTCATTCCCAATTCCTGTAAAAATATAAATACATCTTCAGCTGTGATGAACTTCAGCTATTAGGAGACCAACTAGGACTTCCGGTTGCGGCTATGACCAGCTAAGTCGCACGTTTGGCGGCTCCTGCTACAAAGGTGTTTTCGGGCCGATTGGAGGGCCCCAACGGCGCTGTAAGGCCAAATCCCGGTGGGGGAAGGCTCCCTGAAGAGAACCAGACCAACTTTATGGTCGGTACCCGGAGTGGGGTGGTAAAGAAAGCAACAGCAGCTCCCAAAAAAAAGCGGGGGAAGAAGACCAAAATGGCGGCCGGTGGCGCACCCGAGGAATGGAGGAAATGGGCGGAGGAGCAGCAGGCCGCTCTCCTGCGCTTCTTTACGGAGCTGAAAATGGAGCTCTTGGAGTCAATGAATGCGACGACCACCAGGCTGATGGGAGCCCAGGCGACCCAAGAGGCGTCGATTCGGGAGCTGCAACAGGAGATGACTGTGAGGGAGGAGGAGGCCACGGTCCTCGTGGGAAAGGTAGAGGTGCACGAGGCACTCCACCTGAAATGGCAGAGCCGTTTTGAGGAGCTGGATACCCGAATGAGGCGGAAGAACCTGAGGATCTTGGGCCTGGCAGAAGGCCTGGAGGGGTCAGACCTCCCGGGATATGTAGCAGAAATGCTGAGCTCCTGATGGGGGCAGGGGCCGTCCCTTCGCCCCTGGAGCTGGAAGAGGCCTACAGGGTCATGGCTAGGAGGCCAAGAGCAAATGAGCCCCCGAGGGCGGTGCTGGTGCGGTTCCAGCGACTCAGCGACCGTGAGAGAGTGCTGGAGTGGACCAAGAGGGAAAGGAGCAGCAAGTGGGAGAATTCGACGGTGAGGGTCTACCAGGACTGGAGTGCGGAGGTGGCAAAGCGGCGGGCCCCGTACAACCGGACGAAGGCGGTGCTACATGCAAAACGGATCAGGTTCGGAATGCTGCAGCCAGCGCGCTTGTGGGTCACCTACAGGAACCAACACCACTATTTTGAGTCCCCAGAGGCGGCGTGGGCCTTTGTACGGGAAGAGAAACTGGACTCGAATTAGACCCAGGGGATACTTGGCGGCCGTAGCCGCTCGGGTACTTTCAGCTGAATTCTTTGTTTGGATTTTGAACTCTTGCTGTGGTTTTTCTTCTGATGTTTTTTCCCCCCTTTGCCAACTTCCCTTAGTTATTGTTATTGTGGTTATTCATGGTTATTTATGGTTATTTATGCTGTTTGGTAGAGGGCGACTGTTAAGTACATTGTTATTTGTTATCTATCTGTTATTTATAATGTTAAGTTGGGGAGGCGGGACGGGGGGGGGGGGGGGGGAGAGCAGATCGGGGATATGGGCTCCTAGGGGGGGTTCTTTACAGGCATGGACGGGGACGGGGGTGGAACTGAAGATGGCGGGGTGGGGTGTGGCAGGGCGAAAGCGCGGGCTTTCCTCTGTTTTCCCGCGCGCAGGGCAGAGGAGGGGGGAGGGGAGGAGTGCGGGGCGTGGCTAGCAATGGCGACCTTTCCCGCGCTGGAGCGGGGCCAGGGAGGAGTGGCAAGGGGGGGGGGGAGGCCCCCCCCCCCCGAGCCGGGGGGAGTCGGAGTGTGGCAGGAGCAGCCGGGTCAGCGTGAACCAGCTGACTTACGGGAGTACGATGGAGGGTACATCGCGGCTATGAGGGGTCCTAGCCTGGGGGGGGGGTTAGGGAGGGACACCGGGTTGCTGCTGAAAAGACCAGAAACGGGAAGTGGAGGACTGGAGAGGTGGGGGGAGGGGGACATCGCCATGGGGAGCGGGTCAGAAGGGGAGGGTCGACCCGGGGCGAGCAGGGAACAGGACATGGCTAATCGGCAGGGGAAGGGGGCGGGTCGTCCCGCGACCCGGCTGATCACTTGGAACGTGAGGGGGCTGAATGGGCCGGTCAAGAGATCAAGGGTATTCTCACACCTGAAGGGACTGAAGGCTGATGTAGCAATGTTACAGGAGACCCATTTGAAGGTAGTGGACCAGGTTCGCCTGAGAAGGGGGTGGGTGGGACAGGTGCTCCACTCTGGATTGGACGCAAAGAACCGGGGGGTGGCGATTCTGGTGGGAAAGAGGGTGTCGTTTGTGGCGGAGGAGGTGGTGGCGGATAAGGAGGGTAGGTATGTGATGGTGAAGGGTAAGCTGCAGGGGGAGAAAGTGGTGATGGTCAACGTATATGCCTCGAACTGGGATGACGCGGGTTTTATGAGGCGCCTATTGGGCCTCATTCCGGGACTGGAGGCAGGGGGCTTGATCATGGGGGGGGACTTTAACACAGTGCTGGACCCCGGGCTAGACAGATCGAGCTCAAGGACCAATAGGAGGCCGGCAGCGGCAGAAGTGCTGAGGGGGTACATGGAGCAGATGGGAGGAGTAGACCCATGGAGGTTTGGTAGGCCGAGGGCGAGGGAGTATTCCTTTTTCTCCCACGTCCATAGAGTGTACTCCAGAATCGATTTCTTCGTGTTGAGCAGGGGGCTGATCCCGAGGGTACGGGAAGTTGAGTACTCGGCCATTGCGATCTCTGATCATGCACCACATTGGGTGGATGTGGAAATGGGGGAGGCGGGGGACCAGCGCCCGCTGTGGCGGCTGGATGTGGGGCTGTTAGCGGACGACGAGGTGTGTAAAAGGGTCCGGAAGAGCATTGAGAGCTATCTGGACTTGAATGACACGGGTGAGGTGCAGGTGGGGATGGTCTGGGAGGCCCTGAAGGCAGTGATCAGGGGAGAGCTGATCTCCATAAGGGCGCACAGAGAAAGAAAGGAGAGGCAGGAGAGGGAGAGGCTGGTGGGGGAGCTATTGGAAGTGGATAGGAGATATGCGGAGGCACCAGAGGAGGGGCAGCTGGGAGAACGGCGCAGCCTGCAGGTCAAGTTCGACCTGCTGACCACCAGGAAGGCAGAGACGCAGTGGAGAAGGGCACAGGGCGCGGTCTATGAGTATGGGGAAAAGGCGAGCAGGATGCTGGCACACCAGCTTCGCAAACGAGATGCGGCTAGGGAGATTGGGGGAGTGAAGGAGAGGGGCGGGAAGGTAGTGCAGAAGGGGCAAGAAGTGAATGGGGTCTTCAGGGATTTTTACAAGGAGTTGTATCGGTCTGAGCCGCCGACGAGGAGAGGGGGAATGGAGGACTTCCTAAACAAATTGAGGTTCCCAAGGGTCCAGGAGGGGCTGGTAGAAGGGCTGGGGGCACCAATAGGGCTAGAGGAGCTAGTCAAGGGAATAGGCCAGATGCAAGCGGGGAAGGCGCCGGGGCCAGATGGGTTCCCGGTGGAATTCTACAAGAAAAATGTGGACTTGGTGGGACCGGTACTGGTACGTGCCTTTAATGAGGCGCGAGAGGGGGGGGTTCTGCCCCCGACAATGTCGCAGGCTCTGATCTCCCTGATATTGAAGCGGGATAAAGACCCCGTGCAGTGCGGCTCCTACAGGCCTATCTCGCTTCTGAACGTGGATGCCAAGTTGCTGGCAAAGATCCTGGCAGCTAGAATAGAGGATTGTGTGCCAGGGGTAATCCATGAGGACCAGACGGGGTTCGTGAAGGGGCGGCAGCTCAACACGAACGTGCGGAGATTGCTGAATGTAATTATGATGCCGGCAGTGGAGGGGGAGGCTGAGATAGTGGTAGCGCTGGACGCGGAGAAGGCATTCGATAGGGTGGAGTGGGAGTACCTGTGGGAGACGTTGGAACGGTTTGGGTTTGGGGAAGGGTTTATTAAGTGGGTGAAGTTGCTCTACTCGGCCCCGACGGCGAGTGTAGTGACAAACGGGAGGAGGTCGGAGTATTTCGGGCTCCACCGAGGGACCAGGTAGGGATGTCCCCTATCCCCCCTACTTTTCGCACTGGCGATTGAACCGTTGGCGATGGCACTGAGGGGTTCAGGGGGGTGGAGAGGACTGACTAGGGGAGGGGAGGAACATCGAGTATCGCTGTATGCGGATGATCTACTGCTGTACGTGGCAGACCCAGAAGGGGGAATGCCGGAGATAATGGAACTATTAGCAGAGTTTGGGGACTTTTCGGGGTACAAACTAAATTTGGGCAAAAGCGAGGTTTTTGTGATACACCCGGGGGATCAAGGAGAGGGTATTGGGAGACTCCCCTTCAAGCGAGCAGGAAAGAGCTTTAGGTACTTAGGGGTGCAGGTGGCAAGGAACTGGGGGACCCTCCACAAGTTGAACTTTTCCAGGCTGGTGGAACAGATGGAGGAGGAATTTAAGAGGTGGGACATGGTACTGTTGTCGCTGGCGGGGAGGGTGCAGTCAATCAAAATGACGGTCCTCCCAAGGTTCTTGTTTTTATTTCAGTGCTTGCCCATCTTCCTCCCTAGGGCCTTCTTCAAAAAGGTGACGAGTAGCATCATGAGCTACGTGTGGGCGCATGGCACCCCAAGGGTGAGAAGGGTCTTTTTGGAGCGGAGTAGGGACAGTGGAGGGCTGGCACTACCCAATCTCTCGGGGTATTACTGGGCGGCAAATGTGTCAATGGCGCGCAAGTGGATGATGGAAGGGGAGGGGGCAGCTTGGAAACGAATGGAGAGGGCGTCCTGTGGCAACACAAGCCTGGGGGCCCTAGTAACGGCACCATGGCCGCTCCCCCCCACGAGGTACACCACGAGCCCGGTGGTGGCGGCCACCCTCAAGATATGGGGGCAGTGGAGGCGACACAGGGGGGAAATGGGAGGTCTGTTGGCGGCGCCAATAAGAGGGAACCATAGATTCATCCCGGGGAACATCGACGGGGGATTTCAGAGCTGGTACAGGGTGGGCATACGGCAGCTGAAGGACCTGTTTATAGAGGGGAGGTTTGCGAGCCTGGGAGGGCTGGAGGAGAAGTTTGAGCTCCCCCCGGGAAACATGTTCAGATATTTACAAGTGAAGGCATTTGCTAGGCGGCAGGTGGAGGGGTTCCCCCTGCTCCCCAGTAAGGGGGCGAGTGATAGGGTGCTCTCGGGGGTCTGGGTTGGAGGGGGGAAGATATCAGACATCTACAAGATAATGCAGGAGGCGGAAGAAGCATCAGGGGAGGAGCTGAAAGCCAAGTGGGAAGTGGAGCTGGGAGAGCAGATAGAAGACGGGACGTGGGCGGATGCACTGGAGAAGGTCAATTCTTCCTCCTCGTGTGCGAGGCTGAGCCTCATTCAATTTAAGGTGCTGCATAGAGCTCACATGACGGGGACAAGGATGAGCCGGTTCTTTGGGGGTGAGGACAGGTGTGTCAGATGTCTGGGAGGCCCAGCGAACCATGTGCATATGTTCTGGGCATGTCCGGTGCTGGAAGGGTTCTGGAAGGGGGTGGCAAGGACGGTGTCGAAGGTGGTGGGGTCCAGGGTCAAACCAGGATGGGGGCTTGCGATCTTTGGGGTCGGGGTAGAACCGGGGGTACAGGAGGCCAGGGAGGCCGGAATACTGGCCTTTGCGTCCCTAGTGGCTCGACGAAGGATATTAATTCAATGGAAGGACGCGAGGCCTCCAAGCGTTGAAACTTGGATTAACGATATGGCTAGCTATATTCAGCTAGAAAGGATCAAATTTGCCCTGAGAGGGTCGGTACAGGGATTCTCCAGGCGGTGGCAACCTTTCCTTGACTTTTTAGATCAGAGATAGGCGTACGGGGTCGTGGCAGCAGCAACCCGGGGGGGGGAGGGGGGGAGGGGGGGGAAGGGAGGGGGGGAAGGGGGGGAGGAGGGGAGGGGGGGAGGGGAGGGGAAGGGGGGGCAGCAATGGTCGTGGGGGGACATGCACGACTGTAACGCGGGCAAGTCTGCTCGCTGCTCATGTCTGAAACTGTAGGCTGCCTTGTTTGTTAAGCTGTTGCTTGGTGGGGGGGGGGGGGGGGGAGGACTGGTGCGCGCGAGAGGGCGGGCGAGGGAGGGATATTTGCCTAGAGGGATTGTGTTGTAAATAATTTAAAAATTAGTAGGGGTAAATGTCTGTATGGAAAAACTCTTTCAATAAAAATTATTTAAAAAAAAAAAGGAGACCAACTAGCAGAGAATGAACTTGTGTCTGCTACTTTGAAAAGGGGTGGAGTAAAAGTTCCCAACTCTATGTCATTACGTCACCACCCTTTTGCTTTAATCTAACAAGAACACTGTCAGGGACCCATTTTTAAAATCTCTCTTTTAAACCTTTTTTAAATCCAATCTCAAAAATCTTTTTCCATTATGCCAATTGTGTCAGGAATAGCTCTTGACAAGAAGTTTTAATCCAAGATCAATCCAACACAGGATTGGTCATAATTATTTCAAATATTCCAAGTTTTAATTTAACCCATCAAATTAAAAGAATCTCATTCTCACATGTGAGAATTAAAATTCCCACACATTTATCAAAACATCCTGGAAGCATGCTTTCTGGCCAGTTAACATGAATCCAGGTTGATCACTTTTCAAAAGTTTTGTTAATTACACTTTCCTTAGTTGCTGTTTGTCTGAAGTCACTTTAACAATCAGAATCCATATGGTGCAAAAGGTGGCTATTTGACCCATGGAATCTGCACCAACCCTTTGAAAGAGCATCCTACCTAGGCCCATTCCCCACTGCTGCAACCCCACCTAACCTTTGGACATTAAGGAATAGTTTATCACGGCCAATACACCTAAACTGCACATCTTTGGACTGAGAGAGGAAATCTACGCACCCAGAGGAAATCTAGGCAGACGCGGGGAGAATACGCAAACTCCACAAAGGCGCCCACGGTTGGAATTGATCTGGGGTCCCTGGCACTGTGAGGCAGCAGTGCTAACCACTTAAAATGATCGCAAAATCACAGAATGAAAACAGTAAAGCACGAAACACACAATGCACAAATACTATCTGTGCACAAGCAGTGAAACATAGCACGTGCTTTAAAATAACAATAACCAAAAATGAATTACATAAGCATTCTTGGGGTTTAAGTTTAAATTTCCAAAATGCCTGTAATTAAAAACTCTTTCCCAGAAAGATAAACCTTAACAAATGTAGCCTACAACCATGATAATGCAAATCTATGAACATCCACATAAAAGAAATGAAACACAGGTTCTCACAGCTCGTAAATTTCAAACTGTTAATTCTCAGCATTCACTCACAGCTACACCATCTTAAAGAGACTCAGCACTACAAACTCACAATTTCTTGATTAAAACAATAAACATTCTCTTTCATTATATAACTTAACTTATATCCCAGATTCGATTCTCGGCTTGAGTCACTGTCTTGTGCGGAGTCTGCACGTTCTGCCTGTGTCTGTGTGGGTTTCCTCCTGGTGCTCCGGTTTCTTCTCACAAGTCTCGAAAGACGTGCTGTTAGGTAATTTCGACATTCTGAATTTTCTCTCCGAACAGGCGCTGGAATGTGGCGACTGGGGGCTTTTCACAGTAACATCATTGCAGTGTTAATGTAAGCCTACTTGTGACAATAAAGATTATTAATTATTATTATTATTATTTATTTTGTTCCACTTAGGTCAATTCCAATGCCCAATTTAATAGACACCACCTATCTTTTGTTGATTCAAAATCTCAAGTGCATTCTTATCCAAACCCATCACCAGCTGCAAAATCTTTCTTCTCTATTGGGGGTGTGATGTGATAACATAATACAATTCTCACATTTATTCCAAATTCCTCCAGGCTATGCTTAAAATTTTAGACGTATACATAATCATAGATGCACAACCTCTGGGCAATTTAAAACAAATCAAAAGTCTGCCGAAATGTTTAACTTTTCTGCAGGATCTGAAATGGCAGGGAGTGGGCAAAGAGAACTTAGCAATTGTGTCACTTTATGTAGTTTGAAAGCTGCTCTCATTCTAGTTTCTTCAATTTTGCTCCAACTTCTTTTGTATATCCTTTTCGTTTTTCCTTTAAACCGATTTCAATTTCCGATGGTCGTCACTTAACCAAGTTTGAAATAAATCTTAATGGTTCATTTTATTCCCACTCAAATGTATTGAAGAGCTCAAATTGGATTGCTGCCAAGTTTATCTCTGACGGTGACAACTTAGAACAGCTTAATTTCAAACTCAAACCTGCGAATTTTGAAACACTTTTTTGGCAAAAACTCATTTCTAACGTATTAACTTGAACAGACTTAAAAATTGCAATCACGTCCTATTTATTCCATACCTTTAATTGTTCCTAATTCATTTCCGGTGACTTGCACCACAGCTAAGGGAGCTGCCATCCCTATGTACTTCTGAAAGAGCTTTATCAAGTTTTCCAGCACATTTACTGCACAGTGGAGTGTCTGTTGGAATCTACCCGTTTTTGTATTTTATAAATTAGTTTGTGATGCTTCTGGGTGAGGAAAGGGATATTGATCCTTCGCCTCCCCATTTGTCAATGAACACAAGCTTCAGCATTTGCCATATCTTCTTTATTTTGCAATTTCTGAACCACTTGTAGGGATCCACGCACTCAGGCCCTTCCGGCCAGTTTATTCCGTGGTTTCTAAATTGCTCCTGTGAGTTCACACTGGGGCGTCCCCTCCACCAGTGCTTTTCAAATTTTTTTCCGGGAACCCATTTTTACCAACTGGCCAACCCACATCGCTCAAACTTCATCATCCACTATTTTAACTTACCTTTAATGCGACAGGTGAGCCTGCTTGGTCCTCACGATCTCACTTGTTTTGGCATTCAACGTTACATTTCTGTATGGGTTATTCATCAGAGATCCTGGAGCTCTCTCACCAGCACTGCTTTGTCCTGTTGTGGATTCTCCTGGAGCTCTCACCAGCAAGTTTAGCTCTGAGATCCTGGCTGTTTGTGTCTCTGGATCTCTCTTTCTTACTACAAAATGAACCATTTTAAATTTTTCAGTCCTGTTGCTCGTTTGCTGCTGACAAAATGCAGAATCGCAATCGCGCTCAGAGCACAGTGTTCGAGTCACGTGACCTGCTCTCTGCCTTGCTTCAGGCAGGAAAACTGATTGAATTTTAAAATATCTTCTCCCGAGTCATGATGCTGATGTCAGGAGGAAGCGGTGTTTCTTGCTGGGTTCCGGGCATGTGAACTGATGAGCGGGCATGCATGCGTAGCACGCCCGCATTTCTAAAGCCGATCGCGGCCATCATTTTTAAAGCTGCTCACAGCCGGCATTTTTAAAAGCTGGCTGCTGAGGCCATTGCACGTTAATTCCCGCGGTCAGGAACACCGTGATGGATGGCTCCACGACCCTATCGACACCCGTCTGCGACCCCAACTTTGAAAATGACTGCTCTTCATCTGGTTTACTCGTGGTCGGATCTACCCTTTTAAATCAGCTGCTGGTCTATGGCAGTGCCCTGTCGGGAGTATAATCAAAACAGATAATACTCACCAAACCATAGTCCTGCCTCCACCAGCAGCCTGGGCGTATCCCATCCTCATTTGCTGTGGGAGCGAATACAGCTATTCAGCTACAGTGTACTTCACTCTCTCATTCACAAGTGATCGGATGGAGACTCTTGGAAGTTTTGAAACAAGGAATTTATTACGAACTGTAGCAAGGCGCCAACATTCCAACTAGTGGCATGCTAGAGAGCCCTAATCCAAGGATTGCAGTTATACTTTAGAGTTCAGTTACAGGAAATTAGCATATACCAATCAAAGGTGTACATTTGTTTCAAAATTATCTATGCCCATTCACAACTATTATGTGATACATTACATTTCAGTATAGTCATCCAATTGAAATATGGGTAGATCAACTTAATTATATCACCAGGCATGTAATTTTATTTAAGAATATATTTTGACCAGCGATGTATCAACTCCAAATTGTTGAGGTGAACACACATGAGCTACAGCTGGATGCAAATTGGGTAAAGCGTTCTCTATGATTTGGCCCTTGACTGTTACCTGTAGACAGTTGGAGCTGAAACAACTAGTTTTCCATCTTTGAGGACTTAGCAGCTTGTGTGATTTTTAGTTTGTATCATTTTTAATCCTTTCATAGACTTAAAAGGATTAAAAGAAATTTTTCAAAAAAAGACATGATTAAACAAAGGCAATGGTAATTTAATCTGGTAAAAGGATTGGTCAATGATAGGGTCGTCACACATAGGGATGGAGGGGGGATTGGTGGAAAATGAAGTTATGGCAGCAATATCAAATAAATATTTTGAACTGGATTTTACAAATGATAGTGGAAGCGAGAATATAAGTGTATTGAAATGGACGCAGAAAAATTGATTGAACCATTCAAATCAAATTATTCCAGGGGCACTGCCAGGCTGGCATTTTGCCTATGCCAGGGATCAGGCCCGGGGGTGCCCTGTGGCCCAGATTATAGGTGAGCTACGGTGATGGGGGAGTTTCGGGGTATTACAGGTCACACAATATGTTGAAAATGCCCAATAATATTTTGCATTTTAGAAATGGGACATAAAGAATGAAAGACCTAATGGCTTTTGTAATCAACTAACTAGGGCACAGCGTTTTATAGAAAGGACATCAAAGCTATGCAAAACCTTCACTGCAGATTGACCAGGTTATCCCAGCTAAGTAGAGAGTGAGTTGAGGTTTATAAAATTAGGAGTGAATAGAGAAGACTATTTTCCTCGTTTGAGGAATCAATGATGTGTCAGTGATCATTGTCACTGGGAGGGAGGGAAGAAGTCAGGGCACTGCAATTAGTTTTGCTTTTGTAAAGACCCAATGCAAATATGATGGGACGAGTGCTGCAACCTTCCCGGTTCTGAAACTAGGAAAAATGAAAGGAATGCATGATGTTGACATTGCCTAGTGCACATTGTACTTATTGGGAGACAGGCCATGTCCGCTCTTCACACAAGATTCCCTTAAACCTTCAAGTTTTAGAACTTTGCTTTCAGGGAGGTACCAAAGAAGTCAAGATACTATCCATTGAAGGGGTAAAACCAAACATTTTGCAAACACTCAGCACATCAGCTAGTGTCTGTGGAGAAACTCGAGACAGAAACCCAAGATTTCTACCACCGAAAAGAACAAGATCAACCGGCGCGTGGGACCACCACATCTTCCTGACTCGGAACTCTATCAAGATCACGGTCGCTGGGGTAAAATCCTGGAACTCCCTCCTTAACTACACTGTGGGTGGTTCAATTAAACCGTTTGCCATCACACTCTCAGGGCAATTTGGGATGGACAACAAATGCAGGACTTGCCAGCCATGCCCATATCCCATGAACAAAGAAAGATTTAGAAGATTGAGAGGTAATAATATTAACCAGAGATTTCCAGCCTCCCCCCCCCCCCCCAGAGCCATTGAAATCTCCATTCACATTGACAGTATGGGAAGATCCCACTGGCAATAGGCCTGAGGGACTAGAAATTTCCAGCCATTGAGATTCTGGGACTTGGCAGGGTGGTTACAGAGAGGATGTTTCCCCTTGTTAGATGATCCAGAACTAGGAGGCATGGTTTAAAAATAAGGGGTGTCCCGTTTTTAAGATGGGAGGTGATGAGGAATTTTCTCTCTCCAAGGAGTGTTAGTCTTTGGAACTGTCTTTTGTCCCAGACAGTACTGGAGGCTGACTCTCTGAATATATTCAAGGCTGTATGAGGTAACTTTTGATTGTCAAGAGAGCCAAGGATTTTGGGGGGTGGGGTGGCATGAAAGTAGAGTTAAAGCCACAATCAGATCCATCATAAGCTTATTGGTAATTGGGCAGGGGGCTTAAGGGGCTCAATTGCCAGCCAGTGCTCCCATCTTATCTGTTATTATATGTTTAAATTAACAGAAAATAATACTTCTAAAAAATATTGGTCCCTGTTCTTCCTTCGCAAATGCTGTTTATCTGTAATTCCTTTCCATTTTGAGGAAGAGCCACAGAACGATACAGCAGAGGAAGACACTTGGCTTACAGTGGCTGTCCTGTACTTCCAAGTTATCTTTTCCATTCTCTCGGGGGGTGCCCAGCTTTCTAAGTGCCCCAGTGGTTCTTGTTAAGTTTTTTTTGCCAGCATCTGTAACGCTCCACTTTTGAAGTAACTGTTTTACCAGCTGCCAACAAAGCTTTGCTACCTGGCCACCAATTCCACACTGGGGCAGCTGTGCAATGCAGGCAGACCTGCTAAAAGATCAGAATAACTAACCTAGCATTAGGGTGTCAGCATTTTAATAGGTTCAATCTATAATACAAAACAAAACAGTTCTCATCTTGCTTGTTGATTTACAAGCCACTTCCAATATTTATTTTGAACCTTTTCAGTTTCTTACAGCTGTTAATTATAAGCAAAGGAGCCCCAACGAGAGGTTGGGAATAGACAAAAGTTACTTTAAATCAGAACATATGTTAGAACCCGGAAATCTTTTATAGGTGTTGACAAAGGCAAATTGTTGGACAGTCTATCGTTTGCTTTATTGAGCCTCATCCAATTCTTCCTCATCCTCTTCAAAATCTTCGGCTTCATCAGCAGTTGCATCTTGATACTGCTGATACTCCGACACCAGATCATTCATGTTGCTCTCAGCTTCCGAAAATTCCATTTCATCCATCCCTTCCCCGGTGAACCAGTGCAGGAAAGCCTTTCTGCGGAACATGGCTGAAAACTGTTCCGAGATGCGTTTGAAGATCTCCTGAATGGCCGTGCTGTTCCCGATAAAGGTGGAGGCCATTTCGAGGCCCCGGGGTGGAATGTTGCAAACGGCCACTTTGACGTTGTTGGGGATCCACTCCACAAAGTAGCTGCTGTTCTTATTCTGCACTGCAAGCATCTGCTCATCAATTTCCTTCATTGACATGGCCCCTCTGAACACAGTAGCAACAGTCAGATAACGGCCGTGGCGAGGGTCACAGGCCGCCATCATGTTTTTGGCATCGAACATCTGCTGGGTGAGCTCGGAGACCGAGAGGGTGCGGTACTGTTGACTGCCCCGGGCTGTAAGAGGGGCAAAGCCTGGCATAAAAAAGTGCAATCGAGGGAAGGGCACCATGTTTACAGCCAGTTTCCGCAGATCTGCATTCAGCTGGCCAGGGAAACGCAGCGAGGTTGTCACCCCGCTCATTGTCGACGAAACTAGATGGTTCAAATCCCCATATGTTGGAGTGGTCAGTTTTAAAGTACGGAAGCAGATATCGTACAGTGCCTCATTATCGATACAGTAAGTTTCATCTGTGTTCTCAACTAACTGGTGAACTGACAGGGTGGCATTGTACGGCTCAACAACAGTGTCTGATACTTTTGGTGATGGCATAACACTAAAGGTGTTCATAATTCTATCGGGATATTCTTCCCGGATTTTGCTGATCAGGAGTGTGCCCATGCCAGAGCCCGTGCCACCTCCCAGTGAATGAGTGAGTTGAAACCCTTGGAGGCAGTCACAGTTCTCGCATTCCTTTCTCACCACATCCATTACCGAGTCGACAAGTTCGGCACCTTCTGTGTAGTGTCCTTTGGCCCAGTTGTTCCCTGCACCTGTTTGTCCTAACAAACAAGAGATAAAAGGGAAAAAATACGTCAGGGTGACTTGAGCTAATTCCTGCTAGAATTAGAATTCTATTCACAGTACAAGCATGCAAATTCAGTTGCATTTTTGTATCACAAATATGTTTTGCTACATTTTTGTTCTTAAATAAAGATCTTGATGCATTTACCTCTGCAGTGCTTGTAAAACAAAGGAGGTTTTAAGGGAATTAGATTTGTATTGGTAAACATTAGAAATAAAGTACAGTTTTAAGTGGGTTTAATTTAATGTTTCTGTGCTTGGAAGAGTATAACATAGTTAGATTCATACTGGACAAAGGTGTTTGCATGCGTGGGGGCTGGTTATGTTCCAACTGTGCTGTAGAGGGCTCATTTGACTAGATCCAGGATGAGTTTTGTGCAAGAGTGACGGACAAATGCAAGCATTATGGGAGGGGCCTGGCCAATCATGTGCACATGTTTTGGTTACGTTCCGAGCTCATGGGGCTCTCGGTCTCCTTCTTTAGCACCACGTCGGCGATTCTGAAAGCTGGACTCGAGCCCTGTCCCTAAGCGGCCATATTTGGGGTGTCAGACTTGCCAGAGCTACAGACAGGTGCAGGGGCCAATGTCCTGGCCTTCACCTCACTGATTTCTCAGGAGCACAGTGCTGATGGGTTGGAGGTCAGCTTCTCTATCCAGTGCCTCAGTGTGGCTGGGAGATCTGATGGAGTTCCTATACCTCGAGAAAGTCAAGTACACTGTGAAGGAAGCAATCAACGGATTGTACTGAAGGTGGCAGCCATTTATTCTATATCTCAAAGAGTGGGTCACAGTTAGTTGCTAAATATGTGTTGTGGGGGGGGGGGGGGGGGGGGGGGGGGAGGTGAGATGTGTCATTTTGGCGCTTCTATGTATAAAATGGAAAATAAGTCAATAGAAAATGATGACACAAAAAATTCCAATGTGTTTCTAGTGTGCATAGGTGGCCGCCAGAGAGGAGACACCGTAAAAAACAAATATTCACTTGGGGTTATGAGTGGAGAGTGTATCTTTCCCGCAGTCATCCATGTGCTCGAAAGGGACTGTGTTAATGAGACCACTGTAGATTATGATGTAATCCTGAAACTGGTGTTAAGCAAATTGTATACAGTGAATGGTAGAACTCTAAAAGAGTCAGAACTCTAAAAGTCAGAGGTATCTAGGTGTACAGGTCCACAGGTCACTGAAAGGGGCAACACAGGTGGAGAAGGTAGTCAAGAAGGCATAAGGCATGCTTGCCTTCATTAGCCGGGGCATTGAGTACAAGAATTGGCAAGTCATGTTGCAGCTGTATAGAACCATAGTTAGGCCACACTTGCAGTATAGTGTTCAATTCTGGTCGCCACACTACCAGCAGGATGTGGAGGATTTAGAGAAGGTGCAGAAGAGATTTACCAGGATGTTGCCTGGTATGGAGGGTATTAGCTATAAGGAGTGGTTGAATAAACTCGGTTTGTTCTCACTGGAACGATGGAGGTTGAGGGGCGACCCGATAGAGGTCTACAAAATTATATGGGGCATAGACAGAGTGGATCGTCAGAGGCTATTCCCCAGGGTAGAGGGGTCAATTACTAGGGGGCATAGGTTTAAGGTGCGAGGGGCAAGGGTTAGAGTAGATGTACGAGGCAAGTTTTTTTTTAATACACAGAGGGTAGTGGGTGCCTGGAACTCGCTGCCGGAGGAGGTGGTGGTGGAAGCAGGGACGATAGTGACATTTAAGGGGCATCTTGATAAATCCATGAATAGGATGGGAATAGAGGGATATGGACCCAAGAAGTGTAGAAGATTGTAGTTTAGTCGGGCATCATGGTCGGCACGGGCTTGGAGGGCCGAAGGGCCTGTTCCTGTGCTGTACTTTTCTTTGTTAAGTAAAGGCATACTGTATCATAACCCAATACTTTCACGTTTAATGTTTTTTTCTGTTTTAACTAAATCTGTCCTGTGAATCTGCCTCTCCACATATTGTCAAAATAAGTTAGTCTTTTGAGCTAGGGTTCGATTCTCAAATCTCTCTGTCCAGTTGTAACATCAATTGGGATCTTAACAACGGTCACAACTTTTAAATGCAAATCTTGACTGACTTTGGTTCAATTGTCGAAATAAACCTTTTAAAACAAGTTTTCATGTGCACTTTTATATGGCATTAACACCAGTGGTATAAACTTGGGTTTTTAAAAATATTTTGTGAAGGAGCCACTCAAATGACTGACGATACCAGCACTTGTGGGATATATACTACCTCATTGAAACGTTAGTTGGCCAACATTGGTCCTTTCAATATCTCAGCTGGGAGATGTGCACTAACCAAACTAATCCAAGCCAGACACTAGGGTTGGCAATCCTCCAGGATTACCCAGTGTCTCCAGGAATTGAAGATTAATGTCCAGGACATTGAAAAAAAAACTGTTCTTTTTTCTCATTTTCTTTGAACATTTTCTTCACAGAATATAAAATGGGGGAAAAGGCCATTTGTCTGACAGGTGAGCATTGCCCAATTGGGAAATGAATCTTTTTGCTTTCCAATTAGTGAAGGGAGGCCGAGCATCAGAAGGATGATGTACTGGCCGACTCATGGCTGGAGTGTCGGGCAAGTCATGTGATGAAACCTCCAGGAATACATTTAATCACAATTGGCAATGTGATATACAGACAGGCATTGACCAGCAGCTAATGGATACAGAACAGGAGATGACCAATAAGCAGGCAGGTCACTCAGGGGTGGGATCTGACTACAAAAGACACGAGGCACTCACACTCCGCCTCTCTCCACTGATGAACATCTAGAGAGTCAGCCAAGGGTGTTGTTACAATCTCACACCTCCACCAGGTGGCTAAGAACTAGAATGGTTCAGTCAGACAGAGTAACCACACTTAAGTTAGCAGAGAGTGGAACTCAGAACTGTGTTAACAGTTCAATAAACCTGATTGAACTAACTTCAAGGTCTGGAGTATCTTTTTGATCTAAGCTGCATCCTGTTGCAGCCAGTGTTATATCAGTGTGCCCAACATGACAGAGGACATACAACCCTTTGGAGCCTGCTCTGATCCATACCACCATGTCTGATCTTAGACTTTAACACTCCTCTCCTGCCCAATCCCCATGCCCCTCGACTCCCTCGCAGTTCAAAGTTCAGTCAATCTCAATCTTGAATAAATTCAATGACTTGAGGATCCACAGCTCCTTGGGAGTTGGGAATTCAATAAATTTACATCCTGATAAGTGGCCGACCCCTTTAGAACATAGAACAGTACAGCACAGAACAGGCCCTTCAGCCCTCAATGTTGTGCCGAGCAATGATCACCCTACTCAAACCCAGTGTCCACCCTATACCCATAACCCAACAACCCCCCCCCCCCCCCCCCTAACCTTACTTTTAAGGACACTACGGGAAATTTAGCATGGCCAATCCACCTAACCCGCACATCTTTGGACTGTGGGAGGAAACCGGAGCACCCGGAGGAAACCCACGCACACACTGGGAGGACGTGCAGACTCCACACAGACAGTGACCCAGCCGGGAACCAAACCTGGGATCCTGGAGCAGTGAAGCATTTATGCTAACCACTATGCTACCGTGCTGCCCATTGTTCTGGACTTCAGCCAGGGAGCAACCACTCAGCATCTATGGTAAAGTCCTCGGAAGCTTATATTGTCTTGGGGCCAATGTTCCCAGTAAACTGTCTGGGTGGATGGTCATGCTGCAAGTCGCACATGAGTGGTACAGTATTCCCTTATGATGCATACATGCATGGCTGGGCAGCAATCTTAAAGGAAGAAAAGGGCCATGCACAGTCAAGGGATGTTAAGAGGGAACAATTGTGTGGGACAGAGGTAGCTTTATTTTTCCTCCCCTAGTTGTTCAGTGGGCATTAATCAGATGTGACTGGAGTCACATGTATTAATGACAAACTAAAGGCAGTGGGCCCGTCCCAAAAGGTAATTAGCAGACCAGTTGAGTTTAGGATTAGCAGGTTTGTTGAATTCAATTTTCTAATTTGCCAAGGTGGGATTTGAATTCCTGCCCTCCTCTGTGTAACTATCTAATATTACAATTACTAGATTACTGTGCCTAAATTCACAGAATCCTTACAGTGCAATAGGAGGCTATTTGGCCAATCAAATCTGCACCAACCCTCCAAAAGAACATTCTACATTGGCCCACTCCCCTGTACATTGATCATGGCCAATCTACCTAACCTGCACATCTTTGTACTGTAGGAGGACACTGGAATATCCGAGGAGAATATACGAACTCCACATAAACAGTCACCCAAGGCCCAAATTGAACCAGGGTCCCTGACACTGAGGCAGCTAACCACTGTGCCACCTTGTCGTCCATATCTCGAATCTGAATGACCCTTCTGGAGACCAGAAGGAGATCAGGACCTCATCATGCGGGATAAACCAATCTTAGATTGGGCGTTGACATTCTAGAAATGATTTCATGACAACACCCGATACTGTGGAATAGCAGCACTAAAGCAAGCTGGAAGCTAATGTTTGTTTAGCTGTAATTTGCCTCTTCAGCTCTCCCAAATTATCTGAAGTCCAGACAATAAATTGCAGAGTGCGCTGATTGAGGTCACAGCCACACTGCTGAATAAGCTGAACACTTTCAAACTGCTGGAATCAGCCACACTGTAGCTCGTTGGTCAGGATTTCCAAAGCAGCCGCGTATGGACTGAAGCAAAAAATGTGTTAAGGTCATTCCAGCTGCATCAACTCATTGTACTAATACAATGGATAAGAGTGCATTTACTTATCTGGCACCATTAGAAACAATGTTTTGTAGCATTACAGAAACCAGATGTCCACTAAAATCTTAATGGCTGGAGTGTTTTTTTGTGTCTGATACACTGAGACGTTACATTTGCATTCTAAACCCTGCCCTCCCCCTCAAACTCCCATGTGATTAGAGAGGCCACGTAAATCAGTAACAGCTGCTGGTTTGGAGTCTCTCTCAGTTTTAAATTCCATTATCGTACAAGCTGCAGGGATGAGGGTCAAAGGCTCTTGCAAGTGAATCTTAACAGCATCATTCCTTTGCAATTATGCAATGTTGTCCTGTTATACAGATGCCTATATTTGAAGAGAACAAGATTAAAACTCCACCTCCAGTACATCAATAGTCAAGGGCGTGTAAATTGTTTTGGGTTTCTCTCCCTGCGATGGCCTATAGGAGCTCTAGCTTCAGCCAGAACATCATTAGTTGTTAAAAGCTTGATAGTGAAAAAGTTTTGATTCACACCAACCTGCAGGAAAACATCCTGTTTAAAATAACTGGGCCTCAATATTCAGTAGAGGAACCTCAAGACGTTCAGTACACAGAAAATAACTGCACAAACCGGTGTGTTAGGCTGCAAGCTGAAGGCATGCAGTCGACATTTTAACTTTCGAAATACACTTAGTCATCGGTGTTGATCGTTTTCATTTAATTCACAGCACTTTTATTCCAAAGTGAATTTAATTTGCTGCATACTTTAATTACTTTCCTATTTTCTACATTTTCTCTCCCCCTTCCCTCTCCTCCCCCTCCCCCTCCCACCAAGAATGGAGGACACGCTGCCAAGTTAATGGAAAATGTATCCGCGGAACAAGTGTTCAGTTTGCTATCTCGGTTACAAATGGCAACTAACTTAAGACTATCATTTATTTCAGATCACTTGGTTGGTTGTATAGTAAAACTTCACCAGTAAAAAAAAAGTTTTGGTGACGAGAATCTATTTTATACCATTTTACAGGTCATCGGTCCCAAGCCATATTCAGACGATGTTGTTTTCATTCACTGGATGAGGGAATGCCAGGATTTTGAACATATTTCCAAGCCAGGGTGATGCACGACTTAGAGGGGAAGTGAGTGTACAGGGATCTTTATCTCGTACATCCTTCCTCCTCATTTGCTCTTCCTTCTCTTGCACAAAAGGAAATGATTTCCTTGTTACACCTCCATCCCTCATTAATTAGCAGGCTATTCAACTGTGAGGCATGTCACAGTTAACCCTAATACCATTCTCTGTGTGTCCAGCAGCAATCACTAGCTAGTGAGTCAGCTGTTTCCCCTCTTGGCATGAGGAGGCTGGTCATAGCAGCTTAATAAACCCAGAAAAAATTAAAAACTTGAGTTTCCTGTTCTCTTGGGGGCATCAGGAAGCTACTCTGCCATCCAATTCAAATGGGCAGGTCAATGAATAGACTCAGACTTTGTGTGACCCCCCCCCCCCCCAACAGCAATAATTTGTGGGAGGGGGTGGGGGTGCTATGAGCAGTTTAATGTGGGGGCAGACATTAGATGTTGGGAGGGAAGGGGGAGCTGATCATGCCCCATCTCTCCTCCCTCCCTCCCTCCCTCCCTATCTCCCTCATGGGGAGTGAGAGTTGATGAAAGGGCAGGGCTGCTCCAAATTTAAAAAATGAACATCTAGCTATTCCCAGACTTTTTGCAGCCTACAGCAGTTCAGTGGGCCACAACCACCAAATGAGGATTTAAAGGGGCCTCGGAGCTGCCAGAAATCAGTCTGAACGTCACGAGGGCCATTGCTGCCTCAATGCAAGACCCCAAAAATCTCAACCCCACTGGCTGGTTGCAACCTTCAGTTTGGAAATAGGGTTTGAATATGGAACTCCCTAAAAAGGTGAGTAGGGTAGATGCATTTATAGAGAACCTGATGGAAGAAGGGAATAGGAGATTATGCTGATCAGGAAAGATTGAAATGAGGTGAGGGGAAGCCCATCCCGAGGATAAACACATGGACCAGTCCAGTCGAGTTGCCTATTCCTCTGTTCCAAGTATAGACAATCCTTTGTTGTAAATTGCAGAACCTGTAGATCCTGAAACAACAAGAGACCTTCCAATAGCTCAGTAAGAAGTCTCACGACACCAGGTTAAAGTCCAACAGGTTTATTTGAAATCACAAGCTTTCGGAACGCTGCCCCTTCATGAGGTGAAGTGGAGGCAGGTTCACAATCACAGCATTGCTGTGAGGGGAATCTGTAATAGACTGTCTCCTTTATATGGGCAGCCCATTCATTGACCTGCCCATTCAGTAGCTCTATACCTGGTAGAGGGGAACGTAATTTGAACAGTTAGTTGAATGAGCCTTCAGTTGAACTATGGATGGTTCCTCACCCATTATACTGTCTATTTCTATTAGCAGAGTACAGTTACACAAATGCATATTGGCACTATGGGTTGCCAGTGAGAAAAATTTCATAAATGCAGTTAAGATGAAGGTAGAAAAACACATGATGGTGAAAGGAACAAAAGGATAGAAGTATAGTTGGAAACATAAAAGTGCAAAGCGACATTGAAAGATCAAGTGAATGGGAAAATGTGTGGCAAATGGTTTTCAACCTAGATAAATGAGAGGTCAGAATGAGGAAAGAATATGATACTTTCCAAATGATACCCCAAAGAGACTTGGGGATCCAGGTACATAGGTTAGTCAAATGTCATGCAAATGTCATGAACAGGTTCAGAAAAGAATGCTGGCCTTTAAATCTACAGGACTAGAATACAAGAGGTTAGAACTATCCAGGACTTTGGAAGTATTTTGAGTACCATAGTTTAGGAAGGCTACATTGATCTCTGGGGCAGTGCAGTGTACATTTCTAAGAATGATATCTGGACTCCAAGGGTTAAATTACAAGGAGTGATTACACAAACTAGGGTTGAACTTTAAAATAGTTCAAGGGCAATTAGGGAGGGGCAATAAATGCTGGCTTAACCAAATCCCACGAACAAAAAGAATCCTTGGAATTTTATAAGGCAATTTGTTTGATATTTTTGTGGGGAATTGTGAGGCTAGATATAAACTATTTCTGCTGGTTAGGGAGTCTAGGACTGGGGGAGATGACTACTAAATAGTCAGATCTTTTGGGGTGAAATTAGGAAACATTCTTATACAAAGGGTGGTAGAAGTTTGGAACTCTGTTCCGCAAATGGTATGGGCAGCAGGGTAGCACAATGGTTAGCACTGTGGCTTCACAGCGCCAGGGTCCCAGGTTCAATCCCCAGCTTGGGTCACTGTCTGTGCGGAGTCTGCACGTTCTCCGTGTCAGCGTGGGTTTTCTCCGGGTGCTCCATTTCCTCCCACAAGACGTGCTGTTAAGTAATTTGGACATTCTGAATTCTCCCTCAGTGTACTCGAACAGAGTGTGGCAACTAGGGTGTTTTCACAGTAACTTCATTGCAGTGACTCCAGGTGAATTTTACAAAGCTTTGTTATCCAAAGATTATTAAGTGGTACGGGGCAAAAATGGGCATATGGATTCAGGTAACAAATCAATCACAATCTGATTGAATGATGGAACAGGCTTGAGGGGCAGAATGACTCATAAACATAGAAAATGGGAGGAGGCCATTCAGCCCTTCAAGCTTGCTCATCATCCAACTCAATAGCCTGAACCCATCTCTTCACCCCCCCCCCCCCCCCCCCCCCCCAACCACATATCCTTAGATCCCCTTTGTCCAAAATGCTATGATCTCATGTTCATGGTTTAGATGAAGCAGCAGGGTAGGAGAAAGGGCTGAATGGCCTGCTTCTGTGTTGACATTCTCTGTAATATTAAACAGCTAGGCTATCACAGGATCTGTAAAGTAGAACCCATCCCACCATCAATTTAAGCCTTTTTCATTGTTTTAAGGTAGCAATCAGGGCACATTTGCAGCAAAGGCTGTATTAGGAATGAATGCTGTATAAAAACACATACTAAAACCAAAGAAGCACCAATGCCACAAATAGGATTGAACCCATTTCTTTGAGAATGTTACTTTTACAAGACTCGTAAATACCGTTGTGAATTGCTGACATGTGGTTTTCATAACTCTCTGCCGGCCTTTCGAAGGGAATATTGATTAGTTTCCTTATCCTTGGGGACTGATTGGGAAGGTTTCCCGACGACAAAAAAAATCTACCAGAAATGGATTTGTAGCTGGGAGAGGAAATGAGTGTAGCAAATGGCATTGCTTTTGTAATCTGTACAGCACAGTGGCGTCGAATTACTGACGCAGAACTAACTCGCCGACAGATGACTCACCGAAGATGAAGTTATCGGGTCTAAAAAGTTGTCCTAAACTACCCGATCGAACACTGTCCATTGTGCCTGGCTCTAAGTCCAACAGGATCGCCCTGGGAACATATTTCTGAGCTGAAAAAAATATATAATAAAAAAAACATTACCGTGCATAAAACGTTAGATATGAAAATGTAAAAAGTTAGCTACTGCATAAAATGTTAGATATGAAAGTCTAAGTTAGCTATTGCACAAAATGTTACAAATCCGTGTAAATGCCCCCCCACCCCCACAAGCAGCTGGCCGGACCAAGGATTTACATTTCTCAATGAGATCAGAAATCCACCTTTGCTGACTTTATTTAACTGTAGGGAACAGACTCACACATCGCCTCGTTGTAATAGACATTGATCCTCTCCAGCTGCAAGCGAGAGTCTCCATAGTAATTCCCCTCAGGGTCGATTCCGTGCTCATCACTAATCACCTCCCAGAACTTTTAAAATAAAGAAAAAGAGCAAAAAATTAATGTCCGCGCGAGGGTAGAAAATATAACAAAAAAACACCCTGACCCAAATGAGAAAACAAAAAGTGAAGTTGAACTTCCAGTTTCTCCTTCCATTGAGCTTCCTGTCCGCTTTTAAAGAGATTCCAATCTCAGTACTTTGAGATACAATTCACCTCATCCCTTTTTACCCGTCAAATCGATCACCGTCTGGGCTGTGTGCTTAGAGAAATGCAGCAGCCCCACCCTCCCTCACAGTAAGCCGTGTTGTTGTTTACACTCAGAATTCAGACTGGCTTCACCTTGCTTCCGATTTGGTTTCCACATTGGCCGGCCTGGATATGGACTATTTCGCGCATTCTGCTGCTCAGGGTGGCCTCTGCTTCGCTCCTGTCCTGATTTTCCTCAGTCCAGCCGCCGCCGCCTCCCTCTTTGCCTTTTATATGGAGGATGTGAGCCAGACCCCGCCCGTCCCCATTGCGCTGCTCAGCGAGAGGCGGGAACCTGCAGCACAACCCTTTCCTCAGCACTAAGTCAGGCAAATGGACACTTCAGAGACTGTTTTACATCACCCCAACAACATCCCGCCCGTTCTTTTTGTTTTTGTGTGTGTCGTTTTGCTAATAAAAAAAACCTGAATTTTAATAACCTTTATTGTCACAAGTAGGCTCACATTAACACTGGGATGAAGTTACTGTGAAAAGCCCCTAGTCGCCACATTCTGGCGCCTGTTCGGGTACACAGAGGGAGAATTCAGAATGTCCAATTCACCTAACAGCACGTCTGTCGAGAGTTGTGGAGGAAACCGAAGCGCCCAGAGGAAACCCACGCAGACACAGAGTGAACGGGCAGACTCCGCACAGACAGTGAACCAAACCGGGAATCGAACCCGGGACCCTGGGGCTGTGAAGCCACAGTGCTACCATGCTGCCCCTCGTCAGGAACCACATTCATCCGTTTAAACTACCCTTTGATGCTCCAATTTCACGTAACTTTGTTGCAGTATTAATGTAAGCCTACTTGTGACACTAATAAAGATTATTATTATTATTCACAAGTGTTTGGCTTGAAAGTATGACTCATACAGCACACAGATTTACGCCATTCAGCACCTCTTCCCCGCCAGTGGCTGTCATTATGAATACTCCATCCTATTATTATGGGTGCCGATGCCCATTAGGATATCCTCAGACTGTGACCCCTTGTTCTGGACTCGCCCGCCTTCCGGAACATCCCTCCTGCATCTACCCTGTCTGGTCCTTAATATTTTATCGGTTTTCTATGTGATTCCCCATTTTTTTTATCTCGTCAAGATTCTTGAATTTTTCATTTCTTGGGCAGCACGTTAGCACAGTGGTTAGGACAGTTGCTTCACAGCTCCAGGGTCCCAGGTTCAATTCCCGGCTTGGGTCACTGTGCGGAGTTTGCACGTTCTCCCCGTGTCTGCGTGGTGCTCCAGTTTCCTCCCACAGTCCAAAGATGTGCAGGTTAAATTGGCCATGATAAATTGTCCTTAAAATCCAAAAAGGTTAGGTGGGGTTACTGGGTTATGGGAATGGGGTGAAGGTGTGGGGTGCTCTTGCCAAAGGCCGATGCAGGCTCGATGGGCCGAATGGTCTCCTTCTGCACTGTAAATTCTATGATTCTATGACTTATTCTGGGAGGCTGCCAAGTTGTGAAGGAGTGATTTATCTTGATAATCCTCTTTAAAATGGTTTTAATTTATGTTGTTGGATTGGTGTTTTTATCTCTGTGCATGTTAAACCTGCTCTTCTGTCTCATAGAATCTCATAGAATTTACAGTGCAGAAGGAGGCCATTCGGCCCATAGTGCCTGCATCGGCTCTTGGAAAGAGCCAGCGCCGGCCCTAGGGTTGCTGGCGCCCCGGGCAAGCTGAACTTCGGCGCCCTTTGGGGGGGGCGGGGCCGGGGGGGGTAGGGCCGGGGGGTCGAGGGGGGGGCGGGGCCGGGGGGGCCGAGGGGGGGGCGGGGCCGCGGGGGGCCGAGCCCGAGGCGGGGGGGGGGCCGAGCCCGAGGCGGGGGGGGGTCCGAGCCCGAGGCGGGGGGGGGGGGGCCGAGCCCGACACGGGGGGGGGGGGCCGAGCCCGAGGCGGGGGGGGGGGCCGAGGCGGGGGGGGGGGGGGGGGCCGAGGCGGGGGGGGCGGCGGGCCCAAGGCGGGGGGGGGGGCGGCGGGCCCGAGGTGGGGGAGGCCGAGGCGGAGGCGGGGTGGGCGGGCCCGAGGCGGGTGGGCGGGCCCGAGGCGAGGGGGGCGGGCCCTGAGGTGCGGGGGCGGGGCGGAGGAGGCCGCCCTGGGGGAGGGCGGCCACCGCGCATGCGCATTTGGCACCGGCCCAACTGCGCATGCGCGGGACCCGAGTCTGGCGCCCCCTAGCACATGGCGCCCCGGGCGACTGCCCGAGTTGCCGGTGCCTTGGGCCGGCCCTGGAAAGAGCACCCTAGTTAAGCCCACACCTCCACCCTATCCCCGTAACCCTGCAACCCTTCTAACCGAAGGGCAATTTAGCATGGCCAATCCACCTAACCTGCACATCTTTGGATTGTGGGAGGAAACCGGAGCACCCGGAGGAAACCCGTCTGAAACCTTTTTACTGATAAAGGTGGCGGGGGGTGGTCTCTGGAACTCAGAGAGACCTTCCTGATAGTATCCATGTATCATTGGCCGTAAGCAGTACCCTGGCGAGTAGGTCATTCATTTAAAAGAAATACTTTCATTAATATCGGGCTTTTCATGGCTACCAGATATCTTAAAATGTCTCACAGCCAATGAAGTGCTTTTGAAATGTAGTCACTCTTGTAATGTAGGAAATACAATGTGGCAATTGTTGTTAGGTGTTGGATATACCATTCAGTTGGTCTTAATGATGTATATGTAAGTTTGCTATATGTATTTATTAACTTTTCTTTGTTCTTTCATGGGATGTGGGCATCGCTGGCTAAGCCAGCGTTTGTTGCCCATCTCTAGTTGTCTTTGAGATGAGTTGCCTTCTTGAACCACTGAGGTCCATGTGGTGTAGGTACGCCCACAGTGCTGTTTGGGAATTCCATAAATTTGAGCCGGGAACAGGGAAGGAACAGTAATATAGTTCCAAGAAAGGATGGTGAGTAGTTTGGAGGGGAACGTCCAGGGGGTGGGGTTCCCATGCATCTGCCATCCTTATCCTCCCAAGTGGTGGAGGTTGCAGGTTTGGAAGGTGCTATCAGAGGAACCTTGGTGAGTTGCTGCAGTGCATCTTGTAGATGGTACACACGGCTGCCACTGTGCATCGCTGGTGGAGGGAGTGGTTGTTGATGATGGTGGATGGGGTGCCAACCAAGTGGGCTGCTTTGACCTGCATGGTGTTCAGCTTCTTGAGTGTTGTCGGAGCTGCACTCATCTAGCCAAGTGGAGACTACTCCATTACACTCCCACCTCTACCCTGCAGATGGTGGACAGGCTTTGGGGAGTCAGGATGTGAGTTACTCTCCATGAAATTCCCAGCATCAGTAGCCACAGTATTTATATGGCCAGTCTATTTCAGTTTATGGTCAATGGTAATCCCCAGTATGTTGATAGTGGGGGAATTAATGATGGTAATGCTATTGTCCCTGTCCAACAGGTTTGAGATTCTTGCTCTCTGTGTGGTTGGGAAAGGGGACTGCAGGTAAGGTGAGCAAACTAACCACAGCACCGTGTTACAGGGAGCCATTCAAGTGGGGGGAGGGAGGGAAGAGAAAATAAATATAGTCGTAATTGGGGATAGTATAGTTAGGGGCCAAAAAGGTAACAATCTCTGGATTACTACCTGAGCCATGAGCTAATTTGCACAGGGTGACTAAGATTAAGGAGGTAAATGCGTGGCTCAAAGATTGGTGTGGGAGAAATGGGTTTGAATTCATGGGACATTGGCACCAGTAGTGGGGAAGAGGGGACCTGTTCCAAAGAGACAGTCTTCATTCAAATCATGCTAGAACTAGAGTCCTAGCGAATCACGTAACTAGGGCTGTAGATAGGGCTTTAAACTGAATAAGAGGGGGTGGAGGGTTCAGTTGAAGGGGAAACTAGAAAACCCAAATTAATGAGATGTGGCGGATGGTTGCCAGAAAATAAAGGTGAGGGACAGGACGGGTGAATGTCTTTATGCACCAAGGAAATATAGAAGAGTAGGGAAATTTAACAGTGGAACAAATTTAAAAGCTTTGTATCAAAATTCACAAAGTATTCGCAACAAATTAATGAGATAGCCGCGCAAATAGAAACAAAAGGTTATGACTTGGTGGGGATTACTGAAACATGTTTACAGGGTGACCAGTTCTGGGAATTGAATATCTAAGTGTATGCAGTATTTCAGAAAGATAGACTGAAAGGGAAAGGAGGTGGTGAAGAAAGGGATCATTGCTGTATTGAGAAATGGCATAAACACTGGAGATCAAGATGTGGAATCAGTCTGGGTAGAAATAAAAAATAGCAAATGGAAAAAGTCCTTGGTAAGGGCTCCTGATGTGGCCGGGGGTGAGCGTGCAGAGCAAGGTTTGTCAGTATAATTGGCTCGCTAGACTGTATTTTGAGAGAACACGGGACAGGTAAGGGGGGTACGCTTAGGGATTTGAGTGTCCCAGGGTAGTGGAAGCCCTAACTGCCAATCGAGACTGAGGCAGTAGTCCGCCCATATTCAATATTGCATTGTGAAGGATGTTGGATTGATTGACATCTATGTGAAGTCTCAGGTTTCTTCCAATGCCGGGCATGTGTTTCATCGTCAGTTACTCAGGGTCCCTCAGCTTAACCACAGCTGGTAAGTTGCTTCACAGCGCCAGGGTCCCAGGTTCAATTCCCAGCTTGGGCCACTGTCTGTGCGGAGTCTGCACGTTCTCCCTGTGTCTGCGTTGGTTTCCTCTGGGTGCTCTGGTTTCCTTCCACAAGTCCCGAAAGACGTGCTTCTTAGATGAATTGGACATTCTGAATTCTCCCTCTATGTACCCAAACAGGTGCCAGAGTGTGGCAACTAGGGGCTTTTCACAGTAACTTCACTGCAGTGCTAATGTAAACCTACTTGTGACACTAATAAAGAATATTATTATGACCATGTGGAAGACTCTGGTGTATTGTAGGGGCAAACCAGGAATAGTCCAGGTTGATGGCCTGTTCAATGACCGTCCTGGTGTGCAGATGGCTCTCATTGTACAGTTGCGGGTGCTCCGTTTGAGGATCTCACAAGGAAGTTATGAGCCACCTCTTTAGAGCGTATCTCTTGTCACCCAGCATTCCTCCACATACCTGGGGGCTGAGGTGTACGAGTTGAGGCAAGCTTGAATGTCAGTATAAAGGCGGTAATAGCAGCTTCCTTGAAAACATGTACATTGTGCAGAAAGTTCTTCCTCTTGTCACACATCAGCTGAACATTTCTCAATAGTTGCACTTCCTTAATGACTACATGGGTGCAGCCAATGGTTCCCTGGACCTGGGGGAACAAAGGAATATGAAAATGGAAGATGGCCTAGATCATTCAGCCCCATCATTCAATGATAAAAATCAACAGCATTTTGAAAGATGACCACTAACCCATGCATTATCTTGACTGTCATCTCTGGACGGCATGGTAGCGCTGTTGCTTCACAACTCCAGGGTCACAGGTTCGATTCCCGCTTGGGTCACAGTCTGTGCGGAGTCTGCACATTCTCCCTGTGTCTGCGTGGGTTTCCTCCCACAGTCCAAAGATATGCAGGTTAGGTGGATTGGCCAGGATAAATTGACCCTTGTGTTCAAAAAGGTTAGGTGGGGTTACTGGGTTACGGGGATGGGGTAGCGGTGTGGGCTTGGGTGGGGTGCTCTTTCCGTTGGTCGGTGCAGACTCGATGGGCTGAATGGCCTCCTTCTGCAATGTAAATTCTACGATTCTAGGAGTAATCTATGGATCCCCAAACATTAGTTCTGCAATGGGGCACAGTATAAACCAGGAAATACTGAGGGCTTGTCAGAAAGGTACGGCAATAGTCATGGGTGATTTTAACTTGCACATAGACTGGAGGAATCAAAATGGCAAGGGTAGCCGGGAGGCAGAGTTCACTGAATGTATTAGAGATTGTTTCCTGGAACAAAGGGTGTGATTCTGTAATCCTGAGGCTAAGTGTTGACTTCGTCGTAAACGCCGTCGCGTTTCTCAACGGCGTCAACATGCCCTCAGGATCAGAAATTCTGACTTCTACAGGGGCAGCACAGCACTGGAGTGACCCAGGCCACTCCAGCTGACGATCCCAGCGTCAGATGGGCACCGCGGGGTCTGCGCATGCGCAGTGGGACCGGCATGATTGCCGCGCATGTGCAGTGGCTCCCTTCTCCGCGCTGGCTCCGCACAACATGGCGTAGGGCTAGAGGGGCCGGCGCAGAACAAAAGAGGCCCCCAGCCCGAGAGGCCGGCCCACCGATCGGTAGGCCCCGATCGCGGACCAGGCCACAGCGGAGGCCCTCCCTGAGGTCGCCCCCCCCCACCCCACCCCCCCCACCCCACCCCCCCACCCCCCGCACCAGGCTTCCCCCGAATGCATCCACGCCAAAGTCCCGCCGGATAAGGCAGGTGTGAACGGCGGCGGTGGGACTTGGCTTTTTTGGCGTGACCGCTCGGCCCATCCCAGGCCGAGAATCGGCGGGAGGCCTGTAGAGCCGCCTCCGACTGGCGCCGCGCCGTCCACGCTGGCGCCAATGGCGCTGAATCTCCGCTCTCCAGAGAATCGGCGGACCGCCGTTGGGGCGGCAGGGCGCAATTCGCGCTGGTCCTAGCTAATCTCCGGCCCAGCCCCAGGGTGAGAGAATCCCAGCCAATATGTTGGGGAACCAACCAGGGAGTAAGCTGCTCTGGATTTGGTATTGGGTAATGAGGAGGGATTATTTTATCATCTCCTGGTTAAGGATCCTCTTGGGAATAGTGACCATAGTATGGTAGAATTCAAAATTTAATTTGGGGGTCAAGAAAGTGGACTCCCACACTAGCGTTCTGGAATTAAACAAAGGTAATTACATAGGCATGAGGACAGATTTGGCCTGAGTAGAGTGGGCAGGAAGGCTGAACGGTCGGACAGCAGATGTTCAAGGAGATATTCAATTCCTCACAATATATCCCAATGAGGAAGAAAGATGGTGAGGGGGGTAAAAAACATCCATGGCTAAACAAGGAGGTTAAGGACAATATAAAGACATAAACTAAGGTGCAGCATGTGGCAAAGGGCAGTGGCAGGCTGGAAGATTGGGAAACTTTCAAACATAAACAAAGGGATACTACAAAAGTTAAAAAAAGAGCTAAGGTAAATTATGTAAGAAAACTTGGCGCAAAATATCAAAAAGGATAACCAAAGGGAAGAGAGTAGCTATGGTGAATGTTGGTTCCTTGGAGGATGAAACCGGAGAGTTAATAGTGGAGAGCACAGAAATGGCAAAGATGCTAAATCAATACTTTGCCTCAGTTTTCGTGGTGGAGGACACGAGTACCATTCCTATAGGAACGGGCAATTCAGGGAGAAAGGGAGGAGCTTAGAACAATCAACATCAATCGGGAAACGGTACTCAGCCAGCTATTGGGATTGTAGGTAGACCGGTCTCCCAGGCCTGATGGCCTACATCCTAGGATGTTAAAGGATGCGGCAGCAGAGATTGTGGATCCATTGCTTATAATATTCCAAAGTTCCCTGGACACGGGAAAGGTTTCAGTGGATTGGAAAAATGCTAATGAAACGCATTATATTCAAAAAGGGAGGGAAGCAGAATGTGGGAAATTACAGACCAATTAGTCTAACATCTTATCTTGGGAAGTTGTTCGAATCAATTATCAAGGAAGTAATATCAGGACATTTGAAAAGTCAAAATGCTATCCATCCCAGTCAGCATGGTTTTATAAAGGGCAAATCATGTTTGACTAATTTGCTATAGGGGCAACACGGTAGCATGGTGGTTAGCATAAATGGTTCACAGCTCCAGGGTCCCAGGTTCGATTCCCGGCTGGGTCACTGTCTGTGCGGAGTCTGCACGTCCTCCCCGTGTGTGCGTGGGTTTCCTCCGGGTGCTCCGGTTTCCTCCCACAGTCCAAAGATGTGCGGGTTAGGTGGATTGGCTATGCTAAATTGCCCGTAGTGTCCTAAAAAGTGAAAGGTTAGGGGGGGGGGGGGGTTGTTGGGTTACGGGTATAGGGTGGATACGTGGGTTTGAGTAGGGTGATCATTGTTCGGCACAACATTGAGGGCCGAAGGGCCTGTTCTGTGCTGTACTGTTCTACTTCTACTTCTTCAAAGATGTAAAAGCAAAGTGGATAATGGGGATCCTTTAGATGTAGTATATCTGGACTTCCAGAAGGTGTTTGATAAGATGCTGCACAGAAGGTTAAGGTGAGATCACATGGGATATGGGGTAATTTATTAGTTTGGATAGAAGACTGGCTGATGGACAGAAGACAGAGTCGGGATAAATGATTCTTATTCTGGATGCAAGATGTAACTAGTGGGATACCACGGGGTTCAGTCCTTGGGCCCCAACTATTTACAATCTATATAAACAACATGGATACAGGGATAGAAGTGTCTATCGCCAAATTAGCAGACAACACAAAAATAGGTGGAAAGTAAGTTGCAATGAGGAAATGAGAACGTTACAAATGGATATAGATAGGTTCAGTGAGTGGGCCAAAATGTGGCAGATGGAGTTTAGCGTGGATAAGTGTGAGGTCATGAATTTTGGTCAGAAAAATGGGAAAGCAACTTTTTATCTTAATAGGGAGAGACTTTGGGGTGCTCCGGTGCAGAGGGATCTGGGGGTCTTTGTTCACGAGTCACAGAAAACTAGCATGCAGGTACAGCAGGTAACAAAGAAGGCCTATGAAATGTTGGCGTTTATACCCAAAGGAATAGAGTAAGGAAGTATTGTTGCAACTATACAATGCATTGGTCAGACCGCACCTGGAGTATTGTGCACAGTTTTGGTCCCCTCATTTGAGGAAAGATGTAGTGGCATTGGAGGCAGTTCAGAGGAGGTTCACTAGATTGATTTCAGAGATGAGGGGTTTGGCGTACGAAGAGAGATTGAACAGTTTAGGCCTATACTCTCGAGAGTTTAGAAGAATGAGGGGAGATAAAAGTGAGGTATACAAGATTAATAAATGGTATGGATAAAATAGATGTGAAGCGGATGCTTCCTGTATTGGGGCATTCTAAAACGAGAGGATAAGAGGTATCCCTGTAATAAGTGGACACCCCCCTGGGGCACTCTGCCTAAAGGAACCCCCTCCACAGACCCCCCCCCTCCCAGACACAGATCATCCCTGCCCAAAAAGAGACCCCTGCCTGGAAGCTGGAGAGGTTCAGACAGGGGCAGTGGGAAGTATTATAGGTGTAATACTCACCTTGCAGCTGCACATGTCCATTCCTGGGCCTGTATCTAGTTCCCACAGATTCAGTCTGTCATCCATCCATGGCTTTTGAGTAGTGGGTTTGTGATTGACAGTTCGTAAAAGACATCTGCCACTTTGAACTATTCATATCCCTTCACCTTCAATGGCCTAAGTGGTGAAACTTCAATGTTTGTAAACATTGCCCACAGTGCAGTAAAATCACACGTTGAGTGATTGGAATGCACAGTGTTCTTTCATACTTTAGGCATGGGGTCCACCTGGGGGTCCCCCTATTACAGGAGGCCCTGGGTTGTCCCCCTATTGCAGGGGGCCCTGGTGGGGGGGGGGGGGGGTCCCCATATTACAGGGATTCCTGGGAGGGCCCTATTACAGGTCCTGGGGGGGGGGGGGGGGGGGCGAGTTGGGTCACCCCCAGACTTGTGAGTTGGGGGGTTGGTGCTCAGGCAATCTGGGTGGGAGCTGCAGTGCAGTATGGGAAGATGGTCAGGGCTGATTTGTGGTGCGGGGGGATGGCCTTGGATTGACTCTCCCATCATGACCCTAGCGTGGTGGACCTTGCAGTGGGCTTAGGGGCAATCCACCACAAGGTCTACCACATCAAGTTCATGATTGTAGAGACCACAAGTGATCTGCACCCATGTGACTCCTGGCCGCATGAAGCAGGGAATCAGGGGCGGGCAGAGCATAGGACACTGTACCTGCTAAATAAATGCAGTTTGGTCATTACGAACCATTTACATTTATTTCCATGCTCCTGCTGGATTGCAGCATGGAGCCCGTTCACCCCGCCAGTAAGGGGTTGGAGCTTGGCGTACAGGTTGGCACCCGCCACCGATCCCGATTTTCCCCTGACGCCTGGGGCAGGATTCTCCGAAATGGAGGCAGAGTGGCTGCACCATCGTGAATGCCGTCGCATTTCATGACGGCCCGTAACGGGCGCGGGCACTACCGATTCTGGGGGCCAGCATGGCGCTGGAGCGGTTCACGCCACTCCAGCCTCCCTTGCCGGCGCCAACTGGGCACCGCAACAACAGGTGCATGCGCAGTGGTGCCGCACCGACCCGTGCATGCGCAGTGGTGCCGCACCAACCCGTGCATGCGCAGTGGTGCCGCACCGACCCGTGCATGCGCAGTGGTGCCGCACCAACCCGTGCATGCGCAGTGGTGCTGCACCGACCCGTGCATGCGCAGTGGTGCCGCACCAACCCGTGCATGCGCAGTGGTGCTGCACCGACCCGTGCATGCGCAGTGGTGCCGCACCAACCCGTGCATGCGCAGTGGTGCTGCACCGACCCGTGCATGCGCAGTGGTGCCGCACCAACCCGTGCATGCGCAGTGGTGCCGCACCAACCCGTGCATGCGCAGTGGTGCTGCACCGACCCGTGCATGCGCAGTGGTGCCGCACCAACCCGTGCATGCGCAGTGGTGCCGCACCAACCCGTGCATGCGCAGTGGCGCCCCGCCAACCCGCCAATGCGCGGGGGCTTCGTCAACGCGCCGGCCCCGACGCAACATGGCGTGGGGGTTCAGATGCCGGCCACGTAATAAAATAGGGCCGGGGCTGGAGAGGCAGGCCCACCGATCGGTGCGCCCCGATCGCAGGCCAGACCCCATCAGAGGGCCCCCCCCCCCCGGTGAAGGAGCCCCCTGCCCCCTACCACAGGCCACCCCCCTGACCCTACGCGCAGAGTTCCCGCCGGCTGCGAGCAAGTGTGAATGGCGTGGGCAGGACTCTGCCGTTTCCGCCCGCCCGCTCGACCCATCATGGCCAGAGAATCGGCGGCCCGCGGCCGGCGGAGATTCCTCGGAGAATCACCTGCCAGCGCCGGGGCTTTGAGGCGTGGTTGCGCCGATTCTCCGGCCCGGCGCAAGGCTCAGAGAATCCCGCCCTGGATTCTCCGTCCCATCTGGGAACGCATTCCGGGTGTCCCAGGGACGGAGAATACCGCCCTAGCTTTTTTGAAATTCCAAGTTCATTAACTGAATATAAATCCCATCTGTAGCATGTCATGGCATTTGAACCCGTGTCCTCAGATCTATGGCTGTGCCTCTGGATTACTAGTCCAGTGTCATTACCAAAACACCAGCACTACAAGAGCTATGTACATATACACAGGAAAGGATTCAAGCTGGGAGCAGGCTCCATGCTTGCCTGTGCGCATGTCTCTGTCCAACCCTAGCCTGCCGATCAATCACTGCATGGGTGGTACGGTACTCAGTCCCACATTAACCCGTTAGCCAGACCTTTATACCACAATAATGACCTGATAATCTGTTTTTGTAATATTGATTGGGGGATAAATATTGGCTTGGACGCTGGGGAGAACTGCCCTGCTCCTCTTTGAAATAACATCGTGGGAACTTTTAAATCCAGCCGAACAGTCAGTTAGGGTCTTAACTTAACACCCCATCTGTAACGGCACCCCCAACAGTCCAGCACTCCCTCAATGCTGCACTGGACTGTCAGCCTTGATTTCTGTGCTCAAGCCCAGAGTCTTGTGACTCAGAGGTCAGAGTACTACCGATTGAGTCACAGCTGATGCTGCTTAGCTTTGCTTTTATCCAGGATCATGTGATCATGAATGGAAGATGAGGCACAGAGCTGCAACTGGCCACCGAATGAAACACTGAAGAGGAACTCAGACACAATGTGACTGGGGAAAGAAAATGGACCAAATGAGACTGAGTCAATCAGAGAGGCAGAGCGTTTGAGATGGTGCAAGAATAGCGTGACTAAGAGAGAAAGGAGCAGAGTGTGGGAGGAACACTTGACAGGAAGGACTTTAACTGTTTGACATCTCAGCGGTTAGTAATGTCACACACTGAACTGAATAATTAAATAATAATAATCTTTATTAGTGTCACAGGTAGGCTTATATTAACATTGCAATGAAGTTACTGTGAAAAGCCCCTAGTCGCCACATTCCGGCACCTGTTCTGGTACACAGAGGGAGAATTCAGAATGTCCAAATTACTTAATAGCACGTCTTTCGGTACTTGTGGGAGGAAATTGCAGCACCCGGAGGAAACCCACGCAGACACGAGGAGAATGTGCAGACTCCGCACAGACAGTGACCCAAGCTGGGAATTGAACCTGGGACCCTGGCGCTGTGAAGCCATAGTGCTAACTACTATGCTGCTCAAACTGGCCCTTTCATGTCAAACTTAAGCTAGAGTTTTAGAATGTTGACCTATTGATTGTCCTTCCCACACTGTGGCCAATGGCAAATTAATTGATCTCTGCAATATCACCTCTCTTGTCTCCCTTTATTGGCTAGACCCAAATGCATGATTTATCATCATTCTCTACTTGTTGGTCACCCATGTTCTGACTAATCATCCAGGAGCCTTGAGTTCTTAGCCATTCTAAGGCTTGCAAACCCTCACTCCTGTCTTTGCCAAACTTCATTGGCAAAGAAGGACCCACACAACTGATCCTCACACTCATTTTCAAATCTCTGCAGCTTCATTCCTCCTTACTTAGTGATCTCCCGCAGGGTTATCTCCCTGCCTGCATCAATCTAACACCAACACGCTTCATGGGTGCAATTCCCCCAACGGGAGACAAAGTGCTGATGGCGGAGTGAAAACCGGAGTGTTTCACTCCGGCGTCAGAGGCCGCTCCTTGCCCCGTATTCTCCCACCCCCAGGGGCCTAGGAGCGGCGCCGAGTAAATGACGCAGCCGGCAGCACTTAAATGACATCACCCGCGCATCCGCAGGTTGGCCAGCGCCAACCCGCGCATGCGCGGTTGCCGTCCTCCAAAAGGCGCCCCGAAAGACATGTCGGAGTGATCGTGCGGGGCGGCGGAGGAAAAAGAGTGCGTCTTTTAGAGACGCTGGCCCGCCGATCGGTGGGCACCGATCGCGGGCCAGACCCGCACTGAGCACCCCGATCCTCCCCCCCCCCCCCCCCCCACAGGCCGCACACGCAGCGTTCGTGCGCTGTTCACGCCGGCAGCGACAGGTGTGGTTGGCGCCGGCGTAAACCGGTCGGATTGGGCAGGCCGCTCGGCCCATCCGGAGAATGGGAACATTGGAAACGGCAAGCAGCAATTCTCCGAGTGGCCTGTCGTAAAACTCGGCACGCCATTTTGGGGGGGGGGGGGGGGGGGGGGGTGAGGGGTGGGAGAATCGCGTGCGGGTGCCAGGGCGGCGTGGCGGGAATCGCCCGGCACTCCCGCGATTCTCCCACCCGGCGTGGGGGTCGGAGAATCGCGCCCCATATTGCCCACATCCACTGTTGCATCATCAGTTGGCACTTTGCCACTCTCTCTGCGGCTATCCTCTGGACCTCCCTCCCTCAGCATCTCTACATTATCAACACCTTAAGAACATCCTTGTAGACTTTTTTTCACTCCCTCTTGACTCACTCCCCTTCGTCTGTCCATGTCTCCATCTGCTTTTTACTTTCATGGGATGTGAGTATCCCTAGGAAGACAAGTATTTGTTGCCCATTCCTTGAACTGAGTGGCATTCTAGGCTACTACGGCGGGCAGTTTAGAGGATGCTGTGGACCTGGAGTCACAAGTAGGCCAGACCAGGTAAGAATGGCAAGTTTCCATCCCGAAAGGACATTAGTAAACCAGGTGGGTTTTTTTTAACAACAATTGATGATAGTTTTATGGCCACCATTTCTGGGACTAACTTTATATTCCAGATGTATCAACAGAATTCAAATTCCGCCAGCTGCTGTGGTGGGATTTGAACCCTTGTTCTCCACAGTATAAGCCTTGGTCACTGGAATACCCACCCAGGGGCATTACTACTGTGCTGCCATCACCCCCTAGAGTGCCTCCTTACTATCCAGAACCCTGTAAAATGCTCATAGGTTTATTTCATGGATGTTATAAGAATGTAGGCTGCTGTTTGTAATTATCATTAGAGATAGAACTGGAGAAACCTTGGGCATGGAATGAGAAAGGCCGTTAGGCCCATTGAATTAACTGGTACTAATAAACTATATCAAGTTTTAAAAATAATCATTCATGGGATGTGGGCGTCGCTGGCTGGGCCGGCATTTGTTGCCCATCCCTAATTGCCCTTGAACTGAGTGGTTTGCTAGACCATTTCGGAGGGCATTTAAGAGTCACCCACATTGTGCGGTTCTGGAGTCACAAAGGCCAGACCAGGTAAGGACGGCAGATTTCCTTCCCTAAAGGCCATTAGAGAACCAGATGGGTTTTTACAACAATCAACAATGGTTCCATGGTCAACGTTAGACTTTTAAAAAAAATATTGAATTCAAATTTCACCATCTACCATGGTGGGATTTGAACCCAGGACCCTAGAAAATTACCCTGGGCCTCTAGATTACTAGTCCAGTGACAATACCACTATGCCACTGCCTCACCATGAAGATGGACATGGCTGAAGCAACCTCAGATTTTAGAAAGAGCCCCACAGTTCTTTATAGTAATTCCTGCCCATAATAATTTTAGGTTAGTATTTATTATCTCATTTGTCTTGGGTGTGGTTCTCTTTACTTCACTCCTGTCCGGACAAGGCCCTGATTGGATTCCAGTGTGTACTCTAAGCTGTTGGTTAGTGTGTTGGAATATGGGATATAGGGAGTAGAATTCTGAAATGATTCCAATTCCCCTTATTGGTGACAGTAGTTATACTTTATTCAGTGTGTGCAGGACCTGACCCATGTTGATGTTTAAACCGTAATATTAAAACACTCAACTAGAAGCATGTTCTCCATGTAATCACTCTCTCGTCATGCCAGCCAATCCAGCACATACACATGTGGTCCCTCTATCAGCCCTATTCTCCTGTGAGGGACAGTCTTCAGGCCAGTCCCACATCCCCCCTGATCAATATATTCCTCCCCCTGCCCAGGGAATCCTTTCTGGAACTTTCCTTTTACAGAACTGTCTATGTTGATCAATTTAACCCAATCATTAGCTTGATAAATTTGAATGGCCCAATTACAAAGAGGTGAACTCATTGAACCATTTGTTCCTGCTCAAGCCAGGTTCACCTTTCAAGATCTTAACTTTCACACTTTGGCACCTATCATCTTGTAAACATCCCTCTCCTTGTACCGGCCAACTGGTAACCTTGGCACCCAAACTGTTTTGTCTCAACATTATCTGCTTCTGAGCCTCTGTGAAGTGATTGCCTTTTAGTTCCTACACAGCGAGCTATCTTTTTTCACACTTTGCTAGATTTCTGCAGAATGATCATTTTGACAATCTGAAAACTTTTTACACTTCTTGGGCCAATGTTCATTAATTAGGAAGAAAACCTGATATAGGGATTTCCCAGAATTCTTATAAGCATGAGTAGAGTTGAGCCTGCATTCAACTTGTGGTCACTGCCTTTGAGCTGGGTTGAGAATGGAGACATTGCCTGGAGCTGTTGTTGGAATGTAGGCAGCAGAGGACACTAAAACCCATACAGGACACCCAGCCAGGGAAACGGAACAGCCAGGTCTGACGCTGAGATTGAGGAAAAGCTGGAGGTAGCTCGGTTCTTGACGCTGAGATTGATATTGGGAGTATGAAGTCAGCCTAGATCTCAGTGAGAGTGGCAGATATAATTTACCTTGGCATATGGAAGTTTGGGAATTTCCCTGCGTCCTGATTCATCCATACTTAACTTAATTCCTGAGTGAAGTAAACAGCCACAGGCAACTATTGCAAGTTCAGACAATTTTGTGGAATTCCTTCCACATAGCGGTAGCTCAGTGGTTAGCAGTGTTGCTTCACAGCACCATGGCCCCAGGTTCAATTCCTGGCTTGGGTCACTGTCTGTGGAGTCTGCACGTTCTCCCCGTGCCTGCGTGCATTTCCTCCAGGTGCTCCGGTTTCCTCCCACAAGTGCCGAAAGACATGGGGCGAGATTCTCCGCACTCCCGACGGTGCGGAGAATAGCGTGGCTCGTAAAATTTTACGGCCACGCTGTTCCGACGCCCTCCCGCTATTCTCCCCCCCCCCCCCCACGCCCGACTCCCGATACGAATCGCTGCCGCCGTTTTTTTACGGCCGGCAGCGATTCTCAGCTGATGGATGGGCCGAGTTCCCAGCCCTTTACGGCTGTTTTTACGAACGGCAAACACACCTGGTCTGGCCGTTCGTAAAAACGGCCGTAAACTGTCGATTTTTAAAACCATGGCACCGATTGGCACGGCAGTACCACGGACGTGCCAAGGGTGCCATGGGCCCGCGATCGGTGCCCACCGATCGCGGGCAGCGGGCCCGATGCCCGCGCACTCTTTGTCCTTCCGCCGCCCTGCAGTATCAATTCGCGGGGCGGCTGAGGGGCATCCCGGCCCACGCATGCGCGGGTTTCATGCAAATGCGCGATGACGTCATCCGCGCATGCGCGGGTTGGAGTCTTCCAATCCGCGCATGCGCGGCTGACGTCATATGACGCATCAGCCGGCGCTAACTCTGGCAAGCGGGCTTAACGAAATTCGTTAAGCCCGCGATGCCGGAGTTTACGGCGTCGGCATGCTAGCCCCGACCGGGGACCAGAATCGGTTCCCGGTCGGGAAGGGGGGGCTGGCGTCAAACCCGCCCGGATTTGACGCCAGCCTTACGATTTCTCCCCATATGGGAGAATCGCGCCCATGCTGTTGGGTGAATTGGATATTCTGAATTCTCCTTCTGTGTACCCGAACAGGCAGCGGAGTGTGGCGACTAGGGGCTTTTCACAGTGACTTCATTGCAATGTTAATGTAAACCTACTTATAACAATGATAAAAATTATTATTATATAAACATATAATAAACCCCATAGAAAACGAGAACTTTAAAAAAGGAAATTCAATTAGTAGCTGAAAGAATGACACAAAGTATTTCACTTTTTAAGACTTTTACTATAACAACCTAAAAACACTAATAACGAATAATTTTTTTAGGCTATATTTTAAACTACAAAACAGAGCTTTCCCCTTTTACTTTTAACACAATTGAAAAATTAATTTCACAGGTCGCAGTTCTCACTCTTTCTTTGCATGTACCCCAAGTCAGATTTATCAGTCTTCTGTGTACCCCTACAGGTCACCTCTTTTTAGCTACACCTCTCATGATCAGCCATTTTGGAAATGTTACAACCAAAAAGGCTCTAAAAGGGACAAGAGTTTGATGCCATGTTGTATGATCATTGGATATGCTTTTTTGCATGTGCAGTACTCCCACGGTATAGCTGAAAATAATTTTAGTATTTTTAAATTCAATTTTTAGAATATAATGAAGAAGCTAATGTTGCCCCTTCTGGGCGAAGGTCACAACTGACACATAAGAACATAAGAACTAGGAGAAGGAGTAGGACATCAGGCCCCTCGAGCCTGCTCCGCCATTCAATGAGATCATGGCTGATCTTTTGTGGACTCAGCTCCACTTTCTGACCCGAACACCATAACCCTTAATCCCTTTATTCTTCAAAAAACTATCTATCTCTATCTTAAAAACATTTAATGAAGGAGCCTCAACTGCTTCACTGGGCAAGGAATTTCATAGATTCACAACCCTTTGGGTGAAGAAGTTCCTCCTAAACTCAGTCCTAAATCTACTTCCCCTTATTTTGAGGCTGTGTCCCCTAGTTTTGCTTTCACCCGCCAGTGGAAACAATCTGCCCGCATCTATCCTATCTATTCCCTTCATAATTTTATATGTTTCTGTAAGATCCTCCCTCGTCCTTCTAAATTCCAACGAGTACAGTCCCAGCCTACTCAACCTCTCCTCATAATCCAACCCCTTCAGCTCTGGGATTAACTTCGTGAATCTCCTCTGCACACCCTCCAGTGCCAGTACGTCCTTTCTCAGGTAAGGTGACCAAAACTGAACACAATACTCCAGGTGTGGTCTCACTAACACCTTATCCAATTGCAGCATAACCTCCCTATTCTTAAACTCCATCCCTCTAGCAATGAAGGACAAAACTCCATTCGCTTTCAAAATCACCTGTTGCACTTGTAAACCAACTTTTTGCAAGTCATGCACTCGCACACCCAGGTCTCTCGGCACAGCAGCATGCTTTAATATTTTATCGTTTAAATAATAATCCCTTTTGCTGTTATTCCTACCAAAATGGATAACCTCACATTTTTCAACATTGTATTCTATCTCCCAGACCCTAGCCCATTTACTTAACCTATCCAAATCCCTCTGCAGGCTTCAGTATCCTCTGCACCTTTTGCTTTACCACTCATCTTAGAGTTGTCTGCATTGCACTTCATTCCCAACTCCAAATCATCTATGTAAATTGTGAACAATTGTGAAATTATGAACAACATATCAGACAAACAACTCACACAAGTGTTCTTAAGTTTACTTTATTCAGATCAAACGTGTCTCACAGACTCTTATGCAGTTAATTATTGTTACACAGACTAATACTTAACCCTTCATACAAGTGTCTCACAGACTAATACTCAATAAGTATTGCGCAGACTTCAATTCAGTAAGTGCTAACTGTTACTAACTCATGAATTGAACTCAAACGTCACCCTAATCAGAACAGCTGGCCAAGCTTTCTCGAAGAATGCTTTACTGATCAGCAAGCCCTTGACTCGGGGTAATCTTCTGAGCTAGTTGCCGATGAAGCTTTCAATCCCTGCTTCTTTTTACAATTTATTCCAGATTTCTGAAGGTTCAATAATGTTAGTTTTCCGACCCTCTGGTTCCTGAGATTGAGTTTCACAGATCCAGCAAACAGGATCCATTTGTCCAGACAGATCCCAGCAAATGCTGATGTTTGATCAAACCATAGCAACTACTAATGTTTTATGGCCTGTTATTCTTCGCACTTATTTATTTCTCATCCTGCCTCAACTTTGTTCCCAGATAATCTTCCTCTGGTTCCTTGAGCTGATGACAATCTTCTTTAAGGCTCGGGGCCTCTTGCTGTCTTCCATCCTGTTGCAGAAACTGCATTCCCAGGAAGGCTCCAGAAAGCCTCTGTGATTTCTTTAGCATCTTTGTTACTTGGCCACATTTCCCATCAGGCTACGGTATATGTTGTAAATTGGCCATATTGCCCAGCATGCCTAGGGTCAGGGCTACACTAATTACAACATTTTGATTATCTAGTTGTGAACATATTTGCTAGATTTCATATAATCCATGTAAGAGATGTGGACATCGTTGGCTAGGCCAGCATTATTGCCCATCCCTAATTGCCCTTGGCAAGGTGGTGATGAGCTGCTTTCTTGAGCCATTACAGACCATGTGGTGTATGTACACACACAGGCTATTAGGGAGGGAGTTCCAAGATTTTGACCCAGTGACAGTGAAGGAACGACAGTAGGCAGGATTTTCATAGAATCATAGAATTTACAAGTGCAGAAGGAGGCCATTCGGCCCATCGAGTCTGCACCAGCCCTTGGGAACAGCACCCCACTCAAGCCCACGCTTCCACCCTATCACCGTAACCCAGTAACCCCACCAAACCTTTTTGGACACTAAGGGCAATTTAGCACTGCCAATCCACTTAACCTCCACATCTTTGGACTGTGGGAGGAAACCAGAGCCTCTGGAGGAAACCCACGCAGACACGGGGAGAGCGTACAAACTCCACACGGACAGTGACCCAGCCGGGAATCGAACCTGGGACCTGACTGGCTGAGTTCCCGATGGCGTGGAGCTAACCTGGTATTGCCGGTTGGGATGCTGCCCTGGTGGGGGGCGGGGGGGATTGGACACCGGGAGGGGGGGCCTTTTAGGCAGCTGGGGTTAAGATCCACCTGGTCAGATCCTCGGGTGTGTGTGTGGTCGATCGGGGGGGGAGGGATGGAGGGGGGGGTCTGATTTTTATGTCTGCCTCCGCTGTCCGAGTCCGCCATGGAAAGCAGCTCATCACCACCTTCCCAAGAGCAGTTAGGGATGGGCACGGCCGCTGGAGGCTGCTGCCGTTCGCATGCGCGGACTCAAAACCGGACGTGCAGAGGCCCATATCCGCAGCTAAAGCTGCGTGAATTACTCTGGGTCCCTGCTAGCCTCCTGCAGGTCAGCGCATCAGCTCATCTTTTCGCAATCTCCAGAGTAAAACTCCAGCGTTTTTACGCCGGCGTGCGGACATAATCCCATTCTGGGAGAACCCAGCCCAATGTATTTCCAAATCAGGATGGTCTGAGGCTTGATGTGGCTCTTCCAGGTGGTGAGGTTCCCATGTGTCTGCTGCCCTTGTCCTTCTAGAAAGTAGTGGTCCTGGGTGTGGAAAGAGCTACCTAAGGCACCTCGATGAGTTACTGCAGTGCAGCTTGTCGATGGCACACACGGCAGCCACTGTTCATCGGTGGCGGAGGGAGTGTCTGTATTCCCTGTGGCTACTTTACACAGAACCTACAGGCTACTTGGCCCACTCCATCAATGCTGGTGTTTATTTCCCGCACAAGCCTCCTACCATCATTCTTGATCACACCATCAGGGTAACTTGCAGCTTCTTTCTGCCTCGTCTGTTTATCAACTTCCTTAAGTATATCTATCCTGCAATCATAAAATGGTTGCAGCACAGCAAGAGGCCATTCTACACATTGACTCTGAGTCTGTTCTCCACATCAGCATCTCAGCTAGTCCCTCTCCCCCACCTTGACCCTGCAGCCCAGCAAAATCCTCTCTTCAGATAATTATTTACTTTCTTCTTGAAAACTGCAATTAAATCTATCTCCACCACACACTCAGGCAATGCACTCCAGATCCAAACCACACAAAGGCGTTTCTTCCCAAGTTGCCTCTGGTTCTTAAGCTTCTCTACCTTCTGCCAATGGGAACAGCCTTTCCTCATTTACTCTATCCAGACCCCTTATAGCAACATTGAGAATAGGAGGAGTAGGCTATTCGGCCCTTTTAGCTTGCTCTACCATTCAATATGATGATTGTTGATCCTCTATCATGCCGCTGTGCTCTCCCCATAACCTTTGACACCTTTCGAGAGATCTACTTCCTTCCTAAATATATTCAGTAACTTGGCCTCCACAGCGATCTGTGGTAGAGAATTCCACCCTCTAAGTGAAGAGGTTTCTCCTTATCTCAGTCCTAAATGGCCGACCCTGCATCCCGAGACTGTGGCCCACTTGTCCTAGACCCCCTCTCCCCCCCACCCAGTCAGGGAACACCCCTGCATCCAGCCTGTCTCACTCATGATTTTGAACGACTAACAAATCCCCTCGCAACCTTCTCTTTAAGAATAGCCCCAGATTCACCAATCTATGCACATTCTCGTAAATCTTTCCGAACCCTTTCTAAAACCTTCAATCCTTCCCATTGAGGCGGAACCAGTGTTTTCTGAAGGTTCATAACTTACTTGCTTTTGTACTCTGAGCTCAGGATACAGTATAAGTTATCAATTGCTTTCTCAACCTGCCCTGCCAATGATTTCTGCTCCAAGGTCTCTCGGTCCCTGAATTTCCTTTAGAATTGTACCCTTAATTTTATGTCGCCTCTCCTCGTTCTTCTGACCAAACTATATAATTTCACGCTTCCCGACATTAAATTTCCTCTGTTGCAAGTCTGCCCATTCCTCAGAAGTCTATTAATATCACCCCCACAGTTCACAATACCTCAAAGTCTTGCATCATCTCCAAATGTTGAAATGCTGCCTTGTTCCCAGGCCTAGGGTATTGATATAAATGGGGGAAAGCTGTGGTTCCTCGGTATACCATCCCCCCAGTCAGAAGCAAATCAAGTTTTCTGTAATTCATGGCTGGGATTTTGTGCTCTCATTCATATTGGGCGTGAATGGTGACGGGAGTGCAAAATCTCGCAAGAGGCCCAAATCGCATTACACATTGGCGGGAAGTCATCCTGTCCTGATTGTTGTCATCAACCCCCCCCCCCCCCCCCCCCCCGCCCCCCACCCCCCGCCCCCCCACCAGTGACGTAATGAGATTCCTGATGTTCAGCTGAGCTTAATGTCACATAAATGTTCATCTCACAGTGGGACACTATCACTGAGGTACTATCACCGAGGTTGTCTAAACCTCAATGTAACAGGATTCCAATGTACAAATCAACAACTCCTTCAGTTGACCAAAACATTCATGTAACCATCAAGCGCATTGACAAAAGTGCAATTTATTCACAGTGATGGCACACCCGTGAACCAGGGGTGACATCAAAATGTTTAAACTTCCCTAACCCTTACCACTAGGCCTTGATGCAGCCCCGACATCCATAGCAGAGGAGGAGGCCACGTACTGATTGCTCCATCCTGAAATGAAATGAAATGAAAATAGAATGAAATGAAATGGTGCCTGATGCCTGTGGTGACGTTGGTGGACATCCTTTGGTGGCCCAAGGCCCATAGGGCCTCTGCCTGATAAGGGCCTCCTGCTCAGGGACAGAAGCACCTGAGCAGATGGAGCGGTGCAGTGACAAGAAGAGGGGACTGTGAGTGGCTGCACAATCTTGGAGGCAAGGAGGCCCCAGGGTGTCTGGCTGACGCTTATCCTCCCTCTGGGCCTGACTCCTAAAGGCGATGGCGCAGCGGGAGGGAGGTCAAGGTTCCTGGTCCTCATGTCGCTGACATCCTGATGTTACCCACCAGAATGTGTGGCCATGGAGTGCAAGACCGAGCGCCAATCCGGCAGAACCTGCTGGACCAAGGTCTCCATGGTGATTGCCAACCTTCCCATGGTGACCTTGTGGCACTCGCATGTCAGAACCACAACATCAGACGGGACGTGGATATTGGCTCCAGTTTGCAGAGTGACTGCCGGATCTCTGCCTGATGTTCCGCCACCTGTCATTGCATCTCCAGCATTGAGTTGGCAGCCAATTCCAGAGGCTCATTATCTAACTTGGACTGAGTGGGTGGCTGGTCTCCAGCAGACCTCCAAGTGCTAAAGACCTGGGATGTCACTGCCTCTGACTGTCATGGGGACGTGTCAGTGAGGTGTTCTCCAGAAAGTGAGCTGGGCCCCACTGATGTGTACGTCTCTGCGCTGGTGGAGGGTTCAGGTGAACATTATAATGGTTCTTTTCTTCAGATGTGATCTGGGGGCTCAGACTGCTGCCCGGCTGCCTTGTGGGTCTTTATCTGCTAATGTTTAGAAAATAGAGAATAGAGTTTCAGTTGATGAGCATGAGCTAAATAAGACTACACGTGACTCAGTGATTGTCAGGATTTGATGAAGTGATGGAGCTATGATCTATGTTGCTGGGGGATGCCGATCTCCCCTTCTCCACAGGAATGATCCCTGCCCTCCTCAACCAGCTCGGCTGCAACCTCCTCAAATTCAGTGGGAGAAATAATGTCAGGCTGTCTCTCATCATGGTGTGTGATCTTTCCTGCCTGTTGTGTCCCTGTTGTGTTGGATGGTGCTTCAGGCAAGGTTTCCAGCCGCCCTGACCTTCTGGCTGACGCTTCCCAGGATGGAGACGTGATCTTAGACCATCCTTGGGGTACAGGACATGCCTGCGCTTGCGCACTCCCCTGATCCAGGCCTTGAGGGCCTGGTGGGTGAATCCTGGTGCTGCATCCTGCTTCTTCTCTACAAGCCTTTTCCTTTTGGTAGCCAGACAACTTTGATGGTCTCTTAAAGATGGGTGGGTTGGAGAGAGTGAGACGTATGTTTGGGCTGGCATTTAAATACGATGCCCGGACTGGCTGACGGCGTGCAGACAAATCAATCCCTGATCCACCAGGTGATTCCATCCGATAATTTCCCTTGCATAATTAATAATCTTCAGAGTACGGATCCAGGCGTCAGTTCCCACCGGCCAGCGGGAAGGGTACTGTCAGAATCACCAATGACCATACTTAGCTTTGTACATGGAAAATTCCGTCTGCAACCATCATACCATCCAGGCTTATGTCAGACAGACCCAGAACAGGTCAGACGCCTCCTTTCATTTACCTCAGATTTAAAGCTGCAGCTCGAAATATAATAATCTCATACTTCGTAATTGGAACAGATTCTATGATCTCCCTTACATTAAGTCCCTTTACATTAAGGGCTTACCCTAAGAGCTTTATCACAGGAATAATGATTCATTCTTCTGAACAATAGGGTGAAAATGCAAATGCAAATCGCTTATTGTCACAAGTAGGTTTTGAATGAAGTTACTGTGAAAAGCCCCTAGTCGCCACATTCCGGCGCCTGTTCGGGGAGGCTGTTACGGGAATCGAACCGTGCTGCTGGCCTGCAAATTGGTTGGGTTGAATAACCGCTTATAGGCAAATTATCTTTAGCTCCAGTAAATTATATTTACCCCAACTGAAGGTGATAAGTCTCCTCACTGGATCTCCTTTAAAGCTTTATGATTGTCATTAAGGCTGGACTCCGGGGTAGCGTCAATTGGAGATCTCAAATCCATTCAAACAACTGTTCATTTTAAGTTGGGGGTGGATTCAGCTGTCCAATGCCACTTGTGCTGTCACTAATCACTCAACAACTGAGACTGTGTCTGCAGGAGGAAGCATGTGTGCCGTGGGTTTTGTCAACAGGAGAATCTTGTTTCATGAGGAAAGAAACTTGCTGACTTGAGGCATCATGGCGCTCACACCTTACCCCAGCAAGATCAAAGACACCACATCGATCTTATACTAATGGTAGCGCCGAGAACGGCCTCGCTATTAAATGGGGCTCTGCTTCATTTTTGAACCTTGGTGAGGACGCCCCGTAGACGCCGTAATTAGTCCCGTTACCTGCTTTAACGGGCTCCGCTTACCAGTGCAGGAAGAAATGGGACCCAAATCTCTAGACCCCCCCCACCACAGCCTCTGGACCCCCACCTCTGCAACCCAACAATAAGGGGGGTCATCAAACCATCCGCACACCATCTCATAAGGGCAGGGTATGCCTAGGCCCAATCCCTGGCACAGGCATGATACCACCTGGGCACTGTCCCTGCCAATTTGGTACCGCCACATTTGCATCCTAGCAGTGCCAGGGTGGGCACCCAGGTGGCACTGCAGTGTGCCAGGCTGGCAGTGCCGCAGTCCCTAAGTGGCATCAGGTACTGAACACTGCAGTGTGCCAGGCTGGCAGTGCCACAGTCCCTAAGTGGCATCAGGTACTGCACACTGCAGTGTGCCAGGCTGGCAGTGCCGCAGTCCCTAAGTAGCATCAGGTACTGAACACTGCAGTGTGCCAGGCTGGCAGTGCCGCAGTCCCTAAGTAGCATCAGGTACTGAACACTGCAGTGTGCCAGGCTGGCAGTGCCACAGTCCCTAAGTAGCATCAGGTACTGCACACTGCAGTGTGCCAGGCTGGCAGTGCCACAGTCCCTAAGTGGCATCAGGTACTGCACACTGCAGTGTGCCAGGGTACCACTCTGCCCAGAGCCCAACCATCGAGGGGCTCCTGATCGTCTCGGAGACCAGCCCAAGTGCCAGTATGCCTGGTCCCCGTTTGTGAAAACCGGTGCTAAACGGCCCCTGCCGCTGCGGTCTCTGAGGTGAGACCGTTAGTTCCTGGGCGTTGGGTAGATCCGGTATAGACGTATTCAAGTGGGTCTAACTGCTCAGTTGAATATGTAAATCTGGGTCCCGCCCTCAATGGACAGGGTCCAGATCGTGACATTTTGTGAGACCTCGTTAGATCTCACGTGGTTTCGCGAGTCGGGTGTGGCAAGGCCGATAGTTCGTGCCCATAATCTTATCCCTTATATACTATACATCCCTTACGTAGAATCATAGAATCCCTAAAGTGCAGAAGGAGGCCATTCAGCCCATCGACTCTGCACCGACCCTCCGAAAGAGCACCCCACCCAGACCCACTCCCCTGCCTCTCCCCATAACCCCATTTAACCATTGGACTCTATGGAGCAACTTAGCATGGCCAATCCACCTAAACTGCACACCTTTGGACTGTGGGAGGAAACCGGAGCATCCGGACGAAACCCACGCAGCCACGGGGAGAACACGCAGACTCCGCACAGTCACCCGAGGCAGGAATTGAAACGGGGTCCTTGGAGCTGTGAGGCAGCAGTGCTAATCACCGTGATGTGAAGGTTAGGTGGGGTTATGGTTCCCTCTGGCGTGACACAAGATTGGAAGGCCTGACGGGATTGTGGCGAGCAGCTGTTTTTTGCATTCATAAGATGTAAACGAGTGCCACCAGGCAACAGGAAAGCTGAGCTGCCATGAACCCCTCCTTGGGAGAATTTCAAACCGCTTTTACGCCAGCCGGTTTCGGACTGTTTGCTCCCGTTGGATTCTCCACTCCTGGTCGCCACCAAACCTGCCATCAGTGGGAGGGATGGGAGATTTGTCCCTTACTGTTCAGACGCAGAGACAAAGACCAGCCTCTTGGATGAGTCACTGCAGGTTGCTAATGCCTCCTTGGGGGGGGGGGGGGGGGGGGGGGGTTAGTTCTGTTGTCACTGGACTAATCCAGAGACCCAAGGCACTGCTCTGGGGACATGGGTTCAAATCGCACCATCAAATTCAAATTCAATAAAAATCTAGAATTAAAAGTCTAGAATTAAAAGTCTAATGGTGACCATTGTCGTAAAAATCCACCTGGTTCGTCAATGCCCTTTATGGAAGGAAATCTTCCGTCTTACCTGTGACTGCAGAGCCAGTCTTAAACTCCCTCGGGAAAGTCACTCAGTTCACGGACAATTAAGGAGGGGCCTAAATGCTGGCCTAGCCAGTGACACTCACATCCAGTGAATGAAAAAAGAGTTTTGCGTCCCTGCTTGAGCCACTGCTTTCAAGGGGCGAAAGATTCGTCAAATTATGGCCTCGAGATTACACAGTTCATTCAACCTCAAAGAACGCCAGCTGATAGTTTAAATTTGTGGGTCGCCATTAATGAAGTGATGAATGTTTACTTGCTGATCAATGGCATTTCTAGAATGACAATAATTACCCACTAATATAATCACATTCCGTGAGTCATGCAGACATTAAACGGCCTGAGTGAGTTTACTGAGCCTTTTGGGTGCTCACAATTGAATGAACCGAGGCCCGAGGGAACTACCAGAAGTTTTAAGCTTGGTTCCTCCCAGCTTTACTTTAGTCAATTGCGAAAGATTCTGTTTCAGTTGCAGGCTAGACGAGCATTATTTCTGACATAACGTCTCATGAATGCTAAGAATGCAGAAGGTCAGTGAGACACACAGCTCTCTCATCTGCCCACATTAAGCACTATGCTTTCTGTGGTCCATTTATTGTGCTCTATAATAGGGTTGGAAGCTGGAGGCTAGCTGATTGAAATACACATTTTGGACAACTATTTGCATAATGGAAATCATTTTGTGGTATTTTATTGAATTAGTGATGCCAAATGTTAGCAAGTTGTTGGTGTCATGAAGTACAGATTTAAGACAATTGGCAAAAGAGCCAGAGGTGGATGACTCGGGTTTTTTTGGTGAACACATGAAGCTATTGTGGTCTGAATTGCGTATCCTGTAAGGGTAACAGAAGCCGATACAATATTGACTTTCAGAAGATCATTGGATAATACTTAATATTGCTGGAAAAATCGCAAGGCCATGGGACAAGTGAGATTGATTGGCTAGCTCTGTCGAGGAGCCAGCAGAGGAAGGATGGGCTAATGGCCTCCAATTGTACCACAAGATTTGATGATTTTCTGGCAAAGCACCATGGGTGGGATTCTCCGACCCCGTGTCAGGTCGGAGAATCGACGGTGGGGTGCGCGATACACATGCCGCCGGTCCGCCGATTCTCCTGTGACCGGAGAATCGGCGCCATTGGCCCCGGCGCGGTCGCCGCTCCGCCAGTCGGAGGCCGCGTGTAGCTCTCCGCCATGTTGCGTCGGGGTCAGCGCAGAGAAGGCAACTAGCTCGCATGCGCAAAATCGCGCCGGCCATAGCGCGCATGCATGGACCCGCGGCGCCCGATCTGACGCCGGTATTGGCAGCTGGAGCAGTGTGAGGCTCTCCAGTGCCGTGCTGGCCCCCAGTGCGGTGCTGGCCTCTGTGCTGTGCTGGCCCCCAGTGCCGTGCTGGCCCCCAGTGCCGTGCTGGCCTCTGTGCTGTGCTGGCCCCCAGTGCCGTGCTGGCCCCCAGTGCCGTGCTGGCCCCCTGTACCGTGCTGGCCCCCAGTGCCGTGCTGGCCCCCAGTGCGGTGCTGGCCTCTGTGCTGTGCTGGCCCCCAGTGCCGTGCTGGCCCCCAGTGCCGTGCTGGCCTCTGTGCTGTGCTGGCCCCCAGTGCCGTGCTGGCCCCCAGTGCCGTGCTGGCCCCCAGTGCCGTGCTGGCCCCCTGTACCGTGCTGGCCCCCAGTGCGGTGCTGGCCTCTGTGCTGTGCTGGCCCCCAGTGCCGTGCTGGCCCCCAGTGCCGTGCTGGCCTCTGTGCTGTGCTGGCCCCCAGTGCCGTGCTGGCCCCCAGTGCCGTGCTGGCCCCCAGTGCCGTGCTGGCCTCTGTGCTGTGCTGGCCCCCAGTGCCGTGCTGGCCCCCAGTACTGTGCCGGCCCCCAGTGCCGTGCTGGCCCCCAGTGCCGTGCTGGCCTCTGTGCTGTGCTGGCCCCCAGTACTGTGCTGGCCCCCAGTACTGTGCTGGCCCTCTGTGCTGTGCTGGCCCCCTGTACCGTGCTGGCCTCTGTGCCGTGCTGGCCCCCAGTGCGGTGCTGGCCCTCTGTGCTGTGCTGGCCCCCTGTGCGGTGCTGGCCCCCAGTACTGTGCTGGCCCCCAGTGCGGTGCTGGCCTCTGTGCTGTGCTGGCCCCCAGTGCCGTGCTGGCCCCCTGTACCGTGCTGGCCCCCAGTGCCGTGCTGGCCCCCAGTACTGTGCTGGCCCCCAGTGCCGTGCTGGCCCCCAGTGCCGTGCTGGCCTCTGTGCCGTGCTGGCCCCCAGTGCGGTGCTGGCCCTCTGTGCTGTGCTGGCCCCCAGTGCCGTGCTGGCCCCCAGTACTGTGCTGGCCCCCAGTGCCGTGCTGGCCCCCAGTGCCGTGCTGGCCTCTGTGCCGTGCTGGCCCCCAGTGCGGTGCTGACCCCCAGTGCTGTGCTGGCCCCCTGTACCGTGCTGGCCCCCAGTACCGTGCTGGCCCCCAGTGCTGTGCTGGCCCCCTGTGCGGTGCTGGCCCCCTGTGCGGTGCTGGCCCCCAGTACTGTGCTGGCCCCCAGTGCGGTGCAGGATCGCTGCTCCAAGGGTCCTGTTGATGCTGGTGTAAAACGCGACGGCGTTTACGATGCCGTCAACACTTAGCCTCAGGATCAGAGAATACCGCCCCATATTCGAGCTACTCTTTGCCTGTTCATAAACAGGATGTTTATAGCCTTGTAATTTTATGTGGAAACGCAACACAACTTGATATATACATAATAGGTTGTGGTCAATAAACCGAACAGCACAATGTCCTGCCCAATATTTAACGGTCATTCCTGCGTTGGCAATACGGTTGCACAGTGGTTAGCACAGTTGTTTCACAGCACCAAGGTCCTTGGTTTGATTCCTGGCTTGGGTCACTGTCTGTGCGTAGTCTGCACGTTCTCCCAGTGTCTGCGTGGGTTTCCTCCGGGTACTCCGGTTTCCTCCCACAGTCCCGAAAGACATGCTGATAGGTAAATTCTCCCTCTGTGTACCCGAACAGGTGCCGGAATGTGGCGACTAGGGGATTTTCACAGTAACTTCATTGCAGTGCTAATGTAAGCCTACTTGTGACACTAATAAAGATTATTATTATTATTGTGGATATGGGAGCTTGCTGTACTCTAATTGGCTGCAGTGTTTTCGACATTACAATCGTGACTAGATTTCAAAAGTATTTCATTGGCTGTAAAGATGTCCTGAAATCAGGAAAGATGCTTTGGGATTGCAAGTTCTTCCTCTCACGAAAATCTTTATATGTTGTGTGTTCTATGGCTGAGGATAAAGGTAGGGCCTCACTTACTTGAATGCTGCCAGGTACCAATCTGCCAGACCCAGTGCCTATTGAACCTTTCATCCCCGATAATGACTTACCCACAGGTAATGTTATTAATGTTGTTGAGAAGTCCTGCCTATGGGTGATGGGGGCGGGGCGGGGGGTGGGGGCATGTAGGGTGGGAGAATATACCCTAGCAGTCTCTCACATACAGAAACCGTGACGGACACCCAAGTCTGTTTAAACAGAATCAGCTACAGAAGTCGCTGCTGAAAATTCCCACCCTCGTCAAGCTCCCAAAACATCTCAGCTGCTCCTGGGAACAGCTGCGCCTCATAATTCTCACTCTGACACAACCCACATGCATTCAAAGTGTGAAAGCAGGAAACTGGGAACTGCAGTGTCACAGGCCCACAGTATAATAGCTCACTTGAGGCATGATGGCTAGGAAGGGCCTGAAAACGCATGAAGAAATTCCAGGAGGATCCATTTCTGGAGCGAAATTTGCCGTGGACACTTTCCCATTTACCAAAAGAAATTTCTTACTTACAGGCTGAAATGAGCTGCACACAAAGATGATGGGCCAAATGGCCTCATTTTTTGCTGTATGATTCCATGGCATCATAAAAATATTAGGCCCAGAGCCTTATTAATAGCTCTATTTATAGATAAATATTTGAACAGAGCACTTGCTTCTTATCAGTTTATTGGAAGCCAGACAGCCAATGAATGTAACCTGTACGGGTCTTATGGGATGGGAATGATTAACTATCCTGTGGGCTGTGCAGAATACAAACCCCACGATAAGGGGGCGGGGGACCTCTAACAATGTCTGGCTATAGAACATAGAACATAGAACAGTACAGCACAGAACAGGCCCTTCGGCCCTCGATGTTGTGCCGAGCAATGATCACCCTACTTAAACCCACGTAACCCGTGACCCAACAATCCCCCCCATTAACCTTACACTACGGGCAATTTAGCATGGCCAATCCACCTAACCTGCACATCTTTGGACTGTGGGAGGAAACCGGAGCACCCGGAGGAAACCCACGCACACACGTGGAGGACGTGCAGACTCCACACAGACAGTGACCCAGCCGGGAATCGAACCTGGGACCCTGGAGCTGTGAAGCATTGATGTATAAATAGAGTCGGCCAAGAAGACACTGACTAGTGAAGACTCAGTAGGGAGCTACTGGAGCTGTATATTACAGTAGGTGTAAAATAAAGTAGGTTTTCATTTCTACAAACTCGGTGCGGACTCTTCTTGGCCTTATAAAACTGGTGATGTAGATAAAAACTGGATAGCTATCAACACTGCTGAGCCACCTCCCAGTGTCTATCAGATACAGGTTGGAGATTTTCTTTCATTACACATCTGTTCGGACATTTGGACATGTCTGATGCCAGATTGGCAGATTGGAATCAGTAAGCACAGACAATTTGTTACTCTTTCCGGGCCAACAATGTCGCAGAGAATGACCGCCAGGTAGTCATATTGCTCACTGCCTGCGGCGTGGACACGTTCAGGTGATACGGAGCCCTACATACCCAGCAACCCCAGATACTAAAACGTTTGATGAGCTTATAGCACTTTAATCTGACCCCATCCTTTATAGTGCAGCGGCATCATTTTAACACCACAGAAAGGACCATGGGTGTGTCCCTCACCGAGTTTTTACTGAGGTGACGGAAAATTGTGGAATTGTGTAGCCTCTCAGTAGAAACTGCTAACCAAACCTTCCCTGACCCTGCAGCAAGCCATTCAGATTGAGCTGCCCAGGAAAGCGAGGCGTGCAGGAGGTACAGGGGGTGGAGGTGAATGCCCTGGGGCATGGACCCCCCCCCCCCCCCCCACCAGGTGGCCCTTCCCCGGATCACCACCCTGCCCTGGACTGAGCGGCGTAAAGGCCTGACCATTGGCCGAAGGAAAGACCTTGCCGGTGGGAGACGTCCCCAGAGTTCGTAGAAGGGGAGCCTGGTCAACGTGGGGCTTGTGGATGTCAGCCCCGACGTGAGCGCAGGTCATGTGTGACTCAGAGGCCTGGACGCCCCAGTAGAGGTAGATATCAGCTCAGGGCCCAGTGGCAGCATATCCTCCAGATGGGGTCTGGAGGCCTGGGTGAAGTGCTGGGTAAATACCCCAAAGTGTTTCAACCTGGACTGGGAAAGATCAAAGGGCCTGTATAGCGGCCGATGCAGAAACCTGGCCGTGGTATTTACGGGCTCGTCTGGTCCCCTATGCTTTACTTGTAAAGGTAGAAACCAAGTTCAGTCAATTGGAGACCTTGGGTATCATCCGGCTTGTATGGTTTGCCAATTGGGCAGCGCCGATGGGACCATTCATGAAGCCGGACAACATAGAACATAGAACAGTACAGCACAGAACAGGCCCTTCGGCCCTCGATGTTGTGCCGAGCAATGATCACCCTACTTAAACCCACGTAACCCGTATACCCGTAACCCAACAATCCCCCCCATTAACCTTACACTACGGGCAATTTAGCATGGCCAATCCACCTAACCCGCACATCTTTGGACTGTGGGAGGAAACCGGAGCACCCGGAGGAAACCCACGCACACACGGGGAGGACGTGCAGACTCCACACAGACAGTGACCCAGCCGGGAATCGAACCTGGGACCCTGGAGCTGTGAAGCATTGATGCTAACCACCATGCTACCGTGAGGCCCCTTGGTCCGTTTATGGACCATTACCCCATGCCCCGCATTGAGGGTCTCTATGCGATGCTTGCCAGTGGGAATTCATTCACAAAGTTCGATAGGAGCCACACATATTTGCAGCTCAAGTTGGATCTGGCCTACTGTAAATATGTTACCACCAATACGCACGGGTTTATACAGTACACACGGTTGCCTTTCAGAGTGTCCTCCGCCTGTGCCGTAATGGACAACATCCTGTGAGGGCGGCCACATGTGGTGACCTGATGGACGCCATGGACTTCACCCTTTTCTTGGACTCTTCCTGCAATTATTCAGGGTCTTGGTGAGCCCACACGTGGAATATTGTGCACGGTTTTGGTCTCCTTATCTGAGGAACGGTTTTCTTGCTATAGAGGGAGTGTACATGTACGGTGGGCCTGACCAAAGGGCAGTCGCCGGAATGGAGGTCGGCTTCGGGCAAGGAAGTGAGACCCCGCTGAGTTGCGGTTCCCTGTGACACGTGTGTGAACCCCCCCTCCCCCGCACACACCCCATCCCCACACCACCTTCACCTCCACACCACACTCACACCACTCTCCCTCCCACACCACCTTCACCCTCACACCACCCCCATACCAACACTTCCACCACCTCCTGTTCCTGCACGTGGCTGGACTCCTCCACCTCCGCTTGCAGGTGCTGGATGCTGGCCGACAACCACTGGATTAGGTAGATGGCTGAAGGAGGAGGGGTTAACAGGAAATGGGAGCGGGTTGTGACACGTGGCATTTGAACCACTGCTCACGTGGAAGACAAACACCAACACGGCTTGGCTGGGTCTGATTCCTTGGTGTCATTTCTATGTAATTATTATGCAACATTTGGAAAGTAAATTGCAGACTTCAACAGTTTGTCAGGTAACAATCATTCCGTCTGAAATAACTGCCAATGAAAAACAATCCCTCTTTTTAACACCTGAGTTCTGTTATTTGTTGTGAAATAATTCTGGATTGATTTCCCAGCGTTTTGGGATTTGTGGCTCAGTTTGAAATCTTATGGCCAGTGAGGCCAGCCTGCTGCAGAATCAGATGACGTGTTCAGATCCCTATAGCGAACTAGAGTCTTTCACACGTCCTCTATCACTCCTGCAGCTGTTCCTGTGCTGCTGGTCTGACACCTGCCCAGCAACAGGAGGCTTCATAGGTTTTCTAAAATTACAGAATTGCTGTAGTTGTAGTCACAGATGTAACACAAATGCTTTGGATTTTCCCCTACTCAATGAAGGAATGAAACCACAGACAATTTCCTAAATGCTGGGTGGAACCTTTCAATTTAAATTAAGTGCAGCTCGGAGAACCTGTTGAAGCTGGAAGACTGGACATGTGTCAATGGCGGCCTCTCACTAACACAATGCTTCCCTCTCACTTATTCACACAGTTCAGTACATGCTTTATCCTTCGATTCTTCACCTACTGATGCGCTATCAATTGTACTAAAGACACAAATGGGTACAAGAGAGGCTTTATTACAGTTAGATGTTTATCCTCCGACTGCAGCTGGTAGAATGGCTGCTCAGGAGAACTCATACATATTTATACGGCTCCTTGTGGGCGGAGCTAGCCAGCAGGGGCTACCGACGAACCTGTAATACAGGTACTGCTGTACATCCCCTAATACAGGCATACACACAATTACATGGTGGATCACCACATTCACCCCCTGTTAAAAATGAGTCCGGCGGGGGTGGCGTGGAACTATATGCAAAATTGTGAATTATGTACAGAGGGGAGGAAAAGAATTATGTGTCCATCTGGTAACCCGGTGCCCGTCAAAGGTTAAGTCTGTCCAGTGGTCTGACGGTTCGCTGGGAGCGACGTAACAGTGGTGGAGATGTCTGTACAGGCGGTGGCGGCATCGACGGCATCGGTGCTGGCGGTGTTGGTGCTGGCGGTGTTGGTGCTGGCCAGTAGCTGGATTACTCCGGGAGCGTGCCAAAATCTTCCTCGTCCTCTAGCGTGGGCAGGGGAAGGAGGGATGGACCTGATGGGGCTGGTGTTGGGAGCACGGGTGGCGTGTGGGTGGGGAGGTGTGTGGGAGTGGGACTGGCACCCAAGGGAGCCAGGTCCCTGAGCGAGACGGTATCCTGGCGGCCGTCGGGGAACTCCACGTAGGCATACTGGGGGTTTGCGTGGAGCAGGCGTACCCTGTCCACCAAGGGGTCCGCCTTGTGGAGTCGGACATGCCTACGCAGTAGAACCGGTCCTGGAGCTGCGAGCCAAGTCGGGAGCAACACTCCGGATGTGGACTTCCTAGGGAAGGTAAAAACACCTTCATGGGGTGTGTTATTTGTGGTGGTGCACAGTAGAGACTGGATGGAGTGCAATACATCCGGGAGGACCTGCTGCCAGCGAGCGGCTGGGAGGTTCCTGGACCGTAGGGCCAGCTGGACGGCCCTCCATACCGTCCCGTTCTCCCTCTCTACCTGCCCGTTTCCCTGGGGGTTGTAGCTGGTCGTCCTGCTGGAGGCGATACCCCTGCTGAGCAGGAACTGACGCAGCTCATCGCTCATGAATGAGGATCCCCTGTCGCTGTGGATGTTGGCGGGGAAACCAAACAGAGCGAAAATGGAATCCAGGGCCTTGATGACGATGGCAGACGTCATATCTGGGCATGGAATGGCGAAGGGGAACTGAGAGAACTCATCGACCACACTAAGGATATATGTGTTGCGGTCGGTGGAGGGGAGGGGCCCTTTAAAATCCACACTGAGGCGTTCAAAGGGGCGGGACGCTTTCACCAGGCGCGCGCGGTCTGGCCGGTAGAAGTGCGGCTTGCACTCCGCACAGACCTGGCAGTCTCTGGTGACTGTCTGTACGTCCTCGACGGAGTAGGGCAGATTGCGGGCTTTGATGAGATGGTACAACCGAGTGACCCCCGGGTGGCAAAGGCTGTCGTGCAAGGCACGGAGCTGGTTCACTTGTGCACTGGCAAATTTACCTCGGGAGAGGGCGCCTGGGGGCTCGTTGAGCTTGCCGGGACGATACAAGATCTCGTAGTTAAAGGTGGAGAGCTCGATTCTCCACCTCAACATTTTATCATTTTTGATCTTGCCCCGCTGCGTGTTGTTGAACATGAAGGCTACCGACCGCTGGTCAGTGAGGAGACTGAATCTCATGCCGGCCAGGTAATGCCTCCAGTGCCACACCGCTTCAACAATTGCCTGGGCCTCCTTTTCAACAGAGGAATGTCGAATTTCGGAGGCGTGGAGGGTGCGGGAAAAGAATGCCACGGGTCTGCCTGCCTGGTTTAGAGTGGCGGCAAGGGCGACATCTGAAGCGTCGCTCTCTACTTGAAAGGGCAGTGTCTCGTCTACAGCATGCATCCCGGCCTTGGCTATGTCTGCTCTAATACGGGCGAAGGCCTGTTGTGCCTCGGCCATGAGGGAAAATCGAGTGGACTGTATCAGTGGGCGGGCCTTGTCCGCGTATTGTGGGACCCACTGGGCGTAGTAGGAGAAGAACCCCAGGCAGCGTTTGACGGCCTTGGGGCAGTGGGGAACGGGGAGCTCCATGAGGGGGCACATGCGGTCGGGATCGGGCCCCAGGAGTCCATTTTGGACTACGTAGCCGAGGATGGCCAAGCGGTTAGTGCTGAACACTCACTTCTCCTTGTTATAAGTGAGGTTGAGGAAAAAATGAAATGAAATGAAAATCGCTTATTGTCACGAGTAGGCTTCAATGAAGTTACTGTGAAAAGCCCCTAGTCGCCACATTCCGGCGCCTGTCCGAGGAGGCTGGTACGGGAATTGAACCGTACTGCTGGCCTGCCTTGGTCTGCTTTAAAAGCCAGCGATTTAGCCCAGTGAGCTAAACCAGGAGAGATGCGGTGTGGAGAAATTTGGCAAGGTTGGCGTCGTGGTCCTGCTGGTCATGGCCGCAGATGGTGACATTATCTAAGTACGGAAACGTGGCCCGCAGTCCGTATTGGTCAACCATTCGGTCCATTTCTCTTTGGAATACCGAGACCCCGTTAGTGATGCCGAAGGGAACCCTAAGAAATTGATAGAGGCGACCGTCCGCCTCCAAGGCAGTGTATGGACGGTACGATTTGCGGATGGGGAGCTGGTGGTAGGCGGATTTAAGGTCAATCGACGAGAAGACCCGGTACTGTGCAATCTGATTGACCATATCAGATATGCGAGGGATGGGGTACGCGTCGAGCTGCGTGTACCGGTTGATGGTCTGGCTGTAGTCCACGACCATCCTGTGTTTCTCCCCAGTTTTAACCACTACCACCTGGGCTCTCCAGGGACTGTTGCTGGCCTCGATGATACCCTCCCGAAGCAGCCGCTGGACTTCGGGCCTGATGAAGGTCTTGTCCTGGGTGCTGTGCCGTCTGCTCCTGGTGGCGATGGGCTGGCAATCTGCAGTCAGATTGGCAAAGAGGGAGGGAGGGTCAACCTTGAGGGTCGTGAGGCCGCAAACGGTGAGTGGGGGTAGGGGCCCGCCGAATTTGAGGATGAGACTCTGGAGGTTACATTGAAAATCCAGGCCCAGTAAAAGTGTAGCACAGAGATTGGGGAGAACGTACAGGCGGAAACCGCTGAATTCAACGCCTTGCACGGTGAGGTTGACCAGACAGAAACCCCTGATCGGGACAGAGTGGGATCCGGAGGCCAGGGAGATCAGCTGGTTGGCGGGATGGACCGCGAGGGAGCAGCGCCTTACCGTGTCCTGTCCGTGCTCCCGGAGTCGATGAGGCAGGAGGTCACGTGGCCGTTGACAAGCACCGTCGTCGAAGTGGTAGCCAGGTTGTGAGGACGGGATTGGTCCAGCGTCATGGAGGTGAGCAGCGGGTGATCGTCCGAGGAGTCCGATCAGGAGCGGCAGCGACCCGGGTCCAGCGGTCCAGTCCCGAAGGGGAGACAAAATGGCGTCGTCCGAAGGACCTGTGGGGAATAAGATGGTGGCGCCCATGCAGCGCACATTGCGGGCACGGGGCAAGATGGCAGCACTCATGGTGCGCACGTTGTGGGGGCGGGGCAATATGGCGGCACCCACTGGCCGCACATGGACCTGGGGGGGAAGATGACGGCGTCCATGGTGCGCACGTTGTGGGAGCGGTGTAAGATGGCGGCGCAAGATGGCGGCGCCCACGGGCCGCACGTGGACCTGGGGGGGAGAAGATGGCGGCACCCACTGGTCGCACGTGGCCCCGGGAGCAGAGGATGGCAGTGCCCATTTTGCGATCGGCTGAGTGAAGGGAGAGAAATCGGGCGCGATAGTGGCAACTGTGCGGACCTGGCATACCGCCGCAAAGTGGCCCTTCTTGCCGCAGGATTTGCAGGTGGCGGTGTGGGCTGGGCAGCGCTGGTGGGGGTGCTTCTGTTGGCCGCAGAAGTAGCAGTGGGGACCCCCAAAGTGGCGGGCAGCGCAGGCATATTGTGCAGGAGTGGCCCCAGTCGGGGGGGTCGGTTGCGGGGTCCACGAGGGGTAGGATGGGTGGGCCGTGCGGCGGGCGGGGTAGGACTGCACGTTACGGGAAGCGGCCGTCATTGAGAGCGCTAAAGTCCTTGTCGCCGCTAGATCGAGCGCGGCCCCTTCCAGCAGTCGTTGCCGGATGGGGTCCGATGCAATCCCCATCACAAATGCACCCCGCATGAGGAGATTGGAATGTTCTGTGTCCGTGACAGCCTGGCAGCCGCAGTCCCGTACGGGAGGGATAAGGGCCCGCCAGAAGTCTTCAATCGACTCACCAGGTAGTTGTACGCGAGTGGTGAGTACATGCCTTGCAAATAGAGTGTTCGTCTTCTGGGCGTAGTTTTCTTTAAGGAGGTCCATGGCGCCTGCGTAATTCGGCGCATCCTGTATCAGTGGGAACACGCTGGAGCTCAACCTTGAGTAGAGAACCTGGATTTTCTGGGCTTCTGTCGGCTCGGGGGTCACTAAGTTGATTTTGGCCTCGAAGCAAGCCAGCCAGTGATTAAAGTCCTTTCTGGCGTCCGACGATTGCGGATCCAGCTGCAGGCGATCTGGTTTGATCCTGATGTTCATGATGCGGAAAATCTAACTGTAATAAATTGATGCGCTATCAATTGTACTAAAGACACGAATGAGTACAAGAGAGGCTTTATTACAGTTAGATGTTTATCCTCCGACTGCAGCTGGTAGAATGGCTGCTCAGGAGAACTCATACATATTTATACGGCTCCTTGTGGGCGGAGCTAGCCGGCATGGGCTACCGACGAACCTGTAATACAGGTACTGCTGTACATCCCCTAATACAGGCACACACATAATTACATGGAGGATCACCATTCCTACCTCGTCCAGGTCCAAGGCACTCCCCTCTCAGGGGTCTGTGCCAATACATGTTCAGTGTTGGCTTCAGTTATCGTCACCTATAGGGCCCCCAGAATCTAATCTTAACCCCGCCTCTTCCTTATCTACATGTTCCCTGCTGAGTGTATTGTCTGAAGACACTGCTCAACTTTCACATGATAGCCAGGCCTATCCCTCTACCTGGACTTCACAGGCTGCTTATCAAGTACCATAGAATTCCTACAGTGTAAAAGGAGACCATTTGGTTCATCGAGTCTGCACCGACCCTCCGAAAGACCGTCCTACGTAGGTCCACTCCCCCATCCACCCTACCCTATGCCCGTAACCTAACCTGCACATCATCGCTGGACAGTAAGGGATAATTTAGCTTGGCCAATCCACATAACCCACACATCTTGGAACTGTGGGAGAAATTCAGATCATCTGGAGGAATCATGCAGACATGGGGAGAATGTGTAAACTCCACACAGTCACCAAAAAGCCACAATTGAACTCAGGTCCCTGGCGCTGTGAGGCAGCAGTGCTAACCACTGTGCCACTGGAAGACACAATTCGCTTCTGTCTCTTCATCAGCACAGTAACAAAATAGTTAGCATCTGTGGGGAGTCTTGTCGTTCTCCCCGTGTCTGCGTGAGTTTTCTCCGGGTGCTCTGGTTTCCTCCCACAAGTCCCAGGGACGTGCTGTTCGGTGAATTGGACATTCTGATTTTCCCTCAGTGTACCCGAACAGGCGCCGGAGTGTGGCGACTAAGGGATTTTCACAGTAACTTCACTGCAGTGTTAATGTAGGCCTGCTTGTGATACTAATAAAAACTATTATTATTATCTCCCTCTTCCTGGCACAGCATCGACTTTCATAATACGGTTTGGTGGAGAACATTTTACCTTTAAGGTGCTATGTAACTGCAAGTTGTTGTTAGTTGAGTTGTTCGAGTGAATTGCAGGTGAAAGTAAAGAATAGCTTTATTCTGAGCTTCATTCTGAGCTCAGATACACTGGGCAGGATTCTCCATCACGGCAGACCAGGGGCTGGATTCTCCGCATCTCGTGGCAAAATCGCGGCCTTATAGGCGGCCGTGAAATGCTGGTGTGGTTGAGGGTCAGGCGTGCGGCCGATTGAGGGGCTTCTTTTCCGGGTCCGAATCTGCCATGGAGCACGGTGCAGCCGCTGGAGGCCGCTGCCGTGCGCATGCACAGCCTCCAACCCGGGAGTGCAGGGCCCGTATTTTCAGCAAAAGCTGCGAGATCTACTCCGGGTCCCTGCTCGCCCCCTGCAGGGCTAGGAATTCGTGTCCCTTTGATGCCAGTTTTTCTGGCGTAAAACTCTATACCGTTTTGATGCCGGCGTGGGGATATAGTCCCAATAACTGAGAATCCAGCCCCAGTTTTCAGGCGCAGTGCACCCCACCTGACAGCAGGATCTTCTGTCCCAGCAGCCGGCCAATGGGGTTTCCCATTGTGACCACCCACACAACATTGGGAAGTCCGTGGGTGTGAGTACGCTGCCCGTGATGTGAAGGATCCCGTTTACGGAGAATCCCGCCAACTATTTGAGATGTACAGAACCGGGGCACTGTGTTTCGAGTTTCTATAGAGTTTGAATTATTGTCCTGATCTGTAATGCCAGGGAGTGTGGTCCTTTACCAAAGTACACACTGATTGTTAGCCACATCAAATTAACAAGGATTTTATTCCTTTTGACCTTTCCAGAGATGTTCCTACAAGTTATGGACCAGTCTCTGCTTCTTCCCTTATGTTGCTGTTGATGGGTAAAACAATGTGGACAAATCATCCATGAAGAGATCGACGACTGAAAGATGCATCATTCATTACAGATTGGGGATTGAAGCTGGAATTTCCATTGGTTGCGGAGCACTTGGGACCTCATGTGCCATTTAAATTCAAGTTCTTTATCTTCCTTTCCAGTTCCGTTCTGTCTCAGCTACCTATTGAGTGAATTAACTCACTGAGACACTAGAGGACCCTTTTTTTGTGCTGTTACACATGCTCGATATTTTAATAAAACTGAAGAATTTTACAGTGTTTTCTTTTGATCCAAATTGTTATGACGGAATAACAGTTTAAATATTTGTATTGTCCAGTTTCCCATTGTAATGATCTCTCACTCCTGGACTTGAGTGTACAAATCCAGACTGGCACTCCAGTGCATTACTGAGGGAGTGCTGCACTGCCAGATGTACCGTCGTTTTATTGTCCTCTCAGTAAAATATCCCATGGTATTAATTTAAAGAAGAACAGGGGAGATATCCTGGTGTCCTGGCCAATAGTTAAACCCTCAGCCAACATCACAAAAAAACTAGTTATTTGGTCATTATCACATATATATATATATGCTTCTTATCATGTGTACATAACGGTAAATATACTTTGTTCAAAAGCCCAATAAAAAACATTTATTAAAAAAATTATCGCATTATTGTTTGTGGGATCTTTCTGTGCGCAAAATGGCCGCCACATTCCTCCATTTCATCAATGACTATACTTCAAAAGTACTTAATTGGCTGTAGATCTCTGAGACATCTATTAATTATAAAAGGTGCTATATAAATTAAAGTCTTTTTTCATTTCTGCTTTTTATGTGCTTCTATTTATACGGCTAGTTCATGCAGTGTGTAACAAGTCTTGGCATTCTTACCTCTGAGGTGGGAAGGATGAGGGTCCAAATCCCACCCAGATATTTAAGCATTTAACCCAGGCCGACACTCCAGTTCGGTGCTGAAGGACTGCAACACTGCTGTGAGATGTTAGACTAAGGCCCCTATTCCCTGCTGCCAGATGCTGCCAGACCTGCTGAGATTTTCCAGCATTTTCCCTTTTGGTTTCAGATTCCAGCGTCCGCAGTAATTCGCTTTGATCCCCTATTCCCACTCGGTTGAACATTAAAGATTTCATGGCACGCTTCAAGAAGGGCATTGGAGCTCTCCTTGGTGCCTTGGTTAATATTTATCCCTCAATCAACATCACAAAAGCTAACGAAGTGTTCATTGTCACATTGTTGTCTGTCGGATCTTGCTTGGTGGGAATTGGCTGCCCCATTCCCTACGTTACAAAACCAACAACTTGAATTTACTTTATAACAGGCCTTCAATGTAGCAAAAATGTCCCATAACTCTGAAACAGTGTGGCGGCAATAGGCCTGTTCCTCCTTGAAAAGTCCGAGCAAAGGTTTATGGTTCGAATAATAGTGAAGGGGTGGTGGTCTTCACATTTTACCGTGAAGACCACCACCAGACCTTCCTTCTCGGCCTGTGTGCACTTCTGTTCTGCTGCAGCCAATGTACAGGAGGCAAAAGCGATTGGGTGTAACCTTCCATTCTCCATCCAGTGGGACAGAATGGCTCCAATCCCGGAGAGGGAAGCATCGCAGGTGACGAGCAAAGGTTTGGCGGGATTGGTATGGGTCAGTAACCCTGAAGCTGACAGCTGCTTCTTCAACTTCTGAAAAGCTGTTTCCTGCAACTAGCCCCATGCCCACACGTGATTCTTCCTCAGCATGAGGTGCAAGGGAGCCAATGTGGTCGCAAGGTTCGAGATAAACATGCTGTAATAGTTAACATAGAAACATAGAAAATAGGAGCAGGAGGAGCCCATTCGGCCCATCGAGCCTGCTCCACCATTCATTAAGATCATGGCTGATCATCCAACTCAATAGCCTAATCCCGCTTTCCCCCATATCCTTTGATTCCCTTCGTCCCAAGTGCTATATTTAACTTGTTCAAGCTGCTTCTTTAAAACATAACAATGCTTTGGCCTCAGCCACTTCCTGTGGTAAGACCTTGTCTACCTCAATCACTTTTAGCATCCATCTTTCCCAACAGCATCAGACTTTTAAAATCTACTCATTTCGTGTCCAACAAATGCTAAGCATCTCGTACTGATCTTGGTCAGCAGGGTTGTTTAGGTCTCTGATTTTACCAACACCTCTTCACTGGTGCTCTGACTTGTCCAATATATCTTTGATTTGATTTGATTTATTGTCACTATGTACCGAAGTACAGTGAAAAGTATTTTTTTGCAGCCGAGGAACGTACACAGTACGTACATAGTAGACACAAGAATAATCCACAGGGAACATTGACAAATGGTACCTCGACAAAACAGTGATTGGTTACAGTGCGGAACAAGGAGCCAAACAAAGCAAATGAATGAGCAAGAGCAGCATAGGGCGTCGTTATAGTAGTGTTCTTCAAACTCGGGGGTACGATCCGCGGGTTGTTCGCGGGCGGGTGTCGGGAGGGCAGCAGAGTCATCCTTTGCGATGCTCCCGATCGCACAAATCCCCGTGCAACAGCCGGCTTTTAATAACGCCGGCTACAAGCAGCCTTTAAAATGGCCGCGAACATGTAAAATAAATTCAGCTGCATTGCACATGCAGCACGATCATCGGCGTGCATGCTGCATGCGCGAAACTATGCACTTGTGCGCCGATGATCGGGCGCGCATGCGCAGTGCTGCCTCTATTTTTTTTAAACGGTCGCAGCTTTTTGTTTTACAAGTTCCGGGGGGGTTTTATTCATTTTATTCATTTATTTTATTCATTTAATTTTTATTTTTTTCATTTATTTTACTCAATGTTTAAAAAAAGGTTCGGGGGTTTTATTCATTTATTTTATTCCTTTAATTTTTTTTTTTCATTTATTTATTTATTTTTTTGCAAGTTCGGGGGGTGGTTTTATTTGATAAAATTTTACAGGAAAGAAATGCAGAACTTTGGACAGATGGAGACTCCATACTTTCCGACACCGGAAAGCTTCCCCTTCATCCAACAGGTTCCATTGGAGGAGCGTGTACGAGGGCCAAAGGGACCCAAAACCATTTCCTCCATTTTTATCAGGTGAAAACAAGGTAAGAGAAAATGGTGGGTCACTCAGGTCGGCCGGCGTGGGTTGTGAAGGTCGGCCGACGTGGATCGTGAAGGTTGGCCAGGTAGGGTCCCGAAGTTCCTCCGGGTTGGGTCTTGAAGGTTGGCCGGTTGGTAAAAATGGGTCCCTTGAAAAAAAGTTTGAAGAACACTGGTGTATAGTGTTCTTACAGGGAACAGATCAGTCCAAGGGGGAGTCGTTGAGGAGTCTAGTAGCTGTGGGGAAGAAGCTGTTCCTATGTCTGGATGTGCGAGTCTTCAGACTTCTGTATCTTCTGCCTGATGGAAGTGTCTGGAAGAAGGCAATGTCTGAGAATAAAGAATATATCTTTAGAAACCCAGAAACCACATCTCCCTCGACTCTGCGTAGCAAGTATTTGAGAGCGAGGGGAGTTTTGCAACACCCCTTGTTTGAGAAAAAGTGCTAAAAATCTCAAAAGCCCTTGCCATGGTAAAAACGGCAGGATTTTTTGGCACCATGATGAAAGCACCGAGCACTTGAAATCACACACTAAAAGATTTGAACACTTTGTCCAGATGAACAAATTTTCGGCAGACATAGTCATCCCGACTTTCGATGGGAGAGAAAACTTTCAACCTTCTGCAACTGGAAAAACCAGGCTCGAAAACATATGGTGAAATACTGGAGACGGAGCCATTGGTCACGTGTTTATGAAATGCTTCTTCCAATCACAAAAATGAGGGAGAAAAGACCGTTAAATCCACTGTTTTGTTCCCTTGTTTGATTAAAATCATTTTTGGCTTTTGGTGCCTTAAAATATCAGACCATCAGTAATAAGTAAAATAGTTTATCATTTCAGACACAAGTTGACTGGAGATATGATCCCAATTTGGACTCCAAATAAATGCTTTCTGGCTCCAAAAGCCCTAAAGCCTGATTTTTGATTTAATCCCATGGCTGTTATATACGGTGAGTCAATTTAGTCCTTAGCTGCTCCGCATGCTCCCTGCCAGCTGTTCCCTTCCTTACAAATTGAAATGAAGAAAACCATAGCAACATTCAGAGAGCTGGCCAAAATAACTCATTACACCAGCACTGAAGCCATTAGATATTCAACTTCAAGTCACTGCACTGAATGTATTTGGAAAGACATTAAGGTCTAAGCTTGACCTCATTGTGCCTGTATTGTGGATCTAAGGGAGCACGACGATAACCAATTTAGCAAGGCAGAGGCCCATGCCTAACATAGAGTCATAGGGGGCAATTTTGAGCCCGTGTTATCTGTCAGCGAGAATGATGCCCGCGCAAACTATGACAAGGATCGGGAAACGGCAATCTCGTTGGTGAGATTTCATTTCCCGATTTTCCACATCCCTCGCCGATGATAAGACGAGAATCCCACCACGGAAGGTCGGAACCTCATTTACAACAGCTGCATGAAAACGAGACCCTGGAGACTTTGCCTCCGCAGGGGATATCGGAGGTGAGCGCTCAGGCAGCCATCACCCTCCAGGGTGCCAATTGCTGAGGGGACATCAGGGAGGAGATGGGAGACCCAGATAGGTCCAACTTGGGGCCGTGAGGGTGGGGGTTGTGGTCAGTATTGGCATCTCGGGGGTGGGGCCACTCACAGGCTTTAGCGGCTCTTCGTGTCTGTGAGCTGGTGTGGAGGCAGTGCTTCGGGTGTCCCCCTTGCTGGGCTTCTGGTTATATCACCACAGAGGCATTGCCCTTCTCGCATGACAGCTGGAAGTGGGTGGGAGCGGGTGAATCCACATGGTCAGTACAGGAGGCACATGTGAGGTCCCTGGGTGGGGTCCCGTGACATGTCAGGCTGCATGGGCAGAGTGCGGGGGGGCTCTGGCAAGGGGTGGCAGTGGAGGATCCCAGTGGAGTTCCCTTTATGGAGGAATCCTCCCCCTTATTCTTGGAGACCTGGGTGGAGGGTATTGCATGCAGCAGGCCTATACACCCATAGACTTCATCGGTTGATGGACTCCCGAGGAGGCTGCCTTTTTTCTGGCCTTGTGGTGTCTGTGGACCGTGCTAATGTACATTGTTTTAGATTGCACCCCCTTTTCAGCTTTTTGAAAAAGCTTTTATCACAGTTTTGTTTGCACTTCAGCCCCACGCTCCTAAACTACAGGCATCCAGTGTGGAGAGAGGCGGGGAACGAGGAGGACCTCCTCAAAAACCTACTCCTGGGCCTGGCCAGACTTGCCATCATCAGGTCCAGATAACGGCTGATCGAGGGGTCGTCCGACCTGACTGCCTGCCCCTCTACCGCGGCTACAGTCACGTCCCGATGACCCTGGAGAGGGGGCATGCGGTGCCCACTGGAATCCTCGAGGGCTTCCGTGCCCGTTGGGTCCCACAGGGACTGGGCTGCTTTATTGACCCAATTCATTCATTTTAGTTTGATGCTCTAATTTTCGTTTGCAATTTGTTTTTTGTTGAAGGCACTTTTCCTTTAAGGGGCTGCCCTTTTTACTTTATCCCTCAGTTTATTTAATTTAGTTTAATTGGTTTAAAGAAAATAGTTGGAAGACTAGCAGCCAAGCATTGAATCCCAAAGCTAATATTCAGGTCTCCATAACAGAGAGGGGACTCAGATCTGGCCCCCAATGGAAGGCATCATGGTGAAGATGCTCATCAGTCACCATGTTCAGGAGATGACGGGTGGCAGCATTTCATTCCCCCGTGACGTTAGAATGGAGACCCATTGAATGAACTCAACTGCCCTCATTCCTCACTCCTGGGGGGCACCCAGCCCGCTGGGTATCGCAAGTGTCAAAGGGCTTCATTCAGGTGGAGTTGAGAGGAGCAACATTGGAGAGGTGGTTATTGTGTGACAGGAGAGGGAGCGAGGCTCATTGGAAAAGGTGGACATAGGGGGAACTATGCCAGATGATGCAAGAGTTGGCACCTTGGCATCACATGGACTGGAAGGCCACCTATTGCCCTTGGTATCACATGGACTGGAAGGTCACCTATTGCCCGTGGCCCTGAACGTTATTGCTACTCTGACCTTCTGTGCCAGCGGCTCGGTTCGGGGATCACCCAGTCTGCTGATCACAAGTGTATAAGTGAGGACATGGATGTACTATTTGCGAGGCCCCACATGTACACCAACTTGGACCAGGCAAGCCAGGATGCCAGTGTCATGGGCTTCGCTCACATACCTTGAACCTGGGGCATGCCTGCTGTCATTGGCTGCACACACGTCACTCTGCATTCCCCACGGTGGCACGGGGAGCCGTTTGTGAACCGCAAGTGATATCACTCCCTCAATGTCCGGATCGCCTATGACCTCACGATGCACATCATGCAAGTATATGTCTGTTTCACTGGGAGCATCCATGATAGTTACGTATTGGGACTCTCGCAGATCTCAGCCGTTTATGAGGGAGAGCAGCGGCAATGCGTGATTGATGATGCCAATGTGGAGGGCACAAACATCTGCTGACTCACTACAACGAGGCTCATACATCAGCACATGCACTAATCGAATGGGCGATTATCCTGCTTGGTCTGGTGCCAGTCGAGGGGTTTCCCTCCAATCCAGCTCCCAGAGTGTGTCCACATCATTGTGGTGCTCTGCGCTCTGTACCACCTGGCACTGCCGCAGGGTGAGCAGTTGGACCAGGCGGAGATGGAGGAGCACCACATCTCCTCGGATGAGGAAGATGTTGTGGAGGGTGGCGAGGGGTAACACGTGGAGGAAGGACCTCAGGCAATAGCCAGGGCCACATGGCATAGGGCTAGTGGTGGCTTCATAGCCTCTTGGTTTGGTGATGTCTGGGATTAGGGTGTGAAGACCTCTCCAACAATGGGATCCGACATCTGCTCACGATTAAAGTGCCTCCAGGAGCCTCCATTCATGGCAGGGCGCTAAAGCGATTGACCGCACGCTACAGGAGAATGATGATGACTTGCAGTGAGGACAGATAAATTATCCTCTTATCCTCTGTGTGATCTCTGACTCCTGCCTGACAGAGAGCTGAGAGTGACCCGTCAATGTACGGAATCCACGGGGTGATCTAGAGATCCAGAGAGGCTGAACAACGTATCTCCGCTGCTACTACCTTCTCCGAGCTCAGGGGTTCTGCCGTTTTTCTCCACCGACTGGTGAGCTCTCACACACCTTTTGCCCTTGGCATCCTCATAAGTAGAGAATGCTGGCAGCCATGAGAGAGATAAGCGTTGCTGTGGGGTGGGGGTGGGGGGGTGGGGTGGGTGGTGTGTGATGCTGAACGTTCCATGGACGTGGGTTTGGGGGGTGTGGGGTTGGGGGCCCGTGATAGGAATAGTGCAGCTTTACTGCATCATCAGTATGGGGGGGGGGGGGGGGGGGGGCATAGTGTTGTCACTCTCACACTCCATAAGGAGGAAGTGCTGAGTTTGCACAGAGGTCTATGGAGCAGGGCACTATAACATAACATGGAGGATGCGTATGGATGAATGAAGTGATTTATAATAAATTCACTATTCCAATGGTGACTCTCCCTATGAGTACCTTGGATCACCATGCCAAATACATGCCTATTGTTCCACACTCTTCCTCCCCCTCCCCCTACGTATAGGTGAATCCCCAGGATCCACAGCTGCAGTTGAGGCTGTCTGCTGACCTACACGTTCTGTTGCCTGAGATGACATTGGCGGGCATCACCTGGATCTTGAGGGGCCGGGCCTGGTTTTTGGGAAGCACAGGTGTTGCAGTGCTGCTCTCCTTGGCGTGGGGACTGGAGGTGTCTCCCTCACAAGGAGGGGGGTGTCAGATGGGCTGGACACCTCCTGGGTGGAAGGCCCTGGGCAGCGTTCCTGCCTGCCCTCTTCCCTTTGTGCCTGGGGGCTCTTGGTTCTTCCATGGGATAGAGGGACAGCTGGAGTGAGATTAGGAAGCCCCATTGTCCTCTGGTGCTGACACTTGTGGATTCCCACTAGTGTCTGTCCCATGCAGTGGAGACCCTGCACCATGGAGCTCATGGGCTCAGCCATGGAGGCCATGAGCTGAACCATACAGCTAAGATCACCCGCCATGTTGTGCATGTATTTCACTAAGGTCTCCGCTGCGGACGCCACCTTCGCAGTGTTGGCTTCATTGTGCCAGAGTGATGGCACCATCTCCTCAGACAGATAGGATTCCTCCAGTCGGCCTTGCAGTCCATGGAAGGATGCTGTCATCCCCTCCTGATGCTCGTAACTCTGCCTTTGAGGATCCAGCAGCTCTGGGATAACTGGACCCAGGGACCCAGGGCAGGCTGATGGGAGTGAGTTAACCCGCGTGAGGCTTTCACCATGACTGCATGTGTTGAGGGTTCTCACTTTTGCCCCTTGTCCCCACCTCGCCCTCTGCACAGGTGTACAGAAGTGTATTAATGGCCGAACACCATCATTGGGAGATTTTGTGGTGCGGTAAGTATTGTCCCTGATCTGGTAGCTCTGGATTCAAATCCCACTCAGGGACTTGAAGGCCAAGGAAGGTGGGTTCATAATGTGGCCAAACAGGTTGAGTATCAGCTTGTAAATCCTCTCAACACATGGCAGGTCGTAAGAGTGGGAGGCATCAGCTCATCAACTGGAGAAGACAATGGAAAAGCACTGCAGTATCAAACATTACTGTGGACCAAAGCAGCCCTGGTCCAGAAGAAACATATTCCTTTAAACAACAAAAATAACTCTCATTTATATACCCAAAGAGAAAATGCTGGGAAATCTCAGCAGGTCTGGCAGCATCGGTAGGGAGAGAAAAGCGCTGACGTTTCGAGTCCAGCTGACCCTTTGTCATTTATTTTGCTCCTTTCATGAAGTAAAATGTCTGACAATGCTTCACAGGGATGTTGTCAAACAAAATTTGACACTGTGACAAAAGAAGACAGTTGCACAGGTTTCTGAAAGAGGTGGATAAAGAACAAAGATCAAAGAAAATCACAGCACAGAAACAGGCCCTTCGGCCCTCCAAGCCTGCAACGACCATGCTGACCATCTGAACTAAAACCCCCAAACCTTCCGGGAACCATATCCCTCTATTCCCATCCTATTCATGTATTTGTCAAGACGCCCCTTCAAAGTCACAATCGTATCTACTTCCACCACCTCCTCCGGCAGTGAGTTCCAGGCTCCCACCCCACTTTGTGTAAAACATTTGCCTCGTACATCTCCTCTAAACCTTGCCCCTTACACCTTCAATCTATGCCTCCTAGTATTTATTCTTCCACCGTGGGAAAAAGCTTCTGACTAACCACTCTGTCCATGCCCCTCATAATCTTGTAGACCTCTATCAGGTCGCCCCTCAACCTCCGTCATTCCAGTGAGAACAAACCAAGTTTCTCCAACCGCTCCTCATAGCTAATGCCCTCCATACCAGGCATCATCCTGGTAAACCTCTTCTGTACCCTTTCCAAAGCCTCCACATCCTTCTGGTAGTGTGGTGACCAGAACTGAACACTATACTCCAAGTGCGGCCAAACTAAGATTCTATAAGGATCTTAAAGAATAGAGAAGGCTGGAAGTTTAAGGAAGGATTTCCAGAGCTTATAGGATCCAGGCAGCTGAAGACGTGGTCATTAATGATGGAAGTGATTAAAAATCAGTTATGTTCAAGAGTTGCAGAATTGGAGGAGTGCATCATCTTGGAGAATGACGAGGCTGGAGAAAGCTACTGATTATGTGACACAGGGTGAGGAATGGAAGAGGCTGTGGAGAGATTGAGTAAGAATCCAGTGTAAAGGGGGAAGTTAATGGGACAAAAATGAAGCAGTTGTGATTTGTTAAATTAAGCACAATACACAAGATCCTAAAAAACTACACACGCCCTCAAGCTATTTTGTTAACATATTTCCCAAGTTCTGTTGGTATTGTCACCCTGGCAACACGGTTAAAAGGAGATTAGAGGTACAATTTTCAAATATATATATAGAAATAAATTCTGTGATTGGTTTAGTTATGAATTTGGCAGCTTGTTATTTTTGTGGCAGTAAAGTATTCCGTCTAAACTTAGGAAGCAGACCAGGGGCTATAAAAATAAATGGGTGAACAATCTTTGGAGTGTAGTTAAATTGAGCAAACTAAGGTATTCATAGTGAAGCAAATTAGTCCTAGGCAAGGAGACTAGTGTTACGGACAGGGGCACAAGACCAAACGGAATTCTTGTTTTCGCCATCTGTCCATAAGCAGTGGCTTTTTGATTTTGAAATAGCCTGTGGTGTGATTCCACAAACCCTCTGTCTGTGGGAGCAATCTTTAAAGTGATTTTCCTGTCTTTACGGTTAAATCGGAAGAAGTTTATTTTAAAAAATTTGCTCATAGGATGTGGGCATCGCCAGCTGTGCCAGCATTTAGTGCCCATCCCTAATTGCCCTTGAGGGGGCAGTTATGAGTCAACCACATCCCTGTGGGTCTGGAGTCACATGTAGGCCAGACTGGGACGGCAGATTTCCTTCCCGAAAGGATATTCGTGAACCAGATGGGCTTTTGCGACAATCGGCTATGGTTTCATGGTCATCATTCGATTTTTAATTCCAGATCTTTATTGAATTCAAATTTCACCATCTGCAGTGGCGGGATTTGAATCCGGGTCCCCGGAGCATCACCCTGGGTTTCTGGTGTGGCCACCTAAAATGGTGTCCAACAAGGGATGCTGGGAAAAGTGGTCAGGTTTTATGGACGAGCAGGCTGCAGAACAGATCAAAGTTGCAACAAAAGGCTTTGCAGACCTCAAAAGGTTTTGCAGGTTGTTGTAAACAACATTGGCAGATGGTCATCCCAGGAACAATAGAACTGTTCTGTCAATCACACTTGTTTACCAGACACAGCGGCACCTAAATTCCGTATTTGGAAGGGCCTACATTCCCCCAACACTTGCAGGCATGTCCACTGAGTGCCCACCCCAAAATTGATGTAGCAGCCCATACTTGGAGTTAATCGATCAGGCAGATTGAACTCTGGTCAATTGATTGACAAATGACCCAGAGACCGCCCACCAAAGAGATGAAATCCAAGCAGGTTAAAAGGTGCTGTCCCAGCTCTGCAGCAGCAACCAACAACGGTAACTTCCACCGGCCGATGGAGGAGACCATCCCCGCTACCAACAGAGGGAAGAACAGAGCCGGAAGAGAACCAGATTGATAACCAACACAGAGACTACAAGACCGCAACTACAGATAACAGGCCTGTATCTGCCTAGCATTTATTGGTCACTGTCAACTTAAGATCTTGGAACTATTGGTGTATAGTGTAACCTACGATTGGGAGCGTCTGATTGAATAACCATATCCATTGTGTGCGTGCAAATAAATATTGTTCTGTTTTATGAACGGAGACTTGTAGTCATTTGTCCACTGTATACCAGTTAAGACACACTGTGGTTAGACAGGCACAACACTGGTTTACTAGCCCAGTGACAATACCACTATGCCACCACCTCCCCATATTCACATACTGAAATCCAGGGGAAGGTTTCAATTTCAAACACATACACAAGCACAAAATAAGATAAGAAAGAGGAGTTTTTACAACAATGAAAAACCTAAAGAAAAAGCAGCACGGATGTGTCAATTCGTATGATTACCAGAATCCAATGATGGTTCCTTTCACAATGAGCTGCATTTCAGCTCGCTGAATCAGGATTTTGCAGAATCCCTTTAAAGTTGATGGTGACGCAGCAAGATGAGTTTGGCATACAGAGACTCACTTGTGATTCATGTGACTGCTAGCAGCCATCTTTTTGTTCAGCAAACTCCGATTTTTAGATAAGCAAAAAGGTACGGTTTGATTTGACAATTTATGATCTCATGTCTGAGGGACATGATCCAAGGAAAGCGGAGTATATAACATTCTTGTACAGAAATACAGGTTACCCTTTAAGTTTATTGGTTTGGAATATCTGCCTGTTTTAACACCCCGATATGTGGGCAGAATAAACCATAGTGTAAAACATTGCAGATATTATCATTGAATCATTAAATCCCTACAGTACAGAAGGAAGCCACACTGACCCTGTCCACTCCCCCCTCCACCTTGCCCTATCCCCGTAACCTAACCTGCAGGTCAGTGGACACTAAGGGGCAATTTATCACGGCCAATCCACCTAACCTGCACACCTTTGGACTGTGGGAGGAAACCCACGCAAATACAGGAAGAATGTACAAACTACAGACACACAGTCGCCCAAGGCCAAAATTGAACCCGGGTCCCTGGCGCTGTGAGGCAGCAGTGCTAACCATTGTGCCACACAAAAGCCGAAGTGAGTTAGACCTGGAAAAAAAACTTGCACTCAAATTTTCACAATCTTTAATGTTGATTCAAAAGCCAATCTGTTAGAAGCAGCTGCCCTGCCCATATAGCTGGTGTATTGCCCATGTCAGCATGGCATCGATTATGCGGATTCGCAGGTGTTCATCCCAGATTATGTGGTCATTTCAATCCAGCATTAATGACACACAGCTACAATGAGCAGCAATCAATTAAAATCTCACTCACTTTGGTACAACAGCCGTATGACCAGCAGTCCATGATTGGTATGTTGAACTGCAGCAATGACTTGAACACACTAACGCCAGAGGGGGGTAATGCGTAGTGGTATTGTCACTGGACCAGTAATCCAGTAAACCCAGGGAAATGCCCTGCGAACCCGGGTTCGAATCCCACCATGGCAGGTGGTGAAATTTAAATTCAAAGTTTGAATTAAGATTCCTGGAGTGGAGACAGCCGCACCTGCGAGTGACCCCTCTACTGGGGCAGGGGACTGAGCTTGAAAAACAATCTGGAAGTAACATCACAGGAAAATGGTAAATGTGTTGGCTAGTAAAATGCTGCTATTTGGAATTGTGTTTAAATAGCTTAAATTAGAAAAATGTGTCATTTCATAGAATGGTAGAATCCCTACAGTACAGAAGGAGGCCATTCGGCCCACTGAGTCTGCACCAACCCTTGGAAAAAAACACCCTACCTAGCTCCACACACCCATCCCATCCTGTAACCCCACCTGGGGCAATTTAACATGGCAAATCCACCTAACCTGCACATCTTTGGACAGTGGGAAGAAAGTGGAGCACCCAGAGAAAACCCATACAGACATGGGGAGAAAGTGCAAACTAACACCTTCACCTGAGGCCGGAATTGAACCCGGGCCCCTGGCAATGTGATGCAGCAGTGCTAACCACTATGCTACCATGCCGCCCATTAAGGAGGTATCACAGAATAATACAGTGCAGAAGAGGCCTTCTTGCCACCTGATGCATGAAAAACACCTGACCTGACTACCTAATCGCCTTTGTCAGCACTTGGCCCATTGAATGAATGTGCCAAGTCTCATCCAGGTACTTTATAAAGGATGTGAGGGAACCCGCGTCTACCACTCTCCCAGGCAGAACATTCCAGACTGTCACCACCCTCTAGATGAAAACGATTTTTCTCAAATCGCCTTAAACCTCCCGCCCCTCACCTCGAACTTGTGTCCACTCGTAACCAACCTTCACCTAAGGGAAACAGCTGTTCACTCCCCATCCTGTCCATGCCCCTCATAACCTTGTACAGCTCAATCAGGTCGTCCCTCAGTCTTCTCTGCTCCACCAAAAACAACCCAAGCCTATCCAACTTCTCTTCATTAGTTAAATGTTCCATCCCAGGCAACATCCTGGTGAATGACCTCTGCACCCTTTCCAGTGTATCACATCCTTCCTATAATGTGGTGACCAGAATTGCACACAGTACTCCAGCTGTGGCCTCACCAAAGTTCTATACAACTCCAACATGACCTCCCTGCTTTTGTGCTTTTTTAATTTAAAGTTGCCAATTCTCTTTTTTTCCAATTAAGGGGCAATTGAGCATGGCCAATCCATCTATCCTGCACAGCTTTGGGTTGTGGGGGGAGACCCTCACAGGCATGGGGAGAATGTGCAAACTCCACACGGACAGTGACCCGGGTCCAGGATTAAATCCGGGGACACGGAGACATGAGGCAGCAGTGCTAACCACTGTGCCACCATGCTGCCCCTCCCTGCTTGTGTAATCTATGATTCAACTCAAAAGGCAAGTGTCCCATATGTATTTTGCACCACTCCATTCACCTGCCCTCTGCCTTCAGTAGCTCCTTGAATTCCAGTAAGGAACACTGGCAATAGGGAAATAAAGTTAAATCAAGTCAAAGTGAAATAAAGTCATTTAGTGAACAAAGTAAGATAAAGTTAGAGAGCAGGGTCAGGAGAAAAAAAAGCAATGCAAGAAAGAACAAAACTAAGAGCGGAGTCTGGAGATAAAACAGATTGAGAAAGAGTGAGACTGAGAGCAGAGTGCTGGTTTACAGTTTGGAGTTCCTGAGGGGACATCAGGATTCAAAAGTGATGTGGTTCAAGTGGAAGCAGCTGATTGGGTGGGTACGGTCGGGCAAGTATTTACTACTTTTATCGCTTATAGCTTGCAAGGCCTTTATTTTGTGATATACAGTTCATAAGGGCTATCATCTTTAGTAACAAGGATCAGGGAAGAAGGACCCTAGAGCAATTGATATTTTTAAATGTTTAAGAACCTTCCAAAAGGTTTAATTTAAAGGGATAAGTCATAGCAGGAGAGCTCAAAACTGTGATGTGCTCCTCTTGCTCTCTGTGGGAAGCCAGGAACATTCCCCGTGCCCGGTGCCAGCATGGATGCAGGACATTTATCCAGCTGCAGCTCTTGGAAGCCCGGGTTTCACAGCTGGAGTGGTGTCTGGGAACACTGTGGGAGCATCCAAACAGGATATATCAGATGAATACTTAAGTTAAGAGATGGGTAAGTGGGAGGGTTTCAGATTCCTGGGATGTTGGGACTGGTTTTGGGAGAGTTGCGACCAGTACAAACTGGACAGAGTATACCTGGGTAGGACTGGAACTGATAGCCTTGAGTGGCTTGGGAGACTTTTAAACTAAGATGGCAGAGGGGTGGCAATCTATTCAAAGAGTCATTCTAATAGAATATTGTAGATAGCACTTATGTAGATGTGGGAACACAACAGGCTAAGACTCCACAGGCCAGGAGAGAATGGGTGACCACCAAGTAGAGCAGGAATTTCCTATGGCCATTCACCTGCAAAATCGATATACTACTTTGGACCTGTTTGGGAGGGGGTGGGGTGGCCTCTCAGGGGAAAGCAGCAACAGCCAAATTTGTTGCACCACGATTGGCTCTGCTGCACGGGGGGAGGAGTAAAATGTGTGGGAATGCTATGATTATAGGGGATTAAACTGCAAGGGGAATAGCTAGGCATTTTTGTGATCACAATGAGACTCCAGGATGGTATGTTGCCTCCCTGGTGAAACCTGATGAAAGACCGCAAAAAACTTCAGAGAGTCGTGAACACCGCCCAGTCCATCACACGAACCTGCCTCAGATCCATTGACTCTATCTACACCTCCCGCTGCCTGGGGTAAGCGGGCAGCATAATCAAAGATCCCTCCCACACGGCTTACTCAGTCTTCCAACTTCTTCCATCGGGCAGGAGATACAAAAGTCTGAGAACACGCACAAACAGATTCAAAAACAGCTTCTTCCTCGCTGTTACCAGACTCCTAAATGACCCTCTTATGGACTGACCTGATTAACACTACACTCCTGTATGCTTCACCCGATACCGGTGTTATGTAGTTACATTGTATACCTTGTGTTGCTTTATTATGTATTTTCTTTTTATTTTATTTTCATGTACTTAATGATCTGTTGAGCTGCTCGCAGAAAAATACTTTTCACTGTACCTCGGTACACGTGACAATAAACAAATCCAATCCAATCCAATCTCGTGAGATTCAACCAAATCTCATGAGAATCATAATCTGGATCTTGCCCTTGCTGGGCGAGATGCAGATCATTATATTTAAATAAGCCATGATGTCTGTGCCGGATTCTCTCGGTGCCCGGGAACTAATGGCCTGCGCAGGGAGGCCTCGAGCGGGCGCTCTGTGGTCCACACAAACATGACTCAGTCATAATGGCACCTGGGAGGAGGGGGGGTCTCCCAGGCCATTGTAGACCCCCGTGTGGTTAGTCTCTGGGCATGGTGGCAGCTTGGCAGTGCCACCCAGGTTCCAGGCTGTCAGTGCCAAGGTGCCTGGCTGCCAGGTTGCCCGTGCCTGGGGGAGGGGCCAAGCTCGTAAGAGGTGGGGTGACAGGGGGCTCAAGGACCAAGGAAGAGGCATATTGGGTGAAGTGTTGGGGGGGGGGGGGGGTCCAGAGGCCACAGTAGGATCGCTGAGGTGGGGGGGGGTTGAAAGATCAGGGTTGCCTTTAAGAATGGTGCCCTGATCCCTGAGTAGTCTTCTCTAACTGGCAAGCTCAGCTGTACTGACTGAAATGCGGCCTTGACAGGGCCTCACTGAGGCCACAGGAAACGGCAAAGTGCCGTTGAATAGCGTTGTGTTTCTCCGCACTGAGCCGCTGAGAAACACCCCAGGAAAGGGGCAGCAGTAAACAAACACATATCCTCCAGGCATTAAACAATCAACCATACAATAAAGTCACCAGCAATCTGCAAAAGGCCGCACAGTAGCATTGTGGATAGCACAATTGCTTCACAGCTCCAGGGTCCCAGGTTCGATTCCCGGCTTGGTTCACTGTCTGTGCGGAGTCTGCACATCCTCCCCGTGTGTGCATGGGTTTCCTCCGGGTGCTCCGGTTTCCTCCCACAGTCCAAAGATGTGCGGGTTAGGTGGATTGGCCATGATTGGCCATGATTGGCCCTTAGTGTCCAAAATTGCCCTTAGTGTTGGGTGGGGTTACTGGGTTATGGGGATAGGGTGGAGGTGTTGACGTTGGGTATGTTGCTCTTTCCAAGAGCCGTGCAGACTCAATGGTCCGAATAGCCTCCTTCTGCACTGTAAATTCTATGATAATCTATGAAAAGCATTTTTTTAACGCCTTCAACAATTGCTCAGTCAAATTGGTCCGCATCTCTCCCCCTCCCACAGCTTCCAGCAGTAGACTCTGAGCAGTGGAAAGTCACACCAGCGCAAAACATGCCAGAAGAGAGAAAGAGCACCCCTTCCCCTTCTCCAGCACTGGCAGCAGGTCATCTAACTCCTCCCTTTCCTTACTCCAGGCCACAGAAGCAAAAGGTGCAGCAGCAAACTTCAGGCATTTTCAGCTATTAGCAGGAGCAATTAGCAAACACAACCTGCAGCCGCACTTGAGAGTTGCGAAGTGCTATCACAACTAACAAGGCCAATTCCCTATTAGCAATAGTCTTTAGCCTGGAAGTTAGAGGCTGCTCACAGGCAAAGGGATTTAAAGTGACCATCAGCATATAACCAAGAACAGGGCTCTGTCCTGGAAGTGTTTGGTAGACAGACAGGCAACAGCTGTAGTTTCCCTTGATATGGGTATCCACAATAGTTAAAGATGGCTTTAAGGCCTCAGACGAAAAGCCCCTCACCAGACCCCCTCCCGGCCCGGGGGCAACTCCTGACCTGGAACCCTGCAACCCCTGACAAAGCCCAACACCCCCTGAGGGGGCCCCACCTTCCCAAGCACTGGGGCAGCAGATGCATGCCCTAAAATGGAAATAGCTGCTCACCTGCTCAGTCCCCCTCAGCAGCCATTGCGCCAGCTTCACATTTAAAAAAAGGAGTACTAAACCATGCCCGCGCAATTCCTCGCTGGGGAGCCGGTTAACTCCCGGGAGTTACATTCGACTTCAATCTTGCTAATGAGATGGAAATTAATGCAATTTGGTGTCAATGATAGGGCTGCCATATTTGGGCAAGATCTGGAACTCACTTTCGGGAGCAGGTGGTTAGATCGAATTTTGATTTTGGCCTTTCCCGCTATTTAACCAGCATGCCCTGATCCACGCTGTGCGCAAGGCGGTGGTTAAATAACGTCACTAAAGTTTGGGTTAAGCAGTGTGAGTGAACAAAGGCACAATAGCCAAAAATGAAAAAGTTTGAAAAGCACAGAAACAGAAAATATGGAGCTACATTGGCACAGTGGATATATCGATAGTAATTATGGCACTTCTGGATTATCATAGAAACATATCTGGTTCCCTTTAAGGAATGAAATCTGCTGTCCTTGGCCAGTCTGTCCTGTATGTCTTACCACACCAACAGCAATGTGATTGATTGTTCTCCCAAATAGTCTAGTAACCCACTCAGTTGTACAGGGAGAGGCCTCGCCAGCAAACCTATGAAACTAAAATGTTGCACTTTTTTTGTTGCAAAGGGTTGCTGGAACGAAGAATGCAATATTGCAAATAAATTGCAACATTTAAAAGGCAATTAGATACATTTGAAGAGGGGGATAGGAAAGGGAAAGAGCAGAAAGTTGCTTTTAAAAAGGTGGTCGGTTCTTTTATTCCTGGTCCAGCCCAGGCACTATGGGCCAAATGGCCTCTTTTCTGCTGAAATGGTTCAACAGTAACAATGCCTTTTGTAAAGTGGGCTGAATCCAAGTTTTGCAACTTCCTAAAGCCCTGGCTTCCCATGTCTACATCTAGATAGGTTACCATCACATTTCAAAATTGACTTAAGCTTTCCGTCAGTGCACCCTCTTTGAGGTTTGCGCTCAATTTCTTCATAACTTTTTAACACAAAGAAACACATTTTTCAGTCTACTCCGTTTCTCACTCCACAATATCCAGCTCTACGGTACAAGTATTAACTTGCAAAACGTAATTCAGCTCGTTTACAACTGTGAATGCTTCCAATGCTTTCTTTGGCCACATACATATCTTACACATGAACTCAGAACTCATACACCACCAAATATCAATGGGGTTATTAATGTCTTGCTTTGGGGCATGGTAGTTATCTGTAGGCTATTTATTTTTCTAAATAGATTTGATGAATTAAGTGCTGAAATTAAGGAACTCTAGTGTAGAGGTCACGTTACTAGATGTAGTAATTCAGAGGACTTTAATAATAATGCAGTGACAGGGCAGCTAGGAAATTTATACCCAATTATTTACATTTAAAAAAAATTTAATGAGAAAACCCAGGGCCAGATTTTGGTGAACTAGAGTTGGAGAATTATCCACCTTGCTGGACTTGCTTTTGTTAAAAAGTGTCCCATTCGTGAGATTTGTACTCCAGCGTGGCGGGTGTAGGGTGAAGTCTGGCCTGCCAAACCTGGAAGCAGATGCTAGGAGGTCACAGCAGAGGGCGAGTGGCAAGATGTGTTGGTTAGAAGGCCCACCTCAGTTCTCTGGAATTTGATCCCAGTTGTTTAAGATGATTTTAGAGCATCTATTCCTCACCCTTTACCCCACCTTCCAACTCAATGCCAACTCATGGCCTCAATGCCATTGTTCCATATATCCCTATGCAAACTGAATACCAACTCATGCTCGCCATCTAATCCCCCCAAACCAACTCAAAGCCAATTCACCCAGAATCCATCATGGACAGACCTCAAGAGCCATGTGTAGATGAAAATGTCTAAATATCTAATAGAACTGTACAGAACATAGTTTCTGTATAGAACCTTAGTTAGGCCACCCCTGGAGTATAGTGTTCAATTATGGTTTGCACACTACCAGGGGGATGTAGAGGCTTTAGAGAGGGTGCTGAAGAGATTTGCCAGGATGTTGCCTGATATTCGAGGGCATTAGCTATGATGAGAGGTTGAATAAACTCGGTTTGTTCTCACTGGTACGACGAAGGTTGTGGGGCGACCTGATAGAGGTCTGCAAAATTATGAGGAGCATAGACAGAGTGGATAGGCAGAGGCTTTTTCCCAGGATAGAGGGGTAAATTACTAGGGGGCATAGATTTAAGGTGCGAGGGGCAAGGTTTAGAGGAGATGTACGAGGCAAATCTTTTACACAGAGAGTAGTGGGTGCCTGGAACTCGCTGCCGGAGGAGGTGGTGGAAGCAGGGACGATAGTGACGTTTAAGGGGTGTCTTGACAAATACATGAATAGGATGGGAATAGAGGTAAACGGACCCCGGAAGTGTCGAAGATTTTAGTTTAGACGGGCAGCATGGTCGACACAGGCTTGGAGGGCCAAATGGGCCTGTTCATGTGGTGTACTTTTCTTTGTTCTTTGTTAACTCTCACTATTCCTCAGTTCTCTGGTCAAAGGTAAGTTCAGCCCACAGCACCAACACTTCCACCTTGGGTAGGGCAAGGATGCAGGTCTCAAACCCAACCAGATCAGTGATTGAACCTATGTTGTTGACACCAATCTAATCCACACCAGCAACCTGCATTTTTACATGCATAGACCAGACATGCATAAATCAGGACATGAGCGTTATTTGCGCTGCAAAAGCATTTCGTCTGCCATAAACTTGTAATGTTTATGCTTCAGGTTAAGGGTCTTGCAACAGCCAAAATGGCGTCAGTTTGAACACAGTACAAAGATCAAATAGCCCTGCCAAATTGGCCTTCACTCAGTGTGATTAATGCTCAATCCCCTTTTCCCTACCGGAAAAAATGGGATTTGTCGGAAATCGGGGCAGGGCTTCCGTATCTGGGTCCTCCAACCATTTTTTAAATATCTGTGCAGTCAGGAAGACTCCTTGGAAATCTTACCCTTGGCATCAGTTATGATGATCTACCAGATTAGTAACAAATGTCTGTCTGGTTCACTAATGCCATTTATGGGAAGAAATCTGTCGTCCTTGCATGAACTTACCCACAGCAATGTGGTCAACCCTTCCCTGCCCCCTGAAATTTCCGAGCAAGAGTCTTAGTTGGATTGTGGAAGGTAAGTTCAGCCTCATCACCCTCTTAAGGGCAACTGTGGATAGGCCATAAATGATGTCCTCATCAATAATTCCCACTTCCCATGAATAAATAAAAACTGAAATAAAAATATACATTTATGGGATGTCTACGGTGTTCTGCATGTCTTGTTCACCCCGATGGCCTAGCCAATGTTTGTCATTTAATCAGTGTTACTAAAAAGACCAGGGAAAATCTGGTAATTGATCCCATTGCTATTCCAGAGAGTTAAATGTGTGTCGTTTGGTTGTTACATCACCTACTTTACAGTTATCCTGCTTCAAAATTATAAAAGCATGTTAGAGATTTATTGTATAGAATCAATTTATTGCTTCTTCAAAAAACAAAGGATAGGTTTATAATGTTTTGCGAATGTATTTTGGATCAATGAACACACATTCTGCTCTCCTTAGTAAGGTTTCAGCTAACAAGCCGCACACACAGAGATACAGGCCACACATGAATAGCAAGGATCAGAACTACAGCTCTCTGATGCCAATAATGAATTCCACAAACATGACTATATAGCTCGTGAACTCTTAATGAACTCTTCACAGCAGTGAATAATTCTCTGTATATGTTATAAATGTGTGTTTAAAAGAAGAGAATGACATAAAATGCCGTTTGACTACTCCAAGCTCTCCCTGGGAGCTAGATTGATTAAATTTCAAATGATCACAATCAAGATTTTCCACTTATTTAAAAAAAAACACATTGTATATCTGCAGAGCCCCATCAGCTGCTCTGCAAAGTTCATTAATAACTGTCTGGTTATGTTTACAATGTCTATGGCACTCTTCAATTCTGAAAGATTATTTTGTTTTAGAAAGTTCTCAAAATTGACTTGCTGGGAGATGAGAGGATGCAGGTAAATGAGGAGACTGTTTAACTTTGTGACTTTGGAGGTCGCGGGCAAGGTGAAAAATGTTCAAACACTAAACAGGGCCGAGTGCATCTTAACTTCTCCAATTATATTTCGACCAGCAATGAATTGGAACATGAGTAATGGCCCCTGAAGCCTGCTCCACAATAAAAAACACTCCCAATCTAACCAGGATTTTGTTTCAGCTCAGTCACAAGTTCAGTGCAGGACAATGAACTCATCTCTTGTTATGTAGTGCCATCTGCTGAACAACCTGCATCTTTCTGAGTTACTGTTAAATGATGCAGGGACTCAAAGGACACAATTACACTGAAAATCCGTGTGCTGCAATCTCAGTGGTACTGTCTGCAGGTCAGCCAGAGGGCTCCCCGTTTGCATGCGCTGCCTGGTTAACTATGAAAGTAACTCTGGATGAAGGACTTCAATGCCCACTAAGGATGTCGCCCTCATTACCGACTGAGTGCGGAAAGACATAGCGGCCAGATTGGCGTGTGTCAGGTGGTGAGGGAATTTATTTATCGGCCCTTTCCCTCATCAATCTACCTTTGCAACATAGCTGTTTGAGATAAAAATGGACTGTCCACTCTACCATTCTTGTGAAGACCAAGGCTTAGATATTGGATGGTGCAGTGCTGTGTTTCGGATATAATGGGTGGCTATGCCTCCAATACCACAGGAAGCTCCCATGTATCACCAGTCAGATGCACATCACCTGCCATATTGATGTAGGCAGAAAATATTGTCATCCGGGGCTTTTGATGCAACCCATGCCAACTAGAGCGTGACCTAAATACCTTCCATGGTAAGGCATACAAGCAGCAAGAAAACTTTGCGTAATTAAAATGGTGCCCAATGGCTATCTCAAATATTCCTAACCTTCAAAACACGGTGGCACAGTGGTTAGCACTGCTGCCTCACAGCTCCAGGGTCCCGGGTTCAATTCCGGGTTATCGTCTGTGTGGAGTTTGCACTTTCTCCCCGTGTCTGCTGGGTTTCCTCTGGGTGCTCCGGTTTCCTCCCACAGTCCGAAGATGTGCGGGTTTAGGTGAATTGGCTATGCTAAATTGCCCCATGGTTCCCAAAAGGTTAGGTGGGATTAGTGGGTTACAGGGATGGGGTGGAGGCATAGGCTTAGGTAGGGTGCTCTATCCAAGGTTCTGTGCAGACTCGATGAATGGCTTCCTTCTGCACTGTAAATTCTATTACACTATTACACTCCATTACCATACAGTCACAGATATCAATATGTTGAGGAACCCCACTGACTAGGAGTTCAACTGGGGCAGCCATAGCAACAACAAGGCTACAAAATGTAGGAAAAAGAATTGGCAACATCCTTCAAAACCCCACCATATAGAATCCATAGAATTGCTATCAGGCAGAAGGAGGCCATTGGCCCATCATGTCTGCACTGACCGTCCGAAAGAGCTCCCTTCCCAGGCCCACTCCCCTGCCCTATTCCCATAATCCCACTTAACCTGCCCATTTTTGGACACTAAGGGCAATTTATCATGGCCAATCCACCTCACTTGCACATCTTTGGACTGTGGGAGGAAACCGGAGCACCCGGAGGAAACCCACGCGGACATAGGGTGTACGTGAAAACTCCAAACAGTCACCCACGGCTGGAATTGAACCCGGGTCCCCAGCACTGTGATGCAGCAGTGCTAACCACTGTGCCAACATGCTGCCCCGATCTTCTTAATCTGGCCTTTTGGACAACGCCCATCTTTTCCCAATTATTATTGGTGGATTTTTCAGATACCTATGCGCTATATTTTGAAGCTCTCACTCCAAATCGCTTCACTCTCGGCTGCCCTCTCCTTTAAAAACTTCTCAAAACCTCTCAACCCCTTCTTAATATTCTCTGCTGCCTCAATGCTCAGTAATGTGCCTTGGGGCGTTTTGCATTAAAGAGCTTCCTAAATGTGAATAGTTACACATTGGTGAACAAATTGCATTTTACACCATTCCTGGTTGCATTAAATTGAACCCACTCATTGCAAAGAGATTTTGAAAGGCATCAGGCACCAGGAAAACTGAGCCAAAGGGATCTGTGAAACATTTTATAAGCCGCAGCTCACATTGTCTAACCTGATAAAAGAAAAGAATGGAATCATGGACGTCTGAGTGACCAGTCAGAACCCGGATTGCAAATGGACATGTGTTGGCAAAACTCCAGGTTTTATTGGAGCTGCTCTGTCATGTGGTGTTCCTGTATTTGGCCTGAAATTAACAATGAATATTTCCACAATGCTGGATGGAGGACTGGAGGAAACCCTTGTTGTACCATTGTGGGAAGCAATGGATATATGGGTTGGACGTCTCCAGCTGTTGGTATTCCCTGTTCCCACCGACAGTGCTCCCTTCCGCACATCCTGCCCACAGGTTTCTAGGAAGCATAGGCTGCTTCAATGGGAAATTCCATTGACGAGCGTCATGAAAGTGGAACGTCAGGAGAATCCAGCCCGATTAGAAATCTAGCAGGGAGGGGAGGAGGCTCTGAAACCTGTTTTCGATGTAGATCCCCTTTTCAAATAGATTAGCAATCAAGGACCCTGAATCTAAGTTATAATACTTTCATGTTGCCAGGGACTGGTGATTGTGATAGGTGGGGTGGAGTTCTCACAGTTCAATCACTCACAGTTATCCAGACAGAACATAACAGGGAATGTTTATTCACAGATCTTCACACACTCACCAAAACAGAAGACAGGAAGTAAATACACCTAGCTCTTCCTTGAGCCGAACTTTACACTCTCTCAAAGGCAGCCTCCGCCCTCCAAGGGCACCACCTCTCTCCAAGGCCGCCTCCACCCTCCAAGGCCGCCCCCATCCTCCAAGGTCGCCTCCACCCTCCAAGGCCGCCCCCATCCTCCAAGGCCGCCTCCACCCTCCAAGGTCACCTCCATCCTCCAAGGCCCCCTCCATCCTCCAAGGCCACCTCCACCCTCCAAGGTCACCCCCATCCTCCAAGGCCGCCTCCATCCTCCAAGGACACCTCCATCTTCCAAGGCCTTCCCCATCCTCCAAGGCCACCTCCACCCTCCAAAGCCACCACCACCCTCCAAGGCCGCCCCCATCCTCCAAGGTCACCTCCACCCTCCAAGGTCACCCCCATCCTCCAAGGCCACCTCCATCCTCCAAGGCCGTCCCCATCCTCCAAGGCCGCCCTCATTCTCCAAGGCCGCCTCCACCCTCCAAGGCCACCTCCATCCTCCAAGGCCACCTCCACCCTCCAAGGCCACCTCCATCCTCCAAGGCCACCCCCATCCTCCAATGTCACCTCCATCCTCCAAGGCCGCCTCCATCCTCCAAGGCCGCCGCCATCCTTCAAGGCCGCCTCCACCCTCCAAAGCCACCTCCATCCTCCAAGGCCACATCCACCCTCCAAGCCCACCTCCACCCTCCAATGTCACCTCCATCCTCCAAGGCCGCCCCCATCCTCCAAAGCCACCTCCATCCTCCAAGGCCGCCCCCATTCTCCAAAGCCACCTCCATCCTCCAAGGCCGCCTCCATCCTCCAAGGTCACCTCCACCCTCCAAAGCCACCTCCACCCTCCAAAGCCACCTCCACCCTCCAAGGCCACCTCCACCCTCCAAGGTCACCCCCATCCTCCAAGGTCACCTCCATCCTCCAATGTCACCTCCATCCTCCAAGGCCACCTCCACCCTCCAAGGTCACCTCCATCCTCCAAGGCCACCTCCATCCTCCAAGGCCGTCCCCATCCTCCAAGGCCGCCTCCTTCCTCCAAGGCCGCCTCCATCCTCCAAGGACACCTCCATCCTCCAAGGACGTCCTCATCTTCCAAGGCCACCTCCACCCTCCAAGACCACCTCCATCCTCCAAGGCCACCTCCATCTTCCAAGGCCACCTCCACCCTCCAAGTACGCCTCCACCCTTCAAGGCCACCTCCATCCTCCAAGGCCACCTCCATCCTCCAAGGTCACCTCCACCCTCCAAGGTCACCTCCATCCTCCAAGGCCGTCCCCATCCTCCAAGGCCGCCTCCATCTTCCAAGGCCACCTCCACCCTCCAAGACCACCTCCATCCTCCAAGGCCACCTCCATCCTCCAAGGACACCTCCATCCTCCAAGGCCACCTCCACCCTCCAAGGACACCTCCATCCTCCAAGGCCGCCCTCATCCTCCAAGGACACCTCCATCCTCCAAGGACACCTCCATCCTCCAAGGCCACCTCCATCCTCCAAGGCCGTCCCCATCCTCCAAGGACACCTCCATCCTCCAAGGCCGCCCTCATCCTCCAAGGCCACCTCCATCCTCCAAGGACACCTCCATCCTCCAAGGCCGTCCCCATCCTCCAAGGCCACCTCCATCCTCCAAGGACACCTCCATCCTCCAAGGCCACCTCCATCCTCCAAGGCCACCTCCACCCTCCAAAGCCACCTCCATCCTCCAAGGCCGCCTCCATCCTCCAAGGACACCTCCACCCTCCAAAGCCACCTCCACCCTCCAAGGCCGCCGCCATCCTTCAAGGCCACCTCCACCCTCCAAAGCCACCTCCAAGGCCACCTCCACCCTCCAAGGTCACCTCCGCCCTCCAAGGCCGTCCCCATTCTGCAAGGCCACCTCCATCCTCCAAGGACACCTCCATCCTCCAAGGCCACCTCCATCCTCCAAGAACACCTCCATCCTCCAAGGCCGTCCCCATTCTGCAAGGCCACCTCCATCCTCCAAGGCCGCCTCCATCCTCCAAGGCCGCCTCCATCCTCCAAGGCCGCCTCCATCCTCCAAGGACAGCTCCATCCTCCAAGGACGTCCCCATCCTCCAAGGCCGCCTCCATCCTCCAAGGCCGCCTCCACCCTCCAAGGCCGCCCCCATCCTCCAAGGCCGCCTCCACCCTCCAAGGCCGCCCCCATCCTCCAAGGCCGCCTCCACCCTCCAAGGCCGCCCCCATCCTCCAAGGCCGCCCCCATCCTCCAAGGTCACCTCCATCCTCCAAGTACGCCTCCACCCTCCAAGGCCGCCTCCATCCTCCAAGGACACCTCCATCCTCCAAGGCCACCTCCATCTTCCAAGGCCTTCCCCATCCTCCAAGGCCGCCTCCATCCTCCAAGGACACCTCCATCCTCCAAAGCCACCTCCACCCTCCATGGTCGTCTCCACCCTCCAATGCCACCCCCACCCTCCAAGGTCGCCCCCACCCTCCAAGGCCACCTCCATCCTCCAAGGCCACCTCCACCCTCCAAGGCCACCTCCACCCTCCAAGGCCACCTCCATCCTCCAAGGCCGTCCCCATTCTCCAAGGCCGCCTCCACCCTCCAAGGCCACCTCCATCCTCCAAGGCCGTCCCCATTCTCCAAGGCCACCTCCATCCTCCAAGGCCGTCCCCATTCTCCAAGGCCGCCTCCACCCTCCAAGGCCACCTCCATCCTCCAAGGCCGTCCCCATTCTCCAAGGCCGCCTCCACCCTCCAAGGCCACCTCCATCCTCCAAGGCCGTCCCCATTCTCCAAGGTCGCCCCCACCCTCCAAGGCCGCCTCCACCCTCCAAGGCCACCTCCACCCTCCAAGGCCACCTCCACCCTCCAAGGCCGCCTCCACCCTCCAAGGCCGCCTCCACGCTCCAAGGCCACCTCCACCCTCCAAGGCCGCCTCCACCCTCCAAGGCCGCCTCCACGCTCCAAGGCCGCCTCCACCCTCCAAAGCCACCTCCACCCTCCAAGGCCGCCTCCACCCTCCAAGGCCGCCTCCACCCTCCAAAGCCACCTCCACCCTCCAAGGCCGCCTCCACCCTCCAAGGCCGCCTCCACCCTCCAAGGCCGCCTCCACCCTCCAAGGCCGCCTCCACCCTCCAAGGCCGCCTCCACCCTCCAAGGCCGCCTCCACGCTCCAAGGCCGCCTCCATCCTCCAAGGACAGTTCCATCCTCCAAGAAAATAAGTATTTACTTCTCGATATCACTGAGATACGTCTGCCTGCTTCTCACTGCAAAGTATGTCTGTCGGTTGTGTGATGGTTGACAATGACAGTCAAATCATCCTCCACATCCAGCACTGGGCATGCATTTTGTTTTCATTGCTCCCGTTGCAGAAACTGATGCTTCGCTAATGTACGTTGTTGGGAGCAGCACCAACTATCCCATTGCCAATTCAGAATGCTCCAGACCAACTGATGGTCACAACTAGGAAATGTAACGTTCAGTACAGGACAGTGTGAGCTGCTCCTCTCCTTTTCATCCACAAAGGTTTATATTTTCATTATAAACACTGAAATACTCTAACAATGTTGAAAGCTGAGGAACAATCCTTTTTCTCATCCACTCAGCTGCCTTTGTGTTTTATCCGGAAATTCAGTCAGAGGTGGAAATTTGTCTGAAGCTCCACTGATCAATCTAGTTTTCCTCATCTCAATTTCCTTCTGAAATGTCGCAGTCCTGTCAATCATCTGAAGTATGATTAGAAAGCTCCTTGTATTGGCAGATTCGGCTTGTTTAACAGGCTACGATGTCAGCAATTCAGTATTCAGAATTATGAGTCACAGAATCACAGCTGTTATGGTGATGAAACAGGCCATTTGGCCCATTGCCTCTGTACCAACTCTCCAAACGAGTATCATGACTTAGTGCGGTTCCTCTGACTTTGCCCGAACCCCTGCACGGTTTTTAAATTCAAACAATTATCTAATTCCCTCTTGAATGCCTTGATTGAACCTGCCTCCACCACACCGACAGACAGTGCATTCCAGACCTGAACCCAAAACCTTTCTCTCAAATCACATTTGCTTCACTCCAAATCCGTGTCTTCTTGTTCTTCATCCTTTTAAGAGCGGGAACAATTTTTCCCTATCCACTCCAAAAGACCACCATCATACCGGTGCCAAAGATGAACCAGACAACGTCCCTCAACGACTATCATTCGGTGGCCTTGACATCTATCATTATGAAGTGCTTTGAGAGGTTGGTCATGGGTCACATCAACTCCATACTCCCAGAATGCCTTGATCCACTGCAATTCACATACCGCCACAACCGGTCCACAGCAGGCGCCATCTCCATGGTCCTACACTCATCCCTGGAGCATCTCGATAACAAGGCATCCTACATCAGACTCCTATTTATTGACTATAGGTCCGCCTTCAACAACATAATCCCAGCCAACCTCATTTCAAAACTCCAAAACCTAGGACTTGGCTCCTCTCTCTGCAACTGGATCCTCAATTTTCTGACCCATAGACCACAATCAGTGAGAATAAACAACAACACCTCCTCCACGGTCATCCTCAATACCAGGCCTCCACAATGCTGCATACATAGCCCCCTGCTATACTCCCTATACACACATGACTGTGTGGCAAAATTCGGCTCCAACTCCATTAACACGTTTGCTGATGACATGACCATAGCGGATTGGATCTCAAACAATGATGAGTTCACATGTGGGGTAGGGGAGTGGATGCTCCCTTGAGGAGGGGGAGGGAGGGGGAATTGGTGTCTACTCACTCGTGCTGCCCGGTGTAGGTCATTGACCTTCTGACGGCACTGGAGGCCGGTTCTCCTAACCCTCTCCCTGAGCTCACAGCTGCCACCACCTCATCCCAGACAGCACTCGCTGCCTTGTGACTGACTCTCCGGAACCCTTGGGGGAACAGGACATCCCTCCTGGCCTTCACGGCACATAGCAATCTCCCCAGATCTGCATCCTGAATCTTGGGGCCAGTCTCCTCGGTGCCATTGTTGCGATCTGGCTGAGCAAGTGCAGCCTAAGTGCTGCTCGACCTTGTTAGCGGGCGGCTGGCGAGCGCGGTGTGGGCAAATCAGCTGGCAAATCTTCATTTGCGGCAAGAGGCCCGTGAGGCCTTGTTAAGTGGAACAATTAACGCTGAATAGAGTTGTCGGCCTCGCTGGGTTGAGCGCTAGGAAGCTGGCGGCAATTCCCGCTTGCTACCACACATCAAAATCTTTCCGCAGAATCACGTCCTCAATGTCCTGGCATGCATTCCGGATTCGCAGCACCTGGGAAACCTCTCCCTCAATATAGCCCAGTAACTTCAGCTTGCAGCTGAGAGGACAGCACATGTTATTTTATGCCGAGTTATTCAGATCTGGAATGTATTGGTCTGAAAGGGTGATGGTAGCGGATTCAAACGTAGCTGTCAAAAGGAAATAGGGCAGCACAGTAGCACAATGGTTAGCACTATTGCTTCACAGCTCCAGCGTCCCAGGTTCGATTCCTGCTTGGGTCACTGTCTGTGTAGAGTCTGCACGTTCTCCCCGTGTCTGCTTGAGTTTCCTCCGGGTGTTCCACTTTCCTCCCACAAGTCCTGAAAGACGTGCTGTTAGGTAATTTGGACATTCTGAATTCTCCCTCTGTGTACCCGAACAGGCGCCGGAATGTGGCGACCAGGGGATTTTCACAGTAACTTCATTGCAACGTTAATGTAAGCCTACTTGTGACAATAAAGATTATTATTATGTTACTGGAAGGGGGAAGGTTTGCAGGCCCAAGGGAAAAGGACAGGGAAGTGTTGGGAAGCTCCACATTTGGCAGCATTGCTACATTGTGGAAATGACATTCTGTGCTGTGTCATTCTACTAGAAATTCAAATGTTTAATTAACATCCAAGTCATTAGCAGTTTGATTAGTTTGATCTCTGGACAAGCAGATTCCTGGGCTCACTTCCAACTTTCCTTCTCCTCCAAAAGCTGATATGCAACATTCCCATGTGACTCCTTCCCACCTCCTCTCCAGCAGGAAGATTATGGCGTCTCCAGCTTGACAGTATCTCTGTCAGATTCTTTTTGTATCCTCCTTGTCTTTTGGATTAGCGGGGCTTTACTTCAACCCTGATCTGCCATGGTCACAAACCGCTGACAGTCACCGGGAGAGTCCGGAGACAACTAAGTAAGGAAAAGAAAGGAACCTTGTGGTTGTCGCTGAGGACAGGACCGGGGTTAAAATACTGCATTGTAAGGACAGGGTTAAAATGCTAGATTGTAAGGTGTAATGAACTCCAATTGGCTTTATTGGTTGGCCAATTGGAGTATGAGCTCCCTCAATGATAGCTCATTGAGGGGGCCCATATAATCACCTGTGTAGGCTTTGTGAGCCAGTCTTAAGTTGACTGGACTGCTAGCAGCACTGTTTGTAGCTGCTCCTGTAATATCGTTATTGTAAATAAATATTTGTGAGGTGACGGAACTCCTGCCTCCCGTGGATTACTACAGTGGCGATGAGGTAAACTACGAATTTTGCGGAGACCAGCTGCCGCACTCGGAGGGTAAGCCTTGCCATTTTAAAAATGCCGTTTTTTGGGAGGTTAGAGGCATTCGACCCGGCTATTGAGGACTGGTCCCAGTATGTGGAGAGAATGTGTTACTTCTTCCGGGCAAATGATATACTGACGGACGAAAGGAGACGGCTTATCCTGCTGTCGGCGTGCGGACCCTCCACTTTCGCCATTATACGTAGTCTGACTTATCCCGATGCGCCGGACATGAAAACTTTCCAAGAAGTAACGGAATTGGTGAAAGAGCACTACGACTCAAAACCACCCCTCATTTTGCGTAGGTACAGATTCTACACAGCGAAGCGGGAAGACAGAGAGTCAGTCACAAATTTCTTGACCCGCCTGAGAAGGCTGGCGGAAAAATGTGAGTTCGGCCCGACGCTAAATGAAATGCTTCGGGACCGGTTAGTGTGTGGTATAAATGACCTCACAATACAGAAACGCCTGTTGGCGGAAACGGAGCTAGACTGCAGGCAGGCGTTACAGCTCGCACTGTCCCTAGAAAAGGCAGCAAGTGGGGCACAGGAACTACAGGGCACGCCAATGGAGGTAGATACCTATGAGAGGGATTACCACAACGGGTCCTGCTACCAGATAGCCGCTCTTAGGAAAAACCTGAGGAATAGAGGGAAAAAGGAAAACCCCAGAACTGCCCCCAAGTCTGCCAGGACTAACTGGAGACAGAGGGAAGTACCGGCTGAGGCTCCCCCAACAGAGAAGGACCGTTTCTGGCACCAGACAGAGTGGGGTAACAGCGACAGAAACCCTAGAAGGAGGTGGCAAAAGAGAAATAGCAGGTGGGGACGCAGGGAAGTACACAACCTAGACGCCCCATCCTTGTCCGAAGGGGAACAATTATATAATATTACAACGAAGAAAGCAGAACCCATTAGGATTACCCCACGGGTGAACGGGCGGCCGACAATAATGGAAATAGACACGGGTGCGGCCGTATCAGTAGTGAGAGTGGCAGCATTTAGAAAAATCAAAGATGGACTCCAGCCACTAACCCTAACAAAAACATCGACAAAACTTAAAACCTACACGGGGGAACCCCTGGAAGTTCTAGGCACGACTCATGTACCTGTGGAATATGAGAAACAATTGCTCAGGTTACCGTTGACAATAGTAGAGGGCTTCGGCCCGAGCTTAATTGGATGGAACTGGCTGAAAGACCTAAAATTAGATTGGATGAAAATTTCCAGAGTGGAAGCGGGCAGTTGAGTGGAGTACTCCAAAAATACCCGGAGGTCTTCCAGGAAAGTTTGGGGGAAATCATAGGCGCCAAAGCAACTTTGCACGAGGACCCAGAAGCCCTTCCGAAATTTTGTAAGGCCAGGCCAGTACCTTTTGCATTAAGGAGGAAAGTAGATGACGAAATAGAAAGGTTACGGCGCGACGGCATTATCAGACCAGTGCAGTTCTCGGAATGGGCAGCGCCGGTGGTACCAATTTTGAAGCCAGACGGCTTGATACATCTCTGTGGTGATTTCAGACAGACAGTAAACAAATACGCACTGCTGGACAAATACCCAATCCCAAAAATAGACGACCTATATGCCAAATTGGCAGGTGGGCTTTTGTTCACGAAACTAGACATGAGCCACGCCTACCTGCAGTTAAAACTGGACAAGGGCTCCCAGAAGTTCGCTACGATCAACACCCTGAAGGGCCTTTTTCGTTATACTAGGCTACCTTTTGGAGTGTCATCAGCCTGCGCTATATTCCAGCGTACGATGGAAAATATTCTGCAGGGACTACCGCAGGTGGCGATTTATTTGGACGATGTCTTAATCACGGGTAGGACAAACAGGGAACACTTAAGGAACCTGGAGGAAGTGCTCAGGTGTTTCGCAAAGGCAGGCGTACGGCTAAAAAGGGAAAAATGTGTTTTTCTGGCCCCACAAGTGACGTACCTGGGATATAAAGTAGACGAGTCAGGCTTACATCCATTAGAAGACAGAGTAAGGGCAATAAAAGAAGCCCCAGCTCCCACCACGGTCCAGGAGTTACGATCATTTCTAGGGTTGGTAGCCTATTATGGAAAATTTATTGAAAATAGGGCGTCCATCCTAGAACCCCTCCACCAGCTACTAAAAAAGGGGCAAGAATGGAAATGGTACACCCGCCAAAACCGAGCATTTAGGGAAATTAAGGAACAGCTGTCATCCGAAAATGTCCTAGAGCATTATGACCTAAGGAAGGAGTTGGTGGTCACTTGTGATGCATCCCCCTGCGGGGTAGGAGCCGTCTTAGCCCATAGAGGAAGGAATGGGAAAGAATGGCCAATAGCCTATGCTTCGAGGACCTTGGCGATGGCTGAGAGGAAGTACGCCCAAATCGAGATATTCGCAGTAAAAAAATTTCACCAGTATCTGTACGGGCGGAAATTCACCATAGTGACGGACCATAAGCCGTTATTAGGGTTATTAAAAGAAGACAAGTCAATACCCCCGATTGCATCAGCTAGAATCCAACGCTGGGCGTTGCTACTGGCGGCATGTAGATACGTTCTGGAGCACAGACCGGGAACGCGAGTAGCACATGCAGATGCTTTGAGCAGACTTCCCCTCCCGGACACTCCGCCGCAAATACCAAAAGTAGAGGAGACGGTAATGACTCTAAATTTTTTCGACACCCTACCAGTAGACGCACAACATATTCGGTTGTGGACGCAAAAAGACCCAGTTTTAGCCAAGATGAAGCATTTACTGCGAACAGGGGAACTGGAAAGACCAGTGGAGCCCCAGATGCACCCATACTGGAGCAGAAGGGACCAAATAACCGTAGAAGACGGTATCCTATTATGGGGAGCCCGGGTAATCGTCCCAGCTCAGGGCCGTCAGGCAATCTTAACTGAGTTACATCACGGACACCCAGGGGTGTCTAAAATGAAGATGCTAGCTCGAAGCTACGTTTGGTGGCCAGGTTTGGACACAGACATAGCAGCTTTGGTACGTCGGTGCCAGGAGTGGCAACAGGGGCAAAGAGTGCCACCAGCGGCGCCATTGAACCCGTGGGAATGGCCAGGCAGACCGTGGACCCGCCTGCATATTGACCACGCCGGCCCTTTCATGGGCTCAATGTTTTTGGTGATAGTGGACGCCCACTCCAAATGGTTGGACGTCCACCGGGTAAACACGGCAAGCACAGCATCGACAATTGAAAAGCTCAGGGCCTCGTTTGCAACACATGGACTTCCGGAGGTATTGGTGTCGGACAATGGAATGGCATTCACAAGTGGGGAATTTGGAAAATTCCTGAAGGAAAACGGAGTCCGTCACATCAAAATGGCCTCTTACCATCCAGCGACCAACGGCCTGGCAGAGAGAGCGGTCCAGACACTTAAAGCGGGACTCAAGAAGCAGCCGGCAGCGTCAATAGACACAAAGCTCTCCCGCTGGCTGTTTGATTACAGGACCACACCGCATTCCACAACGGGCATACCGCCAGCTGAACTCTTAATGGGAAGGTGGCTGCGAAAGAGGCTGAGTCTCCTTTTCCCAAATTTAACGGGGAAAGTGGAGAAACAACAGGAGGCCCAACGCAGGGGGCATGATAATAGTCGGCAGCAGAGACATTTCCAGGTGGGGGCACCGGTTTGGGTCAAGAATTATAGGAATGGACCAACGTGGGTCAAAGGCACGGTAGAGTCTCAAACAGGGCCCATATCCTATGAGGTTTCAATAGGAGGTAAGGTGCTGAAGAAACACCTAGACCAAATAAGGACAGCGGAACCACACCTGGAGGCAGGCGAAGCAGGACCGCCTCAAGCTGGGATAGCCCAGATGGAAAGGATACCCACACCCCAGCCCCGAGCAATTTCTCCAAACCCCGTCATCCAGTCATCAGAGTTGGAGATGGACACACTCGACGAGGCCGCCGCGACACCTCTCCCCGAGGAGGAGGAAGAACAACTTCCAAGGAGGTCGTCAAGGAAAAGACGGGCACCTGTAAGGTACACCCCGCCCACTTCGGAGAACGACCCGGCGGACAACACAAAGGTGACAGACCCAGACATGAGGAGCAGGAAGAAGCTCAGAGGAATGCCAGCTGGCAGGAATTCCTCGGACCTTGGGAGGGGAGGTGTGTAATGAACTCCAATTGGCTTTATTGGTTGGCCAATTGGAGTATGAGCTCCCTCAATGATAGCTCATTGAGGGGGCCCATATAATCATCTGTGTAGGCTTTGTGAGTCAGTCTTAAGTTGACTGGACTGCTAGCAGCACTGTTTGTAGCTGCTCCTGTAATATCGTTAATGTAAATAAATATTGGTGTGGTGACTCCGGTGGATTGCTACATAAGGTCAAGGGTTAAAATGCTGCATTGTAAGGACAGGATTAAAATGCTGCATTGTCAGGATAGGGTTAAAATGCTGCATTGTAAGGACAGTTAAAATGCTGCATTGTAAGGACAGGGTTAAAATGCTGCATTGTATAGACAGGGGTTAAAATGCTGCATTGTATAGACAGGGGTTAAAATGCTGCATTGTAAAGACAGGGGTTAAAATGCTGCATTGTAAGGACAGGGTTAAAATGCTGCATTGTAAATACAGGGTTAAAATGCTGCATTGTATGGACGGGGTTAAAATGCTGCATTGTAAAGACAGGGGTTAAAATGCTGCATTGTAAGAACAGGGTTAAAATGCTGCATTGTAAAGACAGGGGTTAAAATGCTGCATTATAAGAACAGGGTTAAAATGCTGCATTGTAAGGACAGGGTTAAAATGCTGCATTGTATAGACAGGGCTTAAAATGCTGCATTGTAAGGACAGGGTTAAAATGCTGCATTGTATAGACAGGGCTTAAAATGCTGCATTGTAAGGACAGGGTTAAAATGCTGCATTGTAAGGACAGGGTTAAAATGCTGCATTGTAAAGACTGGGTTAAAATGCTGCATTGTATAGACAGGGTTAAAATGTTGCATTGTACGGACAGTTAAAATGCTGCATTGTAAGGACAGGGTTAAAATGCTGCATTGTATAGACAGGGGTTAAAATGCTGCATTGTAAAGACAGGGGTTAAAATGCTGCATTGTAAAGACAGGGGTTAAAATGCTGCATTGTAAGGACAGGGTTAAAATGCTGCATTGTAAAGACAGGGGTTAAAATGCTGCATTGTAAGGACAGGGTTAAAATGCTGCATTGTAAAGACAGGGGTTAAAATGCTGCATTGTAAAGACAGGGGTTAAAATGCTGCATTGTAAGGACAGGGGTTGAAATGCTGCATTGTAAGGACAGGGTGAAAAATGCTGCATTATAAAGACAGGGTTAAAATGCTGCATTGTAAAGACAGGGGTTAAAATGCTGCATTGTAAGGACAGGGTTAAAATGCTGCATTGTAAAGACAGGGGTTAAAATGCTACATTGTAAAGAAAGGGTTAAAATGCTGCATTGTGAAGACAGGGTTAAAATGCTGCATTGTAAAGACCGGGTTAAAATGCTACATTGTAAAGAAAGGGTTAAAATGCTGCATTGTGAAGACAGGGGTTAAAATGCTGCATTGTAAAGACTGGGGTCAAAATGCTGCATTGTAAGGACAGGGGTTAAAATGCTGCATTGTAAGGACAGGGTGAAAAATGCTGCATTATAAAGACAGGGTTAACATACTGCATTGTAAAGACAGGGGTTAAAATGCTGCATTGTAAGGACAGGGTTAAAATGCTGCATTATAAAGACAGGGTTAAAATGCTGCATTGTAAAGACTGGGTTAAAATGCTGCATTGTAAGGACAGGGTTAAAATGCTGCATTGTAAAGACAGGGTTAAATGCTGCATTGTAAAGACAGGGGTTAAAATGCTGCATTGTAAGGACAGGGTTAAACTGCTGCATTGTAAATACAGGGTTAAAATGCTGCATTGTATGGACGGGGTTAAAATGCTGCATTGTAAAGAAAGGGTTAAAATGCTGCATTGTAAAGAAAGGGTTAAAATGCTGCATTGTAAGGATAGGGACTGTGCTCACTGAGCCCCAGGGTTCACTGCCAGAGAAACTGCCCATGGTCACAGCCCATTGCTGAGCAGGAAAACCCCACCTTTAATAACGGCTACTTTCATTGTTTAGTAACTCACCGAGTCGGGAGTCAGGACCTGGGAGAGTTCCAGCTTCAGACTGAACCGCCAGCTGGTCAACACCCTTCTATCAGTGTGGCCCCTTACTGCCCAGGGAGTACTGCCGTGTCACTCACTCACTCAAATACTCACTCACTCAGTCAAACACTCACTCACTCATTCAAACATTCACTCACTCAAACACTCACTCAGCCAAACACTCACTTACACACTCACTCACTCACTCAAACATTCACTCACTCAAACACTCACTTACACACTCACTCAAACATTCGCTCGCTCAAACACTCACTCAGCCAAACACTCACTTACTCACTCACTCACTCAAACATTCACTCACTCAGTCAAACACTCACTCACTCACTCACTCAAACATTCACTCACTCAGTCAAACACTCACTCGCTCAAACACTCACTCACTCAAACATTCACTCACTCAAACACTCACTCAGCCAAACACTCACTTACACACACTCACTCACTCACTCAAACATTCACTCACTCAAACACTCACTCAGCCAAGCACACTCACTCGCTCAGTCAAACACTCACTCACTCAAACATTCACTCACTTACACACTCACTCAGTCAAACACTCACTCACTCACTCAAACACTCCCTCAAACACAGACACAAACTCACACACTCACTCACTCAAACATTCACTCAAACACAGACACTCACTCACACTCACTCACTCAAACACCCACTCACTCAGTCAAACACTCTCACTCACTCAAACACTCACTCACTCAGTCAAACACATACTCACTCACCCAAACACAAACACTCACTCACACACACTAACTCATTCAGTCAAACCCTCACTCACTCACTCAAACACTCACTCACTCAGTCAAACACACACACTCACTCACACTCACTCACTCAGCCAAACACTCACTCACTCAAACACTCACTTACACACTCACTCACTCAGTCAAACCCTCACTCACTCACTCACTCACACTCACTCACTCAGCCAAACACTCACACACTCACACACTCACTCACTCAGTCACTCACTCAAACACACACACTCACTCAGTCAAACACTCACTCACTCAAACACTCACTCACACACTTACTCACACACTCACTCAAACACTCACTCAAACACACAGACACTCACTCACTCAGTCAAACACTCAGTCAAACACTCACTGACTCAAACACTCAACCACTCACTCACTCACACTCACTCACTCACTCAAACACTCACTCACTCAACACTCACTCACTCAGTCAAACACTCAGTCACTCACTCACTCACACTCACTCACTCACTCAAACACACACACTCACTCACTCAGTCAAACACTCAGTCAAATACTCTCACTTGCACACTCACTCACTCAAACACTCACTCACTCAAACACTCACTCACTTAAATACTCACTCAAACACTCACTCAAACACTCACTCACTCACTCAAATACTCACTCAAACACTCACTCAAACACTCACTCACACTCAAACACTCACTCACTCTCACTCAAACACTCACACTCACTCACACATACTCACTCACTCACTCACTCAAACACTCACTCACTCACACATACTCACTCGCTCAGTCAAACACTCACTCACTCACTGACTCAAACACTCACTGACTCAAATACTCACTCACTTCAACACTCACTCACTCAGTGAAACACTCACTCACTCAGTGAAACACTCACTCAAACACAATCACATACTCAGTCACTCACACACTCACTCATACACTCACTCACTCACATACTCACTGACACACTCACTCACTCAAACACTCACTCAGTCAAACACTCACTCAAACACTTACTCAAACACTCACTCAGTCACTCACACTCACTCAGTCACTCACACTCACTCAGTCACTCACACTCACTCAGTCAAACACTCACGCACTCTGTCAAACACTCACTCAAACACTCACTCACTTAAACACTCACTCACTCACATAGTCACTCACACACTCACTCATTCACTCACTCAAACACTCACTCAAACACACTCACTCACTCGGTCAAACACTCACTCATTCACTCACTCAAACACACTCAAACACTCACTCAACACTCATTCACTCACTTACTCACTCACTCAGTGAAACACTCACTCACTTACACACACTCACTCACTCAAACACAATCTCACTCACTCAAACACAATCACACTCACTGACTTAAACATAATCATACGCACTCACTCACTTAAACACAATCACACTCACTCACACTTAAACACAATCACACACATGCATTCACTTAAACACAATCACACTCACTCACTCACTTAAAACACAATCTCACTCACTCACACTTCAACACAATCATAGACACACACTCACTTAAACACAATTACACTCACTCACTTAAACACAATCATACACACGCACTCAGTTAAACACAATCACACTCACTCACTCAAACACAATCTCACTCACTCAAACACAATCGCACTCACTCACTTTAACACAATCACACTCACTCACTTAAAGACAATCGCACTCACTCACTTAAACAAAATCACACTCACTCACTCACTCAAATATAGTCACACTCACTTAAACACAATCGCTCTCACTGACTTAAACACAATCATACAGACGCACTCACTTAAACACAATCACACTTACTCATTCACTCACTTAAACACAATCACACTCACTAACTCACTTTAAACACAATCGCTCTCACTGACTTAAACACAGTCATACACACGCACTCACTTAAACACAATCACACTCACTCACTCACACTTAAACACAATCATAGACACACACTCACTTAAAAACAATTACACTCACTCACTTAAACACAATCACACTCACTCACTTAAACACAATCACATTCACTTAAACACAATCACACTCACTCACTCACTTAAACACAATCACACTCACTTAAACACAATCACACTCACTCACTTAAACACAATCGCTCTCACTGACTTAAACACAGTCATACACACACATTCACTTAAACACAATCACACTCACTCACACTTAAACACAATCATACACACGCACTTACTTAAAAACAATTACACTCACTCACTCACTTAAACACAATCATACACACGCACTCACTCACACTCCCTCACTCAAACACAATCACACTCACACTCACTCACTTAAACATAATCGCTCTCACTGACTTAAATACAATCACACACACGCATTCACTTAAACACAATCACACTCACTCACTCACTCACTCACTTAAACACAATCGCTCTCACTGACGTAAACACAATCATACACATGCACTCACTTAAACACACTCACACTCACTCACTCAAACACACTCACACTCACTCACTCACTTAAACACAATCGCTCTCACTGGTTTAAACACAATCATACAGACGCACTCTCTTAAACACAATCACACTCACTCACTTAAACACAATTACGCTCATTGACTTAAACATAATCACACTCATACTCACTCACTTAAACACAATCACACTCACTCACCTAAATACAATCACACACACGCACTCACTTAAAAACAATTACACTCACTCACTTAAACACAATCTCACTCCTCACTTATTGACTTAAACACAATCGCATTCACTCACTTGAACACAATCACACTCACTCACTTAAACACAATCGCACTCACTCACTTAAACAAAATCACACTCACTCACTTAAACACAATTACGCTCACTCACTTAAACATAATCACACTCATACTCACTCACTTAAACACAATCACACTCACTCACCTAAATACAATCACACACACGCACTCACTTAAAAACAATTACACTCACTCACTTAAACACAATCTCACTCACTTATTGACTTAAACACAATCGCATTCACTCACTTGAACACAATCACACTCACTCACTTAAACACAATCGCACTCACTCACTTAAACAAAATCACACTCACTCACTCACTTAAACACAATCAAACTCACTCACTCAAACACAATCACACTCACTCACTCACTTAAACACAATCACACTCACACACTTAAACACAATCAGTCACTTAAACACAATCACAATCACTCACTTAGACACAATCACAATCACTCACTTAAACACAATCACACATGTAGGCCAGACCAGGTAAGGGTGGCAGATTTCCTTCCCTAAAGGACATTAGTGAACCAGATGGGTTTTTATGACAATCGGTTACCCTGGTCTCCGGTTTACTAGACCAGTGACAATACCAATATGCCACCTTCGAGAAGGTAGTGGTGAGTTGCCTTCTTGAACCGCTGCAGTCCATGAGGTGTAGGTACACACACTGTGCTGTTAGGGAGGGAGTTCCAGGATGTTGACCCAGAAACAGGGAAGGATCAGCGACATATTTCCAAGTCAGGGTGGTGAGTAACTTGGAGCAGAAGTTCCAGGTGGTGGGGTTCCCAGGTATCTGCTGTCCTTGTTGTTTTAGACGGTAGTGGTAGGGTTTGAAAGGGGCCTGCCTAAGGGACCTTGGTGAGTTCCTGCAGTACATTTTGTAGATGGTACACACGGCTAATACTGTTCATCGGTGGTGGACGGAATTAATTTTGTGGAAGGGATGCCAATCAAGAGGATTGCTTTGTCCTGGACGGTGTTGATCTTCTGGAGTGTTGTTGGAGCTGCACTTATCCAGCCAAGTGGAGAGTATTCCATTACACTCTTGCCTTGTACGTGGTGGACAGGCTTTGGGGGTGGGGGGTCAGGAGATGAGTTACTCACCACAGGATTCTTAGCCTCTGACCTGCCCTGGTAGCCACAGTATTAATGTGGCTAGTCCAGTTGAGTATCTGGGCAATGGTAACCCCCAGGATGTTGATTGTGAGAGATTCAGTGATGGTAATGCCATTGAATGTCAAGGGGCAATGGTTTGATTCTCTCTTATTGGAGATGGTCATTGCCTGGTACGCTGTTGGCATGAATCTTACTTGCCACGTGTCAGCCCAAGCCTGGATATTGTCCAGGTCTTGCTGCAATTTTACGTGGACTACTTCAGTGTCTGAGGAGTCACGAATGGTGCTGAACATTGTGCAATCATCAACGAACATCCCCACTTCTGACCTTATGTTGGAAGGTAGATCATTGATGAAGCAGCTGAAGATGGTTGGGCCTCGGACACGACCCTGAGGAACTCCTGCAGTGATGTCCTGGAGCTGAGCTGACTGACCTCCAACCACCACAAACAGCTTCCTTTGTGCCAGGTATGATTCTAACCAGCGGAGAGTTTCCCCCCTGATTCCCATTGACTCCAGTTTAGCTGGGGCTCCTTGATGCCATACTCGGTCAAATGGTGCCTTGATGTCAAGGGAAGTCACTGTCACCTCACCTCTGGCATTCAGCTCTTTTGACCATGTTTGAACCAAAGCTGTAATGAGGTCAGGAGCTGAGTAACCCTGGCGGAACCCAAGCTGAGCAGGTTATTGCAAAATAAGTGTCACTTGACAGCACTAATAATGACCCTTTGCATAACCTTACTGATAAGTGAGAATAGACTGATAGGGCAGTAATTGGCTGGATTATTATATCAGAAAATAGGAACAGAGGTAGACCATTCAGCCCCTCGAGCTTGTCCTGCCATTTAATGAGATCATGGCTGATATGTGGCCTAACTCCATATACCTACCTTTGGCCCATATCTTTTCATACATTTTCTTAAAAAACTTCCATCTATCTCGGATTTCAATTTGACAACTGATCGAGCTCCAACTGCTGTTTGTGGCAGAGAGTTCAAAAACTCAACCACCCCACAGTGCATCAGAGACAACCAATTGCTTTTGAAGTGTATCGCTCAGCCTCTGGCTGGCTGGTTAATAATTTATTAAGACTGGGTGTGGGAAAAATTGAAATACAGGGATAGATAAAATCTCTTGGTAGGAGAACACTTTTAAGGACTGTCTTTTATGTGGAGGTGTGGAAGTAAATTGGTTGGGAAAACTTTTAGTTGTTTCCAAACCACTGCTATCTCAAAGCTTGTTGCAGACATGAAATTACCTTTTGCAGTGTACTCACTGTTGGTAATGTGGAAATCTGTCAGGCAATCTGCACAGTAAGCTCCCACAGACAGCATATGGCAATGATCAATTTGATTTTAGTCTGATGGATAAATATTTAAAAAAAAATCTTTTTATTGCCATTTCCCACATTTATAAAGAGTTGTGTATGTACACATCACATTTTTCTCGCCTGCGCTAATTTCCTTTATTATACAGAGGGGTTTAGTTTGTCCATCGTTTAACTGACCCTACATGCATTTCATTGCCCTCTGGATTGGTCTATGGTTCCTCCCCCTTCCCCGTTGTCCCCCCCCCCCCCCCCCCCCCCCCCGGCTTCGGCTGTGCTTTACTTTTCCAGAATGGAATAATCTCTCGTGGTTTCCCTGCCTTCCCTCTGCCTCCTCCACCTCCCGCACCCCCCCCCCACCCCCCCAAACCCGGTTGCGCAGTCTTTTGATCTTGGTGTTTTAAAAAAATTCAAAGGTTACTCCTTGTCGCTGGCCTCAAACAGGTTTTGGAACAGACCGACAAACTGCCCCCAAGTATCCAGGAAACCTTCCTCTGACCCTCGGATGGCGTACCTAATCTTCTTTCTCAGGTGGCCACTACCACTGGCTCGTTGTGTACCTTGTTGAGGAGGATGGGAGTGCTGCTGTGGCCAGGGCTCGGAGGGTTGTTCCTTTATAGGATGCCTCCTCCATTTGTACCCAATCTGTGTTGGGTTCTTGGACCCATCCGCTCACTCTTTCTGCCATTGCTGCCCAGTGGTAGTATTATAGGTTCGGTAAAGCCAAGCCCCCTTTGACTTTTCCTCTTTGCAGTGTCGGTTTGGGAATTCTCGGGTTCTTTGCCCCCCCCCCCCCCAACACACACACACAAACGCCATGATTAGCCTGTCTATGTTTTGGAAAAAGGCCTTGTGGATGAAGATCGGAATGGATGTAAACAAGAAGAGGAACTTTGGCAGTACGGTCATCTTGATCGTTTGCACTCTTCCCGCCAGGGAGAGTGGGAGTGAGTCCCACCGTTGAAGGTCTTTTCTTACTTTGTCCACCAGGCTGGTCAGGTTCCACTTGTGGATCTGTAGAGTCTGCCAGGAACCCGTCGAATCCCGGTGCCTTCCCCGCCTGCATGGAGCTGATGCTCTCCATAATTTCTCCCAGGTCTATTGGTGCTTCCAGCTCCCCCAGTCTGTCTTCCCCCACCACCGGTAGTTCCAGTCCGTCTAGGAACTGTTTCATTCCCGCGCCCTGTAATTGAAAATATGGAAAGATATGTCATTTGAAACATGGAAGTCTGGCAATACCAGATCTAAGAGTGCATGAGAGAATGTAGGGAAAAATCCCACGAAGAATTAAGAGCAGCTGCAGGAGAGGATTGTAAAATGCAGATAGCCTTAGTCAAGCAGGCTTAGCAAACAAAACAAGCAGGTCTTTCAAGACACAATCGAGTGAATTTTAGTATACAGCGAAAAGCAATGTTTCGCACCTCCTTTTGAAGTTAGGTACGCAGATGGACAAGAATGGATAAGGTTTTCAGTTGAATTAGTTGACAAATGTTTAAATGTGAGGCAAGTCTTTTAACTCACAACCGATTGAATTTTTACTATAAAGCTAAAAGCAATATTTCACACCTTCATTGAAGTTAAGTAAGCAGATGGAAAAGAATGGATGAGGTTTTCAGTTGAATTAGGTGACGAATGTATAGGTGCGAAGTTCTGCTGACATCAGGTAAATTAAAGAAAGCTGGAGACAACGTGTCTGCGGGAACACACGTTAGACCCAAATTAAAGTCAAAATGAGCTGGGGACACAATTTGATAATGATAAAACCATAAAAATTACAGGAATCAAAAGTCACACCACTTTGAAATCAAAGCAATTTTTGAACATCGCAAAGGATACAATGTAATCAGATCTATGAGATGAGGTCATGCTCAAAATGAATACTTAGTCGTGTTCGAAAAATTTAGATTAAAGGTACCTTTTACAATCCAAGTGAAATAAAAGTTACTTTACAATAATGTCATTAAAAATTAATAACTGCTAGAAGGGGGATATAACCCTACGAAAGGGGACAACCAGCAGAATCAGCTCTCATAGCTCAGTCATGGGAAAGATAGAGCATAGCAACCGAGCAGAACAGCGAATCCATCTGAGGAAGACCAAAAGCGAAAGAAAAGTGATTGTCAAGGTGGACCTGAAGGTTTCTTCAACCAACCAGGGGAATCCAGAAGCAAGATCTTTTTACTTTTCTGTAAAGACAGTGATTGCATCTTTTAAAAGATAAAATATAATAATAAAATAACTTAAAAGTTTTAACCTGAAACAGTGGTTATTACAAAGTCTACTTTACTTACTTAGCAATGCGGGAGCCAGGATCGATGCTACTAAGCGGTAAGTAGATAAAATTCTTCGGTGAAGGTATGGGTTATACGGGGGATAACTTGAAAATATAGTTTGACCTGAATAGCACCCACCGAAGCCTGCATCGGAGTCAGGGAGTGAGAATCCCTGTTCACCATTTAGAATATCTTGACCCTTTTTGGTATAGGGGTAATTCTAAGAATAGTGGTGTTTTTAACTTCAGGCCCCATTGGGGGGCTCGGAGGTGTACAGTCCCCGGTAGAAGGTCTAAAATGCCGGATTGACCTCCTTTGGCTCTGTTACCAGTCTGCCTCTGCTATCCCTAACCTGCGCTATTTCCCTCGTGGCTGTCTGCTTTCTCAGCTGGTGAGCTAATACGCAGCCAGCCTTGTCTCCGTGTTCGTAGAAGGTCCCCCGTGTCTGCACGCTTTTGCAGCTTTTTCCTCTCCGCCAGCAGCTCCAGCAGCTCTATGGTCGAGGCCTTGGAGTATTTTCTGACGACTTCCAGGATGGAGTCCACTAGCTGTTGCCTGGCCACCCTCTCTTCCCTATCTCTACTTGCCTTGTAGGCTATGATCTCTCCTCTAATCACGGCCTTCAGTGCCTCCCAGAATGTGGAGGGTGAGACCACCCCGTTTTGGTTGTTACTAACGTAATCGCCTATGGTCCGCGATGTTTTCTGACAGAGAGCCCTGTCGACCAGGAGGTCCATGTCCAGCTTCCATGTGGGGCACTGGGCCCAGCCTGACTCCAACCTCACATCCATATAGTGTGGAGCGTGGTCAGAGATAACGATCGCGGAGTACTCCGTTCCCGTGATCCCTGGAAGCACCGATTTCCCCACTGCAAAGAAGTCGATACGGGTGTACACCTTGTGTACTTGCGAGAAGTATGAAAATTCCTTCTCTCCCGGGTGCAGGAACCTCCATGGGTCCACCGTCCCCATCTGCTCCATAAATGCTCCTAGTTCCCGAGCCATGCCAGTCTTTTTCCCTGCTCTGGGGTTTGATCGGTCGGTCAGTGGGCCCTGTACACAGTTGAAGTCGCCCCCCATGATCAGTTAGTGTGTGTCAAGGTCGGGGATTTCTGCCATGGTCTTCTTTATGAATTCTGTGTCGTCCCAGTTGGGAGCGTACACATTTACCAGTACGACCGGTGCCCCTCCCAGGACACTGCTGACCATGACGTACCGTCCCCCTGGGTCAGAAACTGTCTTGGTTTCTGTAAACCTCGTCCACTTGCTAATTAATATTGCTACCCCCCCTAGCACTCGTCCTGTAGTATGAGTGGTATGTCTGTCCCACCCAGCCCTTTCTTACCAGCAGTCGGTCCTTCTCCCTCAGGTGCATCTCTTGTTGGTAGATTATGTCTGATTTTAGGCTTCTTAGGTGGGTGAAGATTCTGGATCTTTTCACTGGGCCGTTGAGTCCCCTTACGTTCCAGGTAACAATCCTGGTGGGGGTTTTTTGACCCCCCCCCCCGGTCCTACGGGGTCACCCATACTTACCTGGTGGACGCGCCTGCACTCCGGGGTTTTGATGGATAAATATTAGTGAGGGGGGATAACCTCCTTTTTCGAAATAGTGCCATGGGATATTTCATTTTGACCAGACAGGCAATGGGGCCCTAGATTAACATCTCATTTGAAACACGGCACCACCGACAGTGCAGCACCCTGGCATTTGGATGAAGGGACGATTTGGACGGTGGGGTTGCTAAATTTGCGAAGCACACAAAGCTACGTAGGAAAGAAAATTGTGAAGAAGACGTAAGGAGGCCACAAAGGGACATCCATAGGTTAGGTGAGTGAGTAGAAAATCTTGCAAATGGAATATAATGTGGGCAAATGTGTATAATGTGTAGAAACGGGGCAGCATGGTAGCACAGTGGTTAACACAGTTGCTTCACAGCTCCAGGGTCCCAGGTTCGATTCCCGGCTGGGTCACTGTCTGTGCGGAGTCTGCACGTTCTCCCTGTGTCTGCGTGGGTTTCCTCCGGGTGCTCCGGTTTCCTCCCACAGTCCAAAGACGTGCAGGTTAGGTGGATTGGCCGTGCTAAATTGCCCTTAGTGACCAAAAAAAAAGATTAGGAGGGGTTATTGGGGTACGGCGATAGGGTGGAAGTGAGGGCTTAAGTGAGTCGGTGCAGACTCGATGGGCCAAATGGCCTCCTTCTGCACTGTATGTTCTATTGGCAAAATGTGAAATTGTTAATTTTAGCAGGATAAATAAAAGCTCCTTATGTAAATAGTGAGAGATTGCAGAGCTCTGTTACAGAGGGATCTTGGTGTCTTAGTGCATGAATCATGAAAGGCTGGTTTACAGGTACAGAAATTTATTGGGAAAGCTAGTAGAATATTATAGTTTAAAAAAAATAAATTTAGAGTACCAAATTCATTTTTTCCAGTTAAGGGGCAATTTAGCGTGGCCAATCCACCTACCCTGCACATCTTTGGGTTGTAGGGGCAAAACCCACTCAAACACTGGGAGAATGTGCAAACTCCACATGGACAGTGACCCAGAGCCAGGATCGAACCTGGGACCTCGGTGCCATGAGGCAGCAGTGCTCACTGCTGCATCACCGTGCTGCCCCGTGAATATTATAGTTTATTCTGAGTGGAATTGTTCACAAAGTTAGGCAGGTTATGCTTCAGTTGCATTGGTGAGACCACATGTGGTGCATTCTGTACAGTACTGAGCTCCTTCTTGAAGGAAAGATGTAAATGTTTCTGAAACAGTTCAGAGAAGGTCTACTCGACTAATACCAGGATTGGGCCAGTTTTCTCCTGGGGAAAGATTGGCAAGGTTAGATTTGTATCCACCAGAGTTTTTTAAAAAATGGATTTTATTACAAACATGTATCAAAGCAGGTTACAGCAAATAAACACCCCGGGAAACATACTTCCCAGCAATCAATTATATAGAATTTACAGTGCAGAAGGAGGCCATTCGGCCCATCGAGTCTGCACCAGCTCTTGGAAAGAGCACCCTAACCAAGGTCAACACCTCCCCCTATCCCAGTAACCCCACCCAACACTAAGGGCAATTTATCATGGCCAATCCACCTAACCTGCACATCTTTGGACTGTGGGAGGAAACCGGAGCACCCGGAGGAAACCCACGCACACACGGGGAGGATGTGCAGACTCCGCTCAGACAGTGACCCAAGCCGGAATCGAACCTGGGACCCTGGAGCTGTGAAGCCATTGTGCTATCCACAATGCTACCGTGCTGCCCTATATACAAAGTTTTTCCCTTTTCACCCTCCCCCCAGCTCCCCCTCTGCCCGTGACGAATGGCTCCTCAAACATGGTCACTAACAGCCCCACCTTTTCTCAAACCCCCCTGCAGAGCCCCTCGTATGTAAAAAAACTGAAGCCCCCCCAACATCCAGTGATTCAAAACAAGCTCTCCCCCCCCCCCCCCCCCCCCGGAAAACGGGCGGCCACTCGGCCCATTGTGGGCTGGAGAATCACCGGGGGAGGGGGGGGGGGGGGGGGCGCGCGCTGCCAGTGGCCAACGACTGGCACGGCGCGATTCCCACCTGCCAAATCCCTGGCGGCGGAGAATTCATCAGCCAGAGGGGGCGGGATTCACACCGCCTCCGGGCGATTCTCCGACCCGGCGGGGGGGTCAGAGAATCCCGTCCAAGGACTCCCAAATCTCTTTGTGCTTCTGATTTCCCTATTTAGAAAATAGTCTACGCCCAAATTCCTCGTTCCAAAGTGCAAAACCTCACACTTTTCCACAGTGTATTCCATCTCCACTTTGCCCACTCATCTAGCCTGTCCAAATCCTTCTGCAGCCCTCTTACTTCCTCAATACCACCTGTTCCTCTACAGATCTTTGTATCATCTGCAAACTTAGCAACAGTCCCTTCAGTTCCTTCTTCCAGATCATTCATAGAATCATAGAATTTAAAGTGCAGAAGGAGGCCTTACGGCCCATCGAGTCTGCTTTTACTTGGTGTCCTCAGGTCGTATCAACATCAATAGGAAAGGTGCTTGGCCATCTGCATACTTGTCTGTCCAGAATGTCCTAGGCTGTGGTCATTCTGCCTCTTGCCATGGGGGAGACCACTAGGAGGTTTGGAGTTACGCTCATGCTAAAGGAATTCCAGATGAAACCTGCAACAACTACCAGGCTAAGGACCAAGGTACGATCCTCCCCTAACTCTTATGACCTGAACTTCCTTTGTGTGTAGGCCCAACTGGTCCATGCTGGTGTTGATGCGACAAATGATTTTCCACACACTCTACTTCATCTAACGCATCAAAGGCAGCACAGTGATTAGCACTGCTGCTACAGCGCCAGGGCGCCAGGTTCGATTCCCGGCTTGAATCACTGTCTGTGCGGAGTCTGCACGTTCTCCCCGTGTCTGCGTGGGCTTCCTCCGGGTGCTCCGGTTTCCTCCCACAAGACCCTAAAGACGTGCTGTTAGGTAATTTGGACATTCTGAATTCTCCCTCCATGTACCCGAACGGGAATGCAGAATTCTCACAGTAACTTCATTGCAGTGTTAATGTAAGCCTACTTGTGACAATAAATATTATTATTATTATAAATTTATCCCTCTACTCCTTACTGAAATACCTCTTTGAGATTGCCATTCAGCCTTTGGGCAGTGGGTGGATTTGCAGTCCCCATTCAATCTCTAACTCACCCACACACAGTTTTATATCACAGCGGAAAGCCATTTGGCCCTTCATGCCCGTGCTAGCTCTCTTACAATAGTTGCCTACATATCCCATTTTCCTGCCCTACTCTTATTCTCATCTCTTTTCTTTCTTCTTTCAAATTTTTATCCATTCATTTTAGAACTTACCTTGAATTTTGTTTCCCCCGATGTTTTTGGTACAGTGCTCCACGGTAATTTTCCAACCCCACCTTCCATTTTTTTAGTGTTTGTCTTTAATCAATATTCTCTTGGTTACAGGCTCAACAATTGTCGTTTCCTATTTACCTCATCGAAACTACTTAGAATTGTGAATGTCTCTAGCTGACCTCCTTCCCCCTGTGAAAGAGCTCCAACAAGAACATTCATCAGGGACATCAGGAAGGAACCTCTTCACCTTTTCTCAGGTAGAGGTCAGTTCTTTACACAGAGAGTGGTGGGTGCGTGGAATGCACTGCCAGAGGAGGCGGTCGAGTCAGAGTCATTAGGGGCATTTAAGCGACTCTTGGACAGGCACATGGACAGCAGTAAATTGAAGGGGTGTAGGTTAGGTTGATCTTAGATTAGGATAAGTAGTTGGCACAACATCATGGGCTAAAGGGCCTGTACTGTGCTGTACGGTTCTATGTTCTATTTACTCTTCACTAAAGAACCATTGGAAATAACTACCCAGTCTGCGCCTCAGAATTAATGATTGAAAGATGAATTAAGATTGGCTCATTGAATTTTCATACATGAACTGCTTAAGATGATGTCAGCAATAACCAATCTCCCATCAGGAAGCAAACACGCTGCTGAATGTGCGTCTTAATCCTTTTTCTCGTCAATTATCTGCTAGGATTTAAAAATTCTTGATTAAATCTTGGAATCGTGATAAGCAGCACTTAAACTGTGAGCATGTAAATAATTCATGGATGGGGTTAAATGATGAAATCAATAGAGGTTATATCACAATGAAAATGATGGTCGCCATAGTCCCCGAGCACCATAGGCTGCTTTCCCCTTTCCCCAGGGCTGACTGGTGGTGATTTAACCTGAGGATTATCATACCACTGGCAAGGTTGAGAAGGAAGAACCTGTCATGATGGGCAGACATGCAGATAATGATATGCAGACAGGTGCAGACAGGCAGCTAATGAACACAGAGAACAGGACATGACCAATGAGCAGGCAGGACACTTAGGGGTGGTATCTCACCAAAAAAGGCACGAGGCACTCACATTCTGCCTCTTTCCACTGATGAACATCTACAGAATGAGTCAGGGTGTATGTACAGTATCACACCTCCAGCACGTGGCTAAGAGCTAGTCTGGTTCAGTCAGATAGCGTAACCACACTTAGTTTAGCAGAGAGTCGGACTCACGGAGAACTGTTCTAACTGTGCTACTGGTTCAATTAATCAGATTGAACTAACCTCAAGGTCTGGAGTATCTTTTGGTTAAAGCTGCATCCAGTTGCAGCCTGTGTTATCCCACAGTACATTACACAACAGATCTTTCATGTATTAACCTCAGCCGGTACAGGAATTGAACCCAATTGCTCCATATCACCAGCCTGCCGACCAGCTAACTGAACTAACCGACCATATCACAGGAACTTAGTGTTAACTGCTTGGCCATTGAGGCTGGTGTTTGAGATTGTTACAGATTTGTGTGACTGTGGGTAGCTAAACATAAATTTGGGGTGAAAATATCACCTGAAATGTGAAAATTAGACTATCAAGTGCCTTTTATATGAAATGTGAAAATTAGACTATTGAGTGCCTTTTATAACCTTAAAGTATAAATGTAAAAAGTTTTTAAAAATCACCTTCTACACCACAAATTCAACATGGAAGTCAGACTTGTGAAAAGTGCTCTGCGCTGTCACCAAGTGGCCACATTTGATAACTACAGAGCGACATAGATTGTTGGAGCAGGTCTCGGCCATTTGGTACTTTGAGCTTGATCCGCCACTCGATAAGAGCAATGTATAAAATTAAGAAAATAATAAAAATACTATCTTGAAAATAATGCGCACCCAAAGCAATTCTTGAAGTATTTTGGTGTCACATTGATGGGGAAATGCTATTTAAAATGGTTATAGGTGTTGCAGGGTAAGTGTACATTCCTGTCCAGTGCCGGGAAAGTTTGAAGTTTAAGCATTCAGTTGTACTGAACTCAAAGCTGCTTAAGCTGGGAAGCTGAAGCAAACAATGATAGTGCTGTGTTGGTAATTTGCTTCAAATAGTGCCAGCCTGTGTCATGAGAAAGTTTAACAATCGCTTTGGGCAGGCATGCAGTTGTCAGCTCCAGTTTGTTAGGGAGTACGTAAATAGTGTTGATGGTTACACTATTGACTGGATGAAGCACACTTTGTGGGATTACTGGCCTTTTCCTGACCCTCTCTCTGTGTCCACCGACAGAGCATCCAGTAACCGCCTCCATATCATAATTCGCAGATCTCTATTGGAGGTCCGTTTTAGTCACTTAGCTTCTGACTTGCACTTTTAGACTATTATATTCATTTGTCATTCATTTAACCTGTGTGGCACATGCACTACCTTTGGTGTCTGCAATGTGTTCCAGAACTATACCCTGTGGAAAGTTGGGGATTACGGTGAAACCAGTGGACATGACCAGATAAAGGCAGAGATTTACACCAATCAGCCTAACAGGACTTGGTTGTTACTGCCTTGTCCAACCTGTACTATTTCATTAAGACTTTCTCTGTTAGTTATTTGTCCGAACTCAGTTATTTGGCTTGTGTGGATCGGGTGGGCTGAAAAAAGAAAAGGAAGTTTTGGTTATTGTCAGTTTTTGGTGCCTTTATCAGGGATTTGACAAAAGTGCTGCTGCTTGAAAATGTCAGTTTTCCTTTACTAGTTCCCTCTCTGCCACTCTTTCAATTCCAGTTATTGCAACGAGCCTTTCGAGAAGCAAGGAATTCAGTCTGCAAGGCAAGGATTTCTCAAATTGTCTGGCCAGAATACAGCTGGTTGACCTATGACACAAAAACTTGCATTTATAATGCATTCATCAGACATTTAATGACGTTAAAAGGCTTCACGATGAATGCAGTAAGAAGTCTTCCAACACCAGGTTAAAGTCCAACAGGTTTGTTTCAAACACGAGCTTTCGGAGCGCAGCTCCTTCCTCAGGTGAATCGTGATGAATGTTAGCGAACAAAATTTGACTCCAAGCCAGATAGGGACATTTCAGGCCTGGAGACCAAAGGATTTAAGGAGTATTTTACAGGAAGAGAGAGTGAGAGACGTAGGTCTCGGGGAGCAATTCCACAGCTTAGGGCCTAGGCAGCTAAAGGCAATTGGTGGAGTGACTGATATCAGGGTTGGCAGGAGGCCTGAATTGGAAGAACTGAGAGATGTCAGAGTTGCAGGGCTGGGGGAAGTTGCAGAGAATCCCACCCAGTCCAATAAAGGAAAGAGAGGACAGAAGGCCTGCATGTTGGAATACATACTGGATGCAAATGTAGCCTTCTGCTGAGAAAAAGCAAAAGGGTTTGTTTTCAGTGTCCTGGGATTCTCAAAACACTTTGGGCGGGATTCTCTCAGCCCGGCGCCGAGCTGGAGAATCCTGCGACCAGTGTGAATTACGCCACGCTGCCCCGACGCCGGTCGGCGCAGCGCCGGTCAGGGGCTGCTCTACACGGCCCCCCCCCCCCCCCCCCCCCCCCCCGCCGATTCTCGGTCCGGGATGGGCCGAGCGGCCGTCGCAAAAAACCCGAGCCCCGCTGGCGCCGTTCACACCTGCTTTCAGCCGGCGGGACCTCGGCATGGAAGGGTCCCGGGGCGGCCTGTGGGGGGAGGGGAATCGACACCGGGGGGGGGGGGGGGAGGGGGGGATCGCCCCCGGGGGGGGCCTCCGATGAAGCTTGGCCCGCGATCGGGGCCCACCAATTGGCGGTCCGGCCTCTCTGGTTGGGGGCCTCCTTTCTTCCGCGCTGGCCCCTGTACCCCTGCACCATGTTGCGTCGGGGCCTGCGCGGAGAAGGGAAGCACTGCGCATATTGCGTGGACCTTGTGGCACTCAGTTTACCCCAGGATCAGCAGCTGGACCAGAATTGCTGATCCTGAGGCCGTGTTGATGCCGTAGAGAAACGCAACAGCGTCAACACTTAGCCTCAGGATCACAGAATCCCGCCCTTTATAGCCAAAGGAGTATTTCTGACGCATAGTCACTGTTGAAACATTGGGAGTGGGATTCTCCGACCTGCTGCATCAGTTTTCTAGTGCGGCGCGCGCCCGCCAGCAGCGGGATTCTCTGTCCTGCCAGCCGGCCAATGGGATTTCCCATTGTGGGCAGCCCCACGCCATCGAGGGGTGCGTGGGTGCGCTGCTGGCGCAATGCGGAATCCAGCCCCCAAATCGCTACATCCAATTTGCATTGGAACCCCCCCCCCCCACAAACAGCAATATGATAATAATCAATAGTCTGTTCTAATGATGTTGATTGAGGGATACGTATTGGCCAGGACTATTCATTCTGCAGCAAAGGTATTCTGGGCCTGATATTCTCATGGAGAAATAATTTTCTGGATTCATATTTAGTTACTTCTCATTTGGACGTCATGTCCACGTGTTCTGAGACACCTGTTAATGGGAAGAATTCCCTGTCTACCGTGTACATTCAATTTGAGATCTAGATCACGCAGGGACAGCCTCTCCCTGTTATATTCCTCTTCTGCTGGTTCAGAATGAGTGGCAGAATAAATTCTGAATGCAAATTCAGTGGATTATTTTTATTGGTAAATTTAATTTCTTCCACAGGAACAGAAGTGGGTCATTCAGCCCCTCCAGCTTGTTCTAACACTTAGTGAGATTGTGGCTCATTTATTTTCACTCCATCTACCCGCCTTGTCTCCATATCCCATAATACCCTTGCATAGCAAAAATCTACGCTCTCAGAATTAAAATGGTTAATTAAAATGGACAACTTCTGTGACAATGAAACTTCTGCAGGAAGCGGCTGCAGGACATTCTGGGGGGGGAGGGTGAACAGCCAGCTGTCGTGGTGCACATAGGCACCAACGATATAGGTAAAAAATGGGATGAGGTCCTACAAGCGCAATTCAGGGAGTTAGGAGTTAAACTAAAAAGTAGGACCTCAAAGGTAGTAATCTCAGGATTGCTACCAGTGCCACGAGCTAGTCAGAATAGGAATGTCAGGATAGATAGGATGAATGCGTGGCTCGAGAGATGGTGCAAGAGGGAGGGATTCAAATTCCTGGGGCATTGGGACCGGTTCTGGGGGAGGTGGGACCAGTACAAACCGGACGGTCTGCACCTGGGCAGGACTGGAACCGATGTCCTAGGGGGGGTGTTTTCTAGAACTGTTGGGGAGGGTTTAAACTAATGTGGCAGGGGGATGGGAACCGATGCAGGAAGTTGGAAGGTAGTAAAACAGGGACAGAAGCAAAAGGAAGTAAGGGGAAAAGTGCAAGGCAGAGAAGACATAGTCAAAAATCTAAAAGGGCGACAGTACAAGGCACAGTGACTGAGGGGAGCTCAGTGAATAGGCCCAGTAATAACAAAAGGAATAAAACTGGAGATGTTAAGATTCAAAACAGAGGTAAAAAAAACCAACATAAGTGTACTTTACCTGAATGCTCGTAGTATTCGGAATAAAGTAAATGAGTTGATGGCACAAATCATCGTAAATGACTATGATTTAGTGGCCATTACTGAAACATGGTTAAAGGATGGTCACGACTGGGAGTTAAATATCCGAGGGTATCAAACTATTCGGAAGGACAGAGTGGATGGTAAGGGAGG